>NC_136503.1:62514754-62879754 GCF_053919585.1 Euprymna scolopes | reverse complement strand
ATCTATATATAAATACTGGTATTTATATTAGATTGAAGTTTACTATTGCGTATGTCAGGTAAACACTACACCCCTTTGATTTCATTATTATATTATATATATATATATATATATATATATATATATATGTATGATATTATTAGATACTAGCAGGCTGCCAGACGTTGCCCGGTTGTAAAATACACATGAATATTATATTTTAATTAATGCAGAATTCTTATTTATTATAAACAGAAATACTGTAAGTATTAAACATAACATTAAATTCCTTTTAAAAAATGAAGTAAAAAACAGAAATAAACTAAAACATGTGCATGTGAGTATTATGGGTTTTTTTTCAAAATTCATAATTGTTATGGTTTCACCACACACACACACACACAAAAAAAAATTTGTTTTTAATACACAAATTATAAAGCCTCATCTCAACAGATTAAAAAAAATAAAAATAATAAATAATAATGCCATTCGTTACGGATCTGACAATGAAAGGCCAGACAAAAACAAAACTTGGATTTATAAGACCATAAAATCCAACCTTAAATGCCCTTTAGGGTCCATGGTGTAGTGGATAGAGGCGTTGAGTCTCTATGGTTCAAGGTGAGCAATGTCTGAAGGAAGCAGTTTCAATCCTACCCAAAGCAGGCAAGAGGACAAGTTGGCCAAAACATGGTGAGACAATACTACGGAATAACTATGGAATTACTGGGGATACAATTACAAGACTCAGCATTCCCATCCCATTGCGGTTAACCACATAGAGGGCGGTCAAAGGACAAGTTCGGTAAAACAACAACTATGAAGATGAGGACAACAGTCCAAAAAATAAATAAATACACAACTTCAATAGCCTCGTCATCGAAATATATGGGAGAGAGGTCCCAGAAGCGATGCATCATTTTTTTAATTCCGCCCTAATGGATCAGAGGGTACTACAAATTGCATTGTTATGATGACTGAACTTATGTTTTCAGAACCTGAAGGTTTCATCTCTCTGTTGCAGATATTGAGGGTGTGAGAAGCAACCTTGGTCGTGAACGTGCGTGAGAAGCAGAAACGTGTCATTGAATTTCTGGCAAAAGTGCATTGAAAAATAGTGACGACTATGTAGCAAAAATACATTCTGCAGCACAAAAGGGCAATCGTTTTAATGGTACCACTTCTGTTTTCATAATTCGACTTTTTGTGTTAATAAACAGAAATTTTTTTTATATCTCTCTGCCTGTTCTACAAGTACTTTAATGGTGAATACTCCGACGTACTAAAAGCCCTTGTACCCCTTCGACATAAATAAACCTGACAAGCAGCAAAATCCCACCCCTACACAGTAGAGATCCCTAGATGTAAAACAAGCCTTTTACTCTAATAGTTTCTTCTCCAGAACTGCTAGACTTTGGAACTCTCTTCCAGGATTCTGCTTTCCCAACTGCACTGACATGCAGAAGTTCAAGTGTAATGTGAACAGACATATCACTGCTCAACTCTCTACATCATATCTCTGCAACTTATGTTCCCGATAGTAGCCTCATACATCAAAGTGGCACCGTGCCTCATTTTGGAGTGAAAATGGAATAAAAAATAGGAAGCTTTACTTTTGGAACGACCCTCGTATTTTCTCCACATCTGAGTTCTCATTTGCCTCCATTCTTACACTTCTTGCATACAAACTGGTTATTATCGGGAAAGGTATGAACTATCTCTCCTTTTAGAAGAGTTTGGCTGCCGGTGCGGCATGTGTATTCAATGTGTTGTATTCAAATTCTATGTAGTTATTGTACAATGTTCAACAAAAGTCTATTCAAATTCTATGCAGCTATTGTACAATGTTCAACAAAAGTCTATTCAAATTCTATGCAGTTATTATACAATGTTCAACAAAAGTCTATTAAAATTCTATGCAGTTATTATACAATGTTCAACAAAAGTCTATTCAAATTCTATGCAGTTATTATACAATGTTCAACAAAAGTCTATTCAAATTCTATGCAGCTATTTTACTATGTTCAACAAAAGTCTATTCAAATTCTATGCAGCTATTTTACTATGTTCAACAAAAGTCTATTCAAATTCTATGCAGTTATTATACAATGTTCAACAAAAGTCTATTCAAATTCTATGCAGCTATTGTACAATGTTCAACAAAAGTCTATTCAAATTCTATGCAGCTATTTTACTATGTTCAACAAAAGTCTATTCAAATTCTATGCAGCTATTGTACAATGTTCAACAAAAGTCTATTCAAATTCTATGCAGCTATTGTACAATGTTCAACAAAAGTCTATTCAAATTCTATGCAGCTATTTTACTATGTTCAACAAAAGTCTATTCAAATTCTATGCAGCTATTGTACAATGTTCAACAAAAGTCTATTCAAATTCTATGCAGTTATTATACAATGTTCAACAAAAGTCTATTCAAATTCTATGCAGCTATTGTACAATGTTCAACAAAAGTCTATTCAAATTCTATGCAGCTATTGTACAATGTTCAACAAAAGTCTATTCAAATTCTATGTAGTTATTGTACAATGTTCAACAAAAGTCTATTCAAATTCTATGCAGTTATTATACAATGTTCAACAAAAGTCTATTCAAATTCTATGCAGTTATTGTACAATGTTCAACAAAAGTCTATTCAAATTCTATGCAGCTATTGTACAATGTTCAACAAAAGTATGAATTCTTTTCATTTAACCCATCTATCCTAACATTTTCTTCTTGAACTAATTACAAATATGTCCACTATAAATTAATTGAATTTGAAATTCATTCTTAAAAGAGATATCATTAATAAAGGTTTGGCATTATCTGCTATTGATTTGTAGTACCTCCTCCTGCCATGACAAAGATATGTTCATAAAGATCGGATTATCAGAGATGATTAAAGTTTTAAACATATTCTTGTGTCTACATTTTAAACTAGTTTGTTCTCATACTTAATTAACTCATTCCATACATTATTTAATTTTTTGTTGGAAATTTTAATTTCCTTTATTCAACCCCCCCCCTCCAGTTATAATTGATGATATTTTATGTATTTTTTAAAACAATGTATTTGGATCGAAGGATTTTAATAACAAAAGCAGATTCATAAAATTATTTCTGATTATAACTCGTGGATTCCATTGAACAATTTAAAAAGAGAAACTGTTAACGATTTCACTAGAAATGAAAATCCAATAAATGTTTGAACAAAAATTTAGGGTTCTTATTTGGAATTCAGAGTTTATAAAAAAAATAAAAATAAAAAAATACAGAAAAATTTTTATGCAGTACATACCCTGTCACGGAACAAAGATGTCATATTTCAAAAATCACGTAATCTGATGAGGTATTTTATTTTTTCGCTATAAAAATCAAATTTCATGACAAGGGAGCCAGGAGTCACTATATTGTTTTAGAATGTGCTAAAATTCAAGGGTGACAACTCAATTAAACTACCGAGATCTTGTTTGTATTCAAAATAATTAAAACCTTTTAAATGCTAAAAATCGTAAATTTTGATTTTCTTCATTAAAAAAAAAAAAAAAAAAAAAAATACTTGATCAATTTATGTGATTTTTGGAATATGACATCTTTGTTCCGTAATAGGTACATACATAAAAAAATTCTGTATTTTTATTTTTTAATTAAGTCGAATTCTCAATAAGAACCAAATTTTAAAATAAAATAAAAAATATGTAAGATAAAGTAAAATTGCATAAAAAAAAAAAGTTGATTCATTGTTGGAAAATTTAATTTTTTTAAGTTGGCCTTCTGAGATTTTTGCATCACAACTCTCTACTTGCACTATTTTGTTACAAGAGACGTATCACTGCCTGTCACTACCCCTGATGTAGATATAGAATTACAATTTTTTTATTTTTGCAGAAAAAAAAAAAAAAATGACAATAACCAGCAATCATCGATCCTAAAGTTTCATTATTTTTTGTGTCTAATTCAGAATTCGCCACCATATTAAAAAGCAAAAATAAATTAAAAAAAAAAACAAAACAAAAAAAACAACTGTATAACGTATATACCCGTGACAGAAAGGAAATATTGTATTCCAAAAATTCACATAAATTGATCAAATAGTTTTATTTTTAAATAAGAAAATCAAATTTTATAGCTCATTGAGAAGCAACTCTCTCGTGGCACTGTTTTGAAAACAGCTTCAAAATTCAAGGGAGATAATTAAAACTTGTGAGATTTTTGTTTTAATGCCTACAAATTCCCATTATTGCTTAAAAATTTGCTCAATTTACATAATTTTTGGAATATGATATTTTCATTCTGTCACTGGTATATATACATCATACAGATTTTTTTCTTTATTTTTTAATATGGATGAATTCTGGACAAACATCGATTTAAAAAAAAATAATGAGATGGTTTGTTTAAAGGTTTAGAGTGAATCCCATAGTCTATAATAATATCCCTTAGGCCGATCAAATGTGCAGACAGAGTTTGGTCTAAAATTTACACCAATGCATTTCAGGTGAAAACATTATATACTTATGCATCATAGCAAAATTAGTATAAATTCCAAATATGAAAAATTATCCACTATCATATGATAGATGCAGTTTTACCAAAAAAAAAAAAAAAAAAAAAAAAAACATCCACAATTCATTCTAAAATGTGTTCGATTAAAACTGGCAAACCCTAAATTTGTCAATTTAAAGGTTATCTCCCTTGTTTGTCATACTGGATTGGTTGCGTAACTATTCCACATTAAAAACATATGATAAATTCTATTTTTGTTTTTAATTATTCTACTATAGGATCATTTTTCGTAATTTTGGGAATTTATACTAATTTCAACATGGCATATAAATATGAAATAATGTTTTCATCTGAAATGCCTTGATTTAAAAGATCACTAATGTAAACAAGTATATCATTCTTCATCAGTTTTGCACGATTTATAGGAATTATATTCTGGAGATATAACAAGTGATATGAGGTGCCTTCAATAAGTTTCCAGCTTTTTTTTTTGTCATAGACTCTTGAAAATTCAGTATGTTATTGCTATACATCTTATGAGATGACTGACCTGTTTTTATGATTTCAGGTTCAAATAAACAGCAACAGCAAGAATTGGAATACACTCTACTAAACCCTGATTGTTACAACTGATGAATTTCAAAAATGCAATCTGGATATGGGGACACTTTAGAAGAACAATATGAAATAAAATTCTGTTTTAAACTTGGAAAAAATGCGACAGAAATGCTTCAGATTGCTTTTGCATGAATTGAGCATCGGTTTTTGAGTGGCATAAGAGATTCAAGAAAGCAGGGAATCTGTGAAGGATGATGAGAAGTGTGGGAAGAGTAATGAAGTCAGAAAACTAGAGTTGATTGGTCAAATAAAGAATTTCATCATGTTTTCTATGGAGACAATAAGTGCAGTTTGATGTTAGTGTGGGAACTGAACATACAATTATTCGCGAGGAACTGAAGATGCGGAAGATTTGCATAAAGTTTGTCTGAAGGGCGTACTCCACAACTCTGTCATTGTCACAGACTATTTGACCAAGATGGGCATCAAGACAGTTCCTCACTCTCCTAATAGTCTAGACCTTTCTCTCTGTAACTTTTGGTTATTTCCTAAGTTCAAGGAAAACCTCAGAGGCTGTCATTATGAAACAATTGAGGAGATGAAAGAAGCTGAGATGAGGGTCATTGACATGCACACACAAGAGGACTTCCAGAAGTTGTTGGAACAGTCAAACAAGTGCATCGCAGCTGGAGGAGATTACTTCAAAGAGGACTAGAGTTTCATGTGTGTAAATAAAAGTGGGCATATGAAAAAAGTCTGGAAACTTATTTAAGGCACCTCATAACATTTTCGTTTATTCATTTTTCTCCATTTTTTTTACTTCTTTCATTTGAAACAAATCCACACAAATTATTTTTTCAACAATGTAGTGTAAACTCAAACTGAAGTTCTGTGGAAATAATCTCCATTTTGTATTCTTTTATTTATTTATTTTGTATTCTATTTACTTAGATAACTGTTGATCAGATGACACAGCATGTCTTCAAGATTTCAAGAAAGATTTACGTTGATTTTTAAATTGTTATTATGAGCTTGTGTTTTTCAGTTTCATCTCCTCCTACTTCTTCATACAAAATTCACTCCTTTCCCTACTAAATCTAAAACCGTAAGTGTGTACCTCCCACTTCTCTTCTTCATATGAAGTGTAACAGATCTCTCATTGGTAAAAAGCAGATCATTTTTTTTTTCATGGTATCTGAGTGCCAGCAAGTCTCCCCATATTATGTATTATCATTATTTTCACATTCATGTGTGTAAAAATATTGTGTACAATGAATCAAATAAGAAATTTATTTTCTGTTTTTAATATTTTTTTTAATTTAAAAAATCCAACAATAAATATGAGCAAAAAAACAAAAGAAAAACAAATTTTATATTAAAAAAAAAAAAAAGAATAAAAGAGCAATGTGTTAATCAACCTCTACTAAACACGTGCATTTAAAAATAAAAATATACAGCAATTTAAACAGAAAACAAGTCATGGCTATAAATATATATTATTGACAATAAGCAGAATCAGAATAAAGAGGTATATAACTTAAACAGGAACAAACCATGACTTTATAAATATTATTGAGAAGAAGCAGTGAGAAAACAAGCAATCATTTTCAAACTAAAAAAAAAAACATTTACTAAATGACAAAAAAATAAAAAATAAAAACAAAAAAGGCATTTAAAAAAAAAAAAAAGAAAACCAAATCAACTTTGACTGCCGATTTAACCGATGGTATGGTCTCTTCTAAAATATTTCACATTCTAAAAACCAGTAAAAAACAATTTTTTTTTTTAATCTGTAGATTCAGAGTTGATTAAAAAAATGTACAGGTTTACAAACTACAATCTATTTTATAACTGACCATTTTGCTATATGTATTACTAAATCCGTTTATAACTTATGCAATACTTATATATATATATATATATATATATATATATATATATATATATATATATATATATATAAGGATCATCAGTTGTTTACTATAAAACACTGTTTGATGAATTTAAAAACAAAACAGTATATATGGTTCCCCAGCAGTGCTGATCAAACAGCACTTTCCTTAAAGCACATCAATTATATATATATATATATATATATATATATATATATATATACACGCACACACACACAGAGTCTTGAAAGTTTCTTTAAAACTATAGAAAAAAAAATGTCGTTCACTGGAAACTTATTTTATCAGTAAGTCAATTTCTTGCATCACTGAATCGTTTTACTTCCATGAACAAAAAATAGTACCCGTGTTCTTAAAGGGATCAACAGTTATTTACCATAAAAAACTGTTTCAGGGATTTAAAAACAAGACACTATATTTAATCATAGCTCCCCAGCAGTGTTGATCGAACATCACCTTCCTTAAAGCACATGAATATATATAGATTTCATTTAAAGTCACTTTTCCCTTATCCGAATGTCAGACAATTTTTGATAGTTCGCAAACTCACATGCCAGTCTTCACAGTTTAGTATGTCAAGTGTCTCTAAATTTCATTTTATCGTGTAAATCACTTGCTTTCAAATTTCCCACGGCCTGTCAAGCTTTCCACAATTCAAAACATTGGTGCTTTTTGCTTATTCAGAAGGATGCTATACATGACCATCATAGGATAACCTCTATGCTAGATGTAAATGTAGTGGTTTCAACAAATCCACCAGTTTAATGTGTACAGTTTGGTCAGATGTCAGTATAGGATTAGAGTAATAGAAAACGTTAACTATTTTTATGTTTGAATGCAAGAAAGATCGCATATGATGTTCAGAAAACATCAAAATTGATCAAAACTTTTAATTATCGTAGTCTTATACAGAAGCAAGCAAGATGGCGATACACATTAAACTATTATTTCATAAGTAAAAGTTTAAAGTAAAAAAAAAAAAAAAAAAAACCTTCTTTGTTATTAAAATTTAATATTCTAAGCCTTTACTGCAATTGGAAGTTATCCACCTCCAAAATCGGGCCATTTTAAAAAGTGAGGCAGCACCACCTTCATGGTGGAGTGATTGAAATGAAGCCAACTACGAATAATTAAACAAATATTTCAGTTTCTTATTTAGAATTTGACTTAATTACACAAAAATACAGAAAAATATTTTATGATGTATTTATTCGTCACGGAATGAAGATATCATATTAAAAAAAAAAATCATGTAAATTGATCCAGTAATTTTTTTTTGTTATGTAGAAAATCATTTTTTACGATTTTAAGACTAAATTGTATCCATTACAAGGCTGATTTTGATCTAGATAGGTCGAATTGAGTTGTCTCATCTTTACAAAATTTGTATAAAAAAATTTTTTTTTTTTTAAATACATATTTGGATTCTTCAGCCTACTGTTCTCATCTTGTCATTTTCACGTTTCGCTTGATGTAACCTCCGACCTTCTTCAGGTGTATCTTGCCAGACTCTAGAAGGTTTCTGTCAAACTCAGGAATTTGGACGTAAGGACTCATAGCGCAGTTGTTAGAGTACTTAAAAAAAAAAATCCATTGTATAAGTGATATTCTCCTTAAAGTTGAAGATTCAATTCTTAGTATCGGCGATCGAAAAATAAAAATTGCAAATTACTTAGGACTTCTATCCAGTCACGGCTGATGGAACAAAAGCATGCTACCCCCGTGAAATAAATAAAGGGTTCCGTTTAAAATTCCACCTAAATTCACGAGTTCTATAGAAACATTCCAAAGTCCAACAAGATACACCTGAAGAAGGTCAGAGGTTACATCGACCGAAACGCTGTGAAAATGATACTCAAGATGAGAACAGTAGTCCAAAGAATCCAAGTAATATGAATAACTAATCCTCTAAAAAATTCAGAAACGTAATATAAAAAAATTAGTGTCTCACTTCATAATATAATTTGGTTAAAAAAGAAAAAAATGGTTTAGATCTACATGATCAATTTACCTGATTTTTGGAATATGACATTTTCGTTTCAGGACAGGTATGTATATCATAAAGATTTGTCTGTAGTTTGTTTTTTGATTAAGTCGAATTCAGAATAAGAACCAATATTTCTTTATTGTCAATGCAGAAGCAACCAAAACAAACTTTGCTCTCGATAATCTAGGGTGCCAACATTTGAGTGTACCATAAATCGGAATAAACTTGATTAAAAATTTAATGAAAAATTCAAGTATTTAAAACTGAAAGTATAATTTGTTACAGATCAAAGCAGCTTGAAATGTTTTTGTTGGGAATTTTTTTTTTTTTTTTTTTAACGTCATCTTAAAAAATAATCTTAGCTAAAAATTAGATATCTTTGAAATTTACATCAAGGATTTATCGATTTTCTGTAATAATATTTGAATACTAGTGGAGGTTTGTAAAAAATTCAATGGTTGCTCTCCACATCTACTTGAATAATTTAATCTTAATATTTTTTTTTTCAAATAATACATGTACATAAGGTTTAACATCAGTAAGAAAATAAAAAAAAAAGGTGCCACTTTACTTTAGTGTGTCTTCGGAAAAATGCATTTCAGAGAAAAACATTATCACATACTTATGCGTTATGCCAGAATTAGTATAAATTCCAGAAATTACGAAAAATGGACCAGTAGAAAAATAATAAATATTTTTCACTGTAAATTAACCCTTTAGAAAATCAAAAACAGAGGGAGATAACTGCATTTTACCGTTTAAGTTGCTTTGCGCAGAATCCGATGACACTATCTTTCAGGTCAGCCATCTTGCTTTTTCTTGATCTACTGCACTTTTTCTGAAAATCAGTTCTAGCACATCTTCTACTGGACCATTTTTCATAATTTTTTTGAATTTATACTAATTTTGACATGAAAACTTAAGTACGTAATGTTTTTTCCTGAAACGCCTTTGTTCAAAAATACACAATTGGGTCGGATGACACACTATGGTAAAGTTGCATAAAAAAAAAAAAAAAAAAAAAATTGTTTCTTCCTTTTCCGTAGAGGTTCCCAGATGCTAGAAAGCCTAACAGTTTCTTTCTTTGAACTGATAAACTTTGGAAATTTCCTCCCTGATTTCGGCTTCCCTGACTGTAGTAACAAGCAGAAATTTAAATGTAATGTGAACAGACTTCTTGCCGTTCAACTTCTACTTAGTGTAAATGTAAATAGCATTTAAGTTGGCAAATCAGGGTTGGCTTCGGATTAACCAAGTTTGTATTTGTTATTGGTGTACTATGCTAACATATTTCAATACAATTTTTTTTTTAATTAGTTAATCTGGTCCAGACGATCGGTGATCGGAAACATTTTAAATAATCACATACAAATAAAAAATTACCAAGAAGGATAAATCATATTTTTTTTAATTCGAAAGTATACACAGTTGCGTACCTTACAACTAAAATTTACGATTTTTTCTGAATAAGTTTAAAAATATGTAAATAAATAAAAATTAAGAACTAAAATTACTCCATTGCAATCCCAGTAACATTGGGTAGGTAAAACTAGTTCTTTATATGTGACATCTTTTAAATATTTATGTTTCATAGTCTTTGGGTTCTTTTTCTAGGGGTAGGGAGTCTGAAAATGTTTAATTTAAAAAAGAATAAAAACAATAATTAAATTGTTTTATGCTGAATGGAAAGAAAAACCTCATATATATATATATATGAATGGAAATGTATAAAAAAGAATACAAAATGTATAAAAGCTTATAACTTTTCTTTATTGGTTTTCAATTGGTGACGTGCAGGAATACAAAATAATAATATGAAAAAAAATTAAAATACTTTTTTTACAAGTACATAATTTTCGACCGATCCTTCAGTCTTCATCGGTGTAGCGAAAGTCATATATATATATATATATATATATATATATATATATATATAATGTTCCCTATCCTGGGTTGAACATATTGGGAAGTGATATACAAACTGCCATTAGCGTATTAAGCGATGCTCTTTGTGTAAACAAATCGAGCTTAGGCATTTGGACGATGTAAAAACATTGTTAATTCACTACCTGCACAGCAGTAGCCGAATAGTGTAGTGGTGAGAAGCCTTGATTCGTTTGGGTGGTCGGGTTTCGATCCGGGCTTGAGGTAGTTACCTGTCTAGCCGCACTGATGAGCTGTGATACAGCGAAACAGTACTGTATGTTGATGACATATATATATATATAGATAGATAGATAGATAGAGAGACCTTTTAAAACATTTTTAGTTTATTTTATTTATTTTTTTGGATACACTCATTATTGACAGAGCAAGCTTACAAGTATCTAACTAAAATATCACATGTAGCTTGAATACTACCAGGAGCAATAAATTAAATACTCATTTTTAAGGGGGAGGAGGGGGGTAATACTTTGCATACTGACATTAAAGAAATTTGCTATAGAATTAAAAAAAAAAAAAGAAGCATTTTATTTTAATGGTTTATTAAAAATAAAAACAATTATTTTATTTAATGATTCATTAAAAATAAAAAATTGTATTTTAATGGTTTATTAAAAATAAAAACAATGATTTAATGGGTCATTAAAAAATAAAATATGAGCATATGAACAGAAAACAAAAACAAAATATAAACAGATTGAAAAATAAGTTTAAAATACAAATAAAAAAATTAAAAAATAAACAACAGTTATTGACAAAGCAAACACAAAAACTTCTTACCTCTGGCTCACTGGGTGGGGTACGTGATGGGGATAAGAGTTGCAAAATAGCAGATCGGGGTATTTTGGGAGGGGCTAGTGGGGCTTGTTCCACTGGAACATCTGCGGCTGGCTCCGGAGGTACTTCGGCAGGTTTCTTTTCTTCTAGCACAGCTTCGGCAATAGGTGTTGATTCTTTGGCAGTGGGTGCTGCTTTTTTGGCAGTAGGTGTTGGTTCTTTGGCAGCAGCAGCGGCAGCCTCTGGTGCTACATGATCTTCCGGCGTTTTGCCTTTGGCTAATTCTATTACACTATCTGCCGTTTCGGCAATTGTTGGCTTCTCCTTCTTCTCCTCAACTTTTGCAGTGGATTCTGGAGGAGTTGCTATTTTTCTCTTGGGTGAGGCAAGCGGGGGTGACGGCGGACCCAAGGGAAGCGTCGGGAAGGCCTGGATAGGTAAGGCAGGTTTTACGGTCGGAAGAGCCTCTACTGCTTCATGTATTGGTTCGTGTTTTTTGGCAACTGAAAAAAAGCAAATCCAACAAAAAAATATTGTAGCATTTCTCAAAGGAATCAATATATATGTACGGACCATATACAGGTTGTTCAGAAAAACATTGATGGCATAACTTCAGGATTATGTTCTACATGGTTTGTACAGATTTTCATTTTCAAATTTTCAAAGCCTTCTTTAGACAATAATCAAGTTTTCAAAACAAAACTTGTTTTTTTTTTAAAAAATACACAGTGATTCAAAAAAGTAGTAAAAAATCAAATACACAACAAATGTTACCATCTTCTATAAATATAAAAGCGAAAATGTGTGTGTATGTATGTATGTATGTATGTGTGTCCGCTTTTTGTGTATGTCTGCAAAATGCTTTTTTCGCCATGATTCTCGGTTGGCTTGCTCTTTCTTAAAACTTTTCATATCGCGTCTAAATCATAACTACGACTTAACAACAGGGGTTGTGTGTGTAATTAATTTGCCCGACTTTTACCAGCTCACCGCGTCTTCGAAAAGCGAATGATCTGACTTGCAGTGCAAAACTAAGTCAGACATCACGTCACTTCCTCGCACCTGTTTATTTCCCTTTATAAACCTTCACATAAAGTCCTTATCAGTTCCTCTCTCCTCGTGGCTGAGATGGTTACATGTCTGGCTTTTTTTCTCTTTCGTTTCCACCTTCGCGTCAAGGCTTCGGGGTTCAATCCTACCTTCCTACTAAAACGTTTTTTTGTTTTTTTTTAACATTTTTTTTAACACACACCTCCAAACACCCGGGCAACGCCGGGTACCCCCCTAAAAAAAACTAGTCTATATATATAAAAGCGAAAATGTATATATGTATGTATGTTTGTGTGTATGTTTGGATGTCTGCTAAAAACTTTTGACAGACGCGACGAAAATTCACAAACTCGGTATCACATCGAAGCTCCATCCTTTGCTCGAAAAATATCGAAAAATTGGCCAAAAACGTTAACTTTTTCACCCCGAAATCGACAATTTTCGACAGAGGGGGGGGGGGGTCAACAAAAACGGTCCTCTCGTGACAATGACCGATTCTACGCATGCGTCATATGACGTCGTGACCTGATTTACTTTAAATAGTTGAAAAACCGAACAAACTTAATGTACGTCGCTTAAGCTCAGTTGATTAAGGCCTTGGTTCATTATCTAAACGTTTTGGGTTCAAATTGTGGTGCGAGTTGTTTTTTTTTTATTTTTTAAATTTAAATATTGAATCAGTGTTATTTAAGCTATTTTTCACGTAATGTTCGTTTTTCTGTCTTTTTGTTTTTTTTACTTTTCTTATTCTTAGCGACAACCAAAAACACCCAGGTACCCACCGATTTTTTAAATTTTAATATCGAAACAGGCTTATTTAAACCATTTTTCATGTGTTCGTTTTTGTTTTCATCGTTCGTTTGCCTTACGTTAGTTTTTTGTGTTTTTTTTTTCACTTAAGTGTTAACGTTGTTTTCTTTTTTACTTCGCTTATAACAAACAAACCTATGTCGCGCATCTGTCAATTTGATTTTTACTTAAATAAATTCAAACATCTTTCATTAACTCATTCTGGCTGGCCGATTTTATTTTCAAACTTCGCCTCAGGGCTTCGAGTTCGATCCTACCCCCCCCCCCCCGGGTTCTTTTTTATTTAACACCACACACACCTACAAACACTCGGGCAACGCCGGGTACCCCCGCTAGTCTTCTATAAATATAAAAGCGAAAACGTGTGTATGTGTATGCACTTTTTCTGTATGTCTGCAAAAGGCTTTTTTCAGGGGAGCGCTCGGTCGGCTCACTCATTCTTAAAACTTTTTATATGCTGTCTAGATGATAATATGCACGACTTAACAACGGGGGTCATGCGTGTATTTAATTTGCCTGACTTTTAAACGTTATTTTTTCCAGATTTTTAGATCGCCGCGTGTTTCTTTTGCTATTCGGATTGGCCGGGTGGTCTCCAGAAAGCGATGTAAACATTTGGTCAACGTCGGCTTTTCACCGTCATATCAGACGATTGTTTTCATTTGGACAACACTCCCCCAATAAACGGGGGAGCTGCTTTTTCTTCCGAAAGTTGGGTTTTTACTTCGTTAAAAACTGTCCCGCAGAACATGTTAACTGCTGAATAGCCATTGCTTACATCGTCAGAAATCTTAACTCTGCGACTTCTATTTGACTTCATTAAGCGGGCACCTGTCAATTCTACTTAAATAAATTCAAACGTCTTTCACTTGCACTTTCTTGCTGGCCGAGCAGTTAATGTCTCATTTTTTTTTTATTTTCAACTTCACCTCAGGGCTTCAGGTTCGATCCTAACTACCTACCAAAACTTTTTTTTTGGGGGATTTAAGAGCACACACACCTCCACACACCCGAGCAATGTCAGGTACCCCCGCTAGTAGCCTCATTTTTTGGTGTTTTTAAGTAGTTTTCCATCTCAAATATTAACTCTCTTTACGGCTTTTAAATTTCCAACTGAGTGGGTTACCATCTTGTCCATTTTTTTGATCCGGCCAGCCTCATTTTAGATTATAACAATTTGAGGGGGGGGGGTCGCCATTAGAGAGTCTCAACAACACAAGGAAAGTTTTTTCTAAAAGCAAAAATAGAGGGAGATTTGAATCCTCCCCTCCCCAAAAAAAGTGCGGAAAAAAATGTGATAACTGAAAGCTAGGCCAGCCAGGCTGAAAAAAAAAAAAAAATGGTGTTATGTCCCTTTCATCGGAAAAACGACCTGAGATAGTTTTGTGATAAAGGGGCATAACTCTTGTATCCACAATACTATTATGCAATTTCAAAACGATGTATTTCGATTTTATTTTCAATATTTAAAAACATAGTTTAATGGTATTTTTATTAATACTTAAAAAGTCATTTAATAGTATTTGTTTAGATTTTATTTTTAAGATTTCGACACAAATTTTTACTAGACGTAAAGAATACAATTTTCAAGGCCTTTCAAAACATTTTCCATATTTTCAAGGTTTTTTCAAGGTAATAATCAAGATATGGCCTTTTCAAGGCAAAAGTCAAGGAATTTTTAAGTCTGTACGAACCCTGTTCTATACGAGTGAAGAAAGCTCTTTGTGTGAAGTTGCTTTCGTACTTACTAGTCTAATTTCCTTTGTGATCCATCCAGTCCTTTGCACGGTTTTTATTTTGAGCTGATCGTATTTATTAACTGTTACCGTAAACAAGAAGGAACAACATTAGTTGAACGTTTGCCTGGCTCCGCATATCGGCTATCAAAGGTGGCATTGTCGATCATGACGATAAAGTCATTCTTCTGAACTTCACTTCTTTTATATTTGTTTGGGGTCATTTTTAATTGTACTTTTTACCTACGTGGTAACAACAGACCCAGGTTTATTTTACCTGTGATCCTGGATAGTGTTTATCTCCACCATATTTAGAAATGACAATGAAATATTACACACATTGCTTTTCTAATAAACAATCCATGACTCATCAAATTCTCTTTTCTTCATTTGCATGGTCTTTGGTTTGTGCAGATCATATTTATTTACAGGGGGGGGGGGTAACTGTAAAATTGTCACTCTAGAAAAGACAGGATTCCATTTCCGTTTCATGAAAACCGGTTTTCTTTTTTTTTTGTTGCAGACCATCTACTAATTGGTTAGTTCTGTACAAATCTCAAATTATGCCATCTATATATATATATATATATATATATATATATATAAAAAGGCAAAACGGCTACGTGCGGTTTTTGTATGTCCAAGAAAGGCTTCTTTTGGGAGGGGAGGGGGGTATCGACAACGTTACATTAATTTAGAAGTTTCTTTATACTCCCTAGATTATAATATCTACAATTTGTGAACGGATGTCGTCTCTACATTTATTTTGATAGACTTTTATAAAATTCCCTCTGTTCTGTCCTTTCGCATGTTTGTTTGTCTTTTTCGTATAAACAAAGTGAAACTAATCGAAGCAAAGTGGATCCCCAGATTTTCCAGCCAAGACGTCCAGAAAGGCAATTAGCTTTGATCAATGTGAGGGAAACCCTTCATATCAGACAACTGCTATTCATTTGGAGAGCTCCCCCTTTTTTGGGGGGAGCTGGTTCTCCCTAACATCGTGGGGAAGCAAAATACGGCAGAAAGCTGAAAGCTTACCTGGCCTTCAGCCAACATTCATTTCTGCGCCTGTGTGATTCTTAACTTATTAACTGTAAGTCAACTTTTTGATTGACATCGATAAATTTTCCTCTCGTGTCGTAGCATAGTGGTAAGATGTCGGGTTTTCTTTCACTTTCTTTTCTGCCTTCGCGTTGCAGGGTCTAGCCTGCTTGCCTATTAACACTTTTTTTTTTTTTGCTCCAAAACACCTGGGCAATGCTGGGCACCCACACTAGTCTATTACATAAAGAACATTCGGAGAGAAATGGCTAACCTGTCTGGATAGATAAAGCTCTACCCGACCAACCCTTTCATTACTTCTCCTGAACTTTCTCATTTCTAACCTTAAATGTATATAAAAACCGGTGTTGTTTTCCTTGCCTTTACTATTGTATTATGCTGATTTTTTTTTCTCTTCTTAATTTAAAATAGTTGAATATTTTGTTTAATAAAAATTTTTATTAAACAAAACATTCAACTACTTTATATAGGCATGTGAAGTTTCCTCTATATATATAGTCTTGTAAGCTTTTATAACCTTATACTATATGTACAAAAAAAAAAAAGAAAAAGCTTAATTCCAAGTCCTATATATAGAAAATGATGACCGAAAACTGTTTACATGTTCATCAACGTTTCGTTTTTATTTCAAAACTTTAAGATAATTAATTTGAAGAAAAACAAGTGAAGCATGCATGGTCCCCCGTGAGTGCACAGTGAATGAGGCATAAAAAAAATGACTAAGTTCAGCATTTGACCCCCACCACATTTAGCCTCCAAAGTTCCCAAGGAATGTCAAATCCTGGTAAAAATGAACAAATGGTGCAGTTTTAGGCTTTAACATATGTAAATTTGAGTTCTGCACCATGCAAAAAATGAAATGACTAAGTCCATCATTTGCACCCCCCTCCCATTTAGCCCCAAAAATTCCCAAGGCCTTAACATATTAAAAGGTGAATTCAGCACCATACAAAACTGCTAAATAGACATACACAGAAAATTTTGGACAAATATGGTAACATGGTCCCAAAAACGGAGTGTTTTTATTAGCCACAAAAGAGCCCCTGGGGCACACCCAAGAGTTATCGCGAAGCATAGACAAACAAAATCATATAGAAATCAGTTAGCTACAACTTTTTTTTTAATAAGCACAAAGTGGGGGGAAACCAAAGTTTTCTCGGAAAATTCATTCTGTTACATTTTTACTCATATCATGTTTAATGTTTGTGTAAAATTTTTTAAATTCCAAGGCATAGTTATTGAGAAACGTGCGAACGGACAAGGGTATATTTACAGGCCCACCCTCCTTTTGTTGGGGAGACCAATATAGAAATCAAATGATTGGATTTTTTATAGACCATTCTTTTGTTTTTTTTTTGGCTTTAGCCAATTAAAATAGTTTTAAGGGGTCAAAAATGGGTGAAAATTTTAAAAATCGTTATACATTTTGTACATTTATCTTAATTATGTTCAATTTTTAATCAGTTCATATGCCTATCACGTTGGTACAGTGGTAACGTCACCAGCTTTGAATGCTGCAGTTTTGCTTTCGGTCTCGATTCTAGCTAATGGCATGCAAATACTTTTTTTTTTTTACTTTTGAAATAACGACTCTATAATACTATATACAAAGTCTGGACAAATTAAAATATTATATTTAAGCATACTTTATGACCAGATAACGCCAGCACCCCCTCTCCGCTAGTCTTGGAATAAACAGGAAACATTAACGAACAAATAACTTTTGACTTTCCATTTTTTTTCATTACATTGGATTATTAAATTCCATAATTATCATCAAATACACAAATAAATATTCTTTATAATCAAGTGCAGGATTATCAACTTCAAGGACTGCATTTAAACAAAATAAAAAATAAGGGAGACTCCTCTAAATGCTTATTTTTGTTGTTATATCCCTTGATAGTGAGAATAGAAAAAAGCTATCTGTTTATAAAGCTGGGTCCTTTATCACACTGGCAGTGAGATTAAAATACCGATTCTAATTCAAAATAAAATAGCTTTTTAATACATCATATATATATATATATATATATATATATATATATATATATATATAAATAAAAATAAATTATATACTTGGATTTTACCGTCACTGGATTATTTATCTTCCACCAGACTATCCATTCATGTGTAATCACTTTTTTCTTTACCATATTCCCTCTACTTCACTTTTTTTGTTTTCAAGTAAGATCTTTGACTTACTTGTTGTTTCATCAAATACTTTTGCATGCAAAATCCGATCCCACATTTTGCTAATTCCTACCCTCTGATGAGAAGGAAAGTATTTCTTCGAAACTCCGCGGATTAAGGACTATCCACTTATCTAGTGTTTCCTTTTCAGATTAAATATGTTTTTAACTCATTTCAAAGTGTTTTTTAACATGTTTTATTAACTGTTTGCTCATATATATATATATATATATATATATATATATATATATATATATATATATATATAATTTTAGCACGACTATCTGATTATTTTGTTAACAGTTTTTTCTAACATTTTGCTGACAGTTTTTCCTCTGATGAGAAGAATTAGCATTCTTTGAAACTCCGCACATTAAGGAGCACCTAGCTAACAGCTTTAGAGTATTCTGTCGAATAATAAAAACTTTTTGTAAATCTTTACAGCTCCGTTCTTATTCTTACACAGGCCATACCTACATTGATACACTGGTTCTTGTTAGATTACGGAAGTTAAGCAATATTGAGCCTGCTCAGTACTAGATGGGTAACTGTTAGGGAATATCAGGCATTGTATATGACAGGACACCCACCTCCCTGCAATAAAGTCATCTCACAACTGAAATACACATGCAACTGAGGACCACTTGTGTATTCAACATTTCCTAGAAATTTCCTCCATTGCAGGAAGCTGACTCAACCCAACTAGGGTGAATACTGCAACAGGTATCAGGGTTATATGGATGTGATTGAAGTCTGAATGTTAATTAATTTGCATATTGCTTTGCAAAAGTCATCTCCTCAATTAACTTTTCTTTCTATTATTTTCTTATTTAATGACAGTTCTCATTTTACTATGATTTTTTTGTGTTTTTTTTTTTTTTGTAGGGGTATGTGTGTTCATTTTTTTTTTTTTAGACAATTATGTGTGGTTTTAAGAGGATTTTTGTATGAGGAGGGGTGCTTGCCACGCAGAGTTAAAGTTAGTGGTAGGGTTAGAGGCAATTGCATGTAAACACTGAAAATTTTTCAGAAAAAAATAATTTTAGAATGGAAGGTTAGTTTCACATATGAATTTAATGTAAAATAATCCATCATTTCCAGACCATTCTAGCATTTTAGGGCAGTTAACCAATTTATTTTCTATACTAAATAAATTCTGTGCATTATTTCTTAGTTTTTTCTTTTTTTTATTCATTTTATACGATTATGTGCAGTTTTAAGACAGTTTATACAACAGAAAACTGCCAATCAGACTTAGGGTTAGTGGTAGGATTAAGGAAGGGTTTTTGTTTTGGAGTGGTGCTATTCAAACTTTGAGTTAAGGAAGTTTTCTCCCAGAGGAGGGGGTTCTTGTCATTTAGATCTAGGATTAATGGTAAAACACATTTACGGGAACGCATTTTTAGAAAGTGGGTTTGTTCACTCACACCTTGATTTAGTGGTAGGATAATTCTTTTTATACACTATTCAGTTTCAAAAAAATATCAACAGAATTTTTTTTTTTTTTTTTTACAAGGTAGTCACCATTTATCAAGGCCCAGAAACCACTCGGGGATAAGGGTTATTGCGTATACAGTAATCAATGGGATAGTATCGTAGTAATCGTTAGTATTGGAGATTTGATAAAGTGTCTTACTTAAGGAGGCGGTTCATCAGGAATTTGTTTATGTTGAACTTGAAGACATCCAGGTTGTAGTCAGGTGGGAATTTGTTGTGCTAACTCGTCTAAAAGGCAAGAAGAAATGGGAAATCATACGCTAAATGTTGCACCCTCGGCATCAAAGCCAACAGAGTCTAGGCCGTTGTTGAGATATCTTGTTACCTGTTGACTGAGGTATGGCTTTGATCCTGTGCCTTTGTAGGCGATCCATTCGCCCAGCCTTTGCCGTCTACCTTTAAGAAGGGCTTAGTTTATAGCTAATCACCTGAGGCTTCCTTACCAGGGAATGCCAACGGGGCTGTCCAGGCATTTTTTGCAGATCAGAGAGCTTTTCCTCTAGGGTGCTAGCTCTTCAACCCCACTTCTCGACCCTGTGTCACATCATTCCGGCATAGTAGGGAGATAAATAACAGGAATTGCACATAGATTTTAGGGACACAAAATGATTTTTCTCAATGCAATTCTATCATTCACGACATTTCATGTTTGAAGTCACATTTTGCAGAGTCAATCTAAGTCGCATTAGGCCGGTTGTTTCCTTGGTTATCCTCAACTAAGATGTGTGTACGTCAGATTTATTTAACCAGAGGTTTGTTTGTTAGTAGCAACAAACTTAAAGTCTACAGAACATCCTTTTCTCCTTATAACGGATTTTGGTGCTTATGCAGTTTAGCAAAGATATTAAAAAACGAAGATAAAGAAAAAATGATGTAAGCACCGGTTATGGAATGAAGTTCTCTTAAAAAAAAGAATTGATCAAGTAATTTTTTTTTTTTTGTCTTGTTTACAGAGGAAAATCAAATTACAGTCAAACCGATCGCGATGCAGCCATCTTGGTAATTTCAGCTATAAAGAGGGAGGGGTGGGCGAGATAACTCCAATTCTTGAAGTTTATCAAAACTCACATGAAGTTCTAATAATTTTATCAATAAATTTTGAAACCATTTAAAAAACAAAAAAAAAATAAATAAAAAGGAATACCTAAAATTATTCCAAACTGCAAAAATAATTTAGTTAAATTTTGGCAAACTTCAAGAATTAGATGGAGTTATTTCCCCTGGAACGAAACCCCCCACCCCCACCTCCTTTTTCGTAGCTGAAATTGCTAAGACGGCTGTATCACAATGGGTCTTACAATTTGATTTTCCTTTGTAAAAAAAAATTACTTGATCAAATTAAGTGATTTTGTGATTATTTTATGAGAACTTCATTCCATAATAGGCCCCGCACATAATTTCTTTATTTTCATTTTTGAATATCTTTGTAAAACTGCATAAGTTCCCAGATTTTCTAAATAAAAAAAAAAATATTTCAACAAACCTTTGCCTCCAGGTTCTTTAGATCCAAAAATTTGTTTTGTAACCGAATCAGATACCTGCAAAAGAAAAAAAAACAAATTCAAATTCTTGTGAAAGTTTAGCGAGGGGGGAGGCATAGATTGGAGCTCAGTCGAGCACTTGCCATGAAAATAACAGTAAAGCAGAGACAAACTCGCAACATCTCTTCTGTGAAAAAGAGGCTGCAGGGAAGAGAAAAAAACATCCCCTATGACGCTATGAAGTCTATTTTGAACTCTTAAGGCAGGATAAGTCCTTTCTAGCAGCTCCTGCCCAGATGTGGCAACAGTATTCCATCCTTGGACGTAACTGGCTCTTATATAGATAGAGAATTACATCAGCAGTGAGATATCTACTGGATCAATAGAAGGATCCCACCATTTTTCCAGCGGCCTTGGGAACGGATTTAATGTATGTGTTCCATTTCAGATCATTGAATGTAACTAATAAGAAAACGAGTTTATATTTTGGATTGTACATGCAACTCGAAACCGCTTGTGAATTTGATATTCACTTGTAACTTCCTCCTTTAGAGAAAGTTAGTTCAACCCAGCTAAGATAAATGTTGCTGGCTTAAACTCTTAGGATTGGCAATATGTACTCTCTGCAATTCAAAGTGTTTTGTTGTATGTTTGGTTTCTTCCGACTTCTATCAAGGATTCTATTCTAACATCTAACTATAAAAGTGAGAACGTGTGTGTGTGTGTGTGTGTGTGGGCGCGAGGACACTTCTCAACAAATTTTGGATCTACAGATTTGAAATTTGGTATATAAGATATTCAGACACGTGGAAAACTTTTTCAGGTTTTTCATCAAGAAAAAAAGAGCTGCTAAGGGGGTCAAAATTATAAAATTGGTACGTGGGGGAGGGGTCGTCAATTTTTACTGTCAACCGTTTCACGAATGCACATGCGTGAATCGTTCACATGACATGTTAAACAGAAGTAGGTTTGAAAACACTGTTTAAAGATTGTCAAGCTGGCCTAAGGGTTATCATACTTGACTGTCTTTAGTTTTTTGTTTTGATCTCAAAGTGAACTGTTTAGAAAAAAAAACAATACTTTCATACACATGTCTTATTTTTTTTGTTTTTTTTTGTATTTCATTTTTTTTAAAAGGAATTTAATGTTAGGTTTAAGACCTACAGTATTTCAGCTTATAATTCTACATTAATTACAATATTTATGCATATTTTATGACCGGCCAATGTCAGGCGACCTGCTAGTTTGTTTATAAATTGGACTTGCTTGTTTTGTTTGAGATGCAAATTCCTTGTTGCAGTGCTAGATGGATGGGTCAATAAATGGCAAAATGTTAGAAAAATAGATGCCTCAACCATCTACTGTTTATGGATGATTTGAAGATATTCAGTAGAAATGAAAAGGAAATGGAGAGACTGGTAGAGCTCGTAGGGACATACTCGGAAGACGTCGGGATGGAGTTTGGGATTAGTAAATGTGCAGTGCTGGTAATGAAAAGGAGAATAAAAGTTCATTTGAATGGAATAGTGCTGCCAAATGGAGAAATTATGAAAGAAATAGAAGATACAGGATATAAGTATTTGGGAGTGTTGGAGTGTGTAGGCATCATGAACAGAGAAATGAAGGAAAAAGTCAGGAAGGAGTATCTTAGAAGAGTGAAACTAATTGCAAAGTCGAAATTGTATGGAGGAAACCTAATGAAAGTGGTGATACATGGGCACTCAGTGTTTTGAGATACAGTGTGGGAATTTTAGAATGGTCTGACAAGGAGTTGCATGCCATGGATATCAAAACAAGAAAAGTTTTAGCAATGTTTGGTATATTCCACATTCGAAGTAGCGTAGCGAGGCTATATCAAAAAAGGAAAGACGGTGGGAGAGGATTGAAAAGTGTAAAAGATTGTGTTAGAACTGAAGAGATGTTGTTGAAGGAGCATGTGGTTAGAAGTGAGGAGTGGATGCTTAAGGTTGTGGCAAATGAAGTGGAGGTATGTGAAACGTATGGATAGAGAAAGGGCAGAGGAACTGGCTAGGAAGAAAATGCATGGAAGGTTCTTCCAGGATATAGCAGAAGTGGCTGATGAAATATCATGGCAATGGCTTAGAGCTGGGTATCTGGCTAAGAGTACTGAAGCTTTTGTTTGTGCAGCACAAGAGCAGGCATTAGGAACACAATTGTTCAAAAAAGTGGTTCTAGGAGAGGAAGTTATTGCAGAATGCCAGATTTGTGGTAAGACCTCAGAGTCAATTGCGCACTTTGCAGCAGGATGTAGTGGATTAGCTCAGACAGTACTGCAAAAGACACGATCACATGGGACTCCGGATATATTGGGAGGTTTGTAAGAAGGATGGGGTGAAGTGTGTTGGAAAGTGGTTTGAGGAGGTGCCTGATGAAGTGAGAACAAGTGAGGATGGAAATGTAGAGGTATGGTGGTACAAAAGTGTCATAACGATCAAGCAATTGGAACATAATTGTCCGGATTTGGTCGTCATTGACAAGGTCTCAAAAAACTGACAGATTGTAGACTTTTCAGTACCCTGGGACAGGAGTGTAAGAGAGAAGGAGAATGAGAAGTGGAGCAATTATGCTCCATTGGCCTTGGAGATAAGGCATATACACGGGGTTAAAACACAAATAATCCCAATCATAGTAGGTACACCAGGAGTAGTATCAATTCGTCTGGAAGGACAATTGAAAAAACTCCGAATCCTCAATGCTTTAGGCAGCCTTCAGACTTCTGCTATTGTAGGTACCACCAACATCCTTAGAAAAACCCTTAATCTTTGAAGCTCCTGGTTTGGAGCTAGGATTGAGGGAAATCCTCTGGAAATGAATCCCATCCCTTTCCAGGGAGACATTGATAAATGAAATCAGAATTATTATTATTATTATTATTACTTAGATATCTTCAGTTAAAAAAAAAAAACGGATTACAGATTCGAAAAAATGGTCTTGACAATGAGTTAAAAATAAATTCAAGTTTCACGATATATTTTATGTAATTGTTAGGTAAAATTACAGAATAGTTAAGAAACCACCCTTCCTTCCCCATGTTAAGAATGGGTTTCTAAATAATGATATTATTTCAGCACGGTAGCATAAGTGCAGAAGTACTTTTTACTTGTCATATATTTGTGTTTTTTTGTTTTTTTTTTACCACTAAAAAACAAACGCATGTACTTAGTAACATTTTGTTGTTTTTTAATGCTTTGTGTACTAAAACCGTTAAAAAACAACAAAATAGTATTGTTTGGAAATCAAATTTGAAAAAATTGATATTTTTTTTTAAATTGGCAAACTCAGGATAAAAAAAATGAAACTTTTTTTGCTTTCATTTTGAAAGCAAAAAAAAACAGTTTTCTATTTTTAAGAAATACAAACTCGTTAATACGCTGACAGCGATGGTCAGCACATAGCAAACCGTTTCTCTTTAAGCGGATTTGAATTTCTATAAAAGATAACATTTTAAAGAAATTTCTGCACAATTAATAATTATCAAATATTCACATATTATACATGAAAATAATTCTGAAACTATTATCTATATGAAAATGGATGATGCATACCGATTTATCCTATCAATTTTGAAATTCAACTTTGCTCGTTCGTAACTTTGCTTTCTGTGGTCGTAAAAGTCAAAATCAAAGTCCAGTAGAGATGGACTTCTATGCTTATATAGCCTGTAAAATTTCAGCCATATCCAATCAAATTTGACTCCATGCATTTGTATCCAAACATAACGTATGAAATGTAAACATTGAAAAAACAGTTCCCCTTTTTTGCTGTCATCATTTTTTACTATTTTTTTTCATTTTTAACTTGGAGCATAAAAACATTGAACGCATAAAAGAAAAATAAAGTAACATCACTGGAATTCTTATTCTATTCTCTTTCCATCAATGTAATTCTTTTAAAAATTGACCAACAAATAAAAAAGATATGACTTGTTGAAGCACATTAGGTATGTAATAATGCCAATGTCTACGAAAATACAGCATACGCTTGTAATGCTAAATATAATACTACAAAAATGACCCAACCATCAGCGACTGTGGAGAGAAGGACCATACGATACAGTACTGCCTTGTCTGCCCTCTGCTGTCCAACCAGAACAGCTTGAAAGATTTTAAAGATAATGATAATAATGCAAAGTATCACATTAAAAAAACAAAAAAACATGGAATATTACCCACTAGCAATTTTTCCGCATGGGCAATTTTATGTGCACAACCTCTGCATATTTATAACCACACAAATACTGCCAGCAATTTTTTTTTTTTTATAAGAGATAGTAAGGCTGCCAGCAAGAAAAACCGCTTATCAATGATCTTCTAAAGAAAGGAGAGCAAAAGATAACCAGAAAATAGCATTCGTAATATGAATGATTGCGATGCTTTCTTTTTTCTTTTTTAATCTGACCCACAAAATGATCTTTTTCTAACGAATACTTTAAAACTACATAAGGAGGCAAACGTATATGAGTAACCTTCACAAAAAATTATTTTCTTAGAAAAAGTAAAAAAGTCATCAAGCAGCAAATTTTAAGATTATTAAATATATATATATATATATATATGGCATAATCGTGTTGACATACCACTTTCCGTTAGATCACTGAAGTTAAGCAATGTTGAGCCTGGCCAATACTAAAATGGGTGACCATTTGGTAATACCAAGTGCTGCAGGTGCTCAGAGCCTGGAGAGGGATGCCAGGCTATTCTTGCCCAAGACACGCTGCATGAAATAATATAGCGCCCTCATGACCCCAGAGGGTTAAGGAACATGTCCATCCAAAAAAAAATCACTTATTCATTTTTAGCAGTGGACAGGGTTCAGTTTCTTGATGCAAATTTCACTTAAAATGGTCCCTAGATCTTTGGGTTTTTTTTAATCATATTTAAGCTAAAATAACCATTTACAAATTTTTGGAATTTAGAGCAGAGCAATCATTTTATGTCAAATTTACATAGTAAAAGAAGCAACCCCTTCTAAAAATTAAACAGTAATTTTTTCATTATCTTTCTGCTTTTTTTATAATCTAACAATCAGGTTTTCAATAAATATAGTTTTTTCTTGCCTCCAGTCGATTTCCTATTCTGTAGCATTACCGAGTTAAGTATAATTTCCGGTTTTACTAAAAGTGTATGACTATAAATTACTGCTAATTAAAGCAACTTCGACACAGGCGATTGGCTGGGTTTGTCAGCGTAAAATATAAAACAATAAAACTAATTTACTCGGAAGTTTCGAGAAGTTTATTTTTTGGCAAATATCTTTTTAAGTCCATACCTAAAAAGATAATTTACTGAAAGAAAACTCGCAATTTTTATTAAATATTCCCTCTTACACGAGCGATCTACTGAGTCCATTAGAGCAAAAAAATGTTGTTAAAATAAACAATGAAACAACTTAGTCGCAATTATTTTTGGCAAATTCTTATAGACTGACTTTTTTTTCAACCCTGTGTGCTACTTTTTTATTTCTATTTTTTAATCACAAATAAAATAAAAATAAAATTTATTTTTTATTATTGAAATAAAAAGCAAAACAAATTTAGTCACAGTCACAACTTTCAGCGAAAAGTTTTTCGTTTTTTTGGCAAATTAAGTTTTACAAGTGACATTTTTCTTTAAAATTTGAATTTTGTAATACAATAACAATGTAGCACTAGAAAATCTTTGTAAAAAGTAGAAAAAATCCTTATAATTATGAACTATCGCTTGTTTTTCGTCTGTTTGTTTAAATTAAACTTGAAACTGTCAAAGTTGCTTTGACAAATAAAACCCTTAACGATTGATAATTATTTTTTTTCCAATACAGTGTGCCAAATAATTGTCTCAGTCTTTTCAAATTTCATTACATAAAATTGTGTTTATTTTTTAGTTGTGCATAATTAGTAAAGTCACGACGAACCTAAAATATAAATTTGTTTTGTTTTTTTTTTTTACAAAGATTTAAAAAAAAAAAAAAAAAAAAAAAAAATGGGGGCACATAGAATTGGAAAAAAATTAATTGTTTCAGTTTTTAAGGAGTTCATTATGTAAATAAATACGTATATATCTATTTATTATCTGCCTTAAGACAGAATATGTTAAAAAATAATTTATTTTTTGAAAATACTTTTTATATTCTTTTTTTTTTTTTTACACAGTGATCACCACTTATCAAGGCCCGGAAGCCACCCAGGGATAAGGGTTATTGCAAGTACATTACGTTAGTGTGGAGATTTGATGAAGCGTTTACTTAAGGGGGCAGTTCATTAGGAATTTGTTAACATTGGACTTGAAGACATCCAAGTTGTAGTCCGGTGGAATCTAGAAATATATTTGTTCACAAGTTTCGACTGAAATCCATTTTATTGTTTTATTTAATAAAATAAAAATAAAATAAACTTCAGACTTTCACTTTGGTCTTCGAACCACTCTCCCATACCTAATATTCAATGTTGCTAACATCTTAACCGTTTCTTTGGTGTAAACACAATTTTATAAATTCACATTCTAAGCAATTGGTACATTTCCATCTTATATTTTAGGATTTGCAGTGATGCCATGTCAGAATGCAAAACCTTGTTCAATGCATTTTAGTACAACTTCTAATCTTTGTCAAATGGCTTTCGGCAAGCAATCAATGAATATTTTTAATCTGTCAGCACCAGAATTTGCTACCTGCAAATTTTGGCCTTCAGGCCAAGATTACAGTGTAGTATCTGCTCTGATGCTACACTTCACCTTTTTCTGTCCTCGGTTAGTGGAGGAGAAATCCTTCATGACCGAGACAATTTTTATTTTCGTTTCTATCCAGCATGCCCCCCCCCCTTTTGGGGAGCTGGATTTCCCCCCCAGATTAAAAACAGACCTTGTGTCTAACTCTGGGGAGGCAAGTAAATAGGAACTACATTCTCATCCCTACAACAGTTTGGTTGTTTTGTTTGCGGATGAATAGCTAAATGCTAAACCACTTTGAATTCAACTCACCCGGTTGTTCCCAAAATTAATTGCAAAACTCTATTCTTTCTTGCAAGAACTTGCTCACACAAGAATTTTATCAACAGTGAAACTAATTTCAGTGAGAATTTTCTGGCTGAATACAAGATGCGAATTCACTTACTGGACCCTTCCCATTTATCCTGCCAGTGAGCAGAAGCATATAAGCCTCATGTTTTATTTTTTTACTTAACCTACGAGTTTTTTTTTAGTGTTAAACCTGTCTCTAATTAAAAATGTTATCCATTTTATTAAAAAAAGAAAAATACTTTGAAAGAAACAAGTCTGAGTTATCTCCCTTGATTTATTTCGGACATGTTTCCAATTTTGATGTCCACATTTCACATAAAAGGTCAAATGTGTTCTAACAGTATTTTCCATATCATTTTATTATTTTCATTTAATTTTTAG
This sequence comes from Euprymna scolopes, assembly GCF_053919585.1. NCBI lineage: Eukaryota > Metazoa > Mollusca > Cephalopoda > Sepiida > Sepiolidae > Euprymna > Euprymna scolopes. Next base: position 62,850,865 of record NC_136503.1, on the reverse strand, counting down.
GTTGTGTTTATGATTAGGTATTGAATTTCATTTCCGATAACGAGGCAGAAAGTCTTCCCCATGAATCTTGCAATAGTGAATTTGTGTCCCATTTGAAGATTTTTGATAAATTGCAGAAACGTATCTGTCATTTGATTGGCCACACACATTCTTCTTCTTCACTGCAATCTCTCTCACACAGACGTGATGTTGCTAGTCTCAGTCTTTTTTACAAATACTATTGTGCCATGTGTTCCTCAGAATTGTCTGATCTGTTCCCTGTTTCCTTTGTTCCAGCTTATTTAACTCGTTAGTCTATATATAGGTCTCCATTAAGTCGCTGTAATAATACTTCATGGTTATATAGCTTCCTATCCCAGTAGCTTATTTCCAAGGACGGCAAGGTTGTGGAACTCCCTCTCTGCTCATCGTTCGCCTTCTACCTACAGCCTTGGTCTTTTCAAGACTATGGTCAAGAGGTATTTCCTGTTTTTGCAATAATCAGCTTTCGTTTTTATTAGCTCCTTGGGTGCTTCTCTATTATAATAACGAAAAAAATATTGAATTTTAAGTAAAACAAATGGTACTTACATAATAGTAACATATCTAAAAATTATTGGAAATGATGAGGTAGAAAAATAATTATTAATGAAAAACAGTTTTCGGTACACCTGGGGCATTGAGTTCCATGGCAGCAAGCTTATTTATTTAATAGCCGCTCCCCTACAAAGGCTAACGCATGCACGGATAACATTTTTCATTTATTTACTTATGTTGGTTTATAAACTTTTTTTTTTAAAGAATATTAAGAAAAGTGACTAAACTATTTGTTGATAATTTATCACTTTTACCAGCAATTTTTAATCTACATGCGCAAATGAACAACAAATTTTTTTTATTAATTTTTTATTTAAAAAGTAGTAAAATTCAATGAATAGAATGATAAATCATTTACCATGTGTAAATATCTGCGTAAAGTAGTAAGCAATAATATGTGTGTTGTTTTTGGTTTTGTGTGTTGACTAAAACATTTTTTATTTTTTATTACAATAATAATGAAGACATTTAAATCTGACGTTTCTGAATTTTTGAGATGAGGATTGGTTATTTGCATTATTATTCATCGGACTACTGTTCTCATCTTGAGTGTGATTTTTACAACGTTTCAGTCGATATAACCTCCAACCTTCTTCAGGTATATCTTGTTTCTGTCGAACTCGGGAATTTGGATGGAATTTCGAGCGGCACCCTTTATTTACTTCACAGGGGTAGTGTGCCGTCAGCCAGGTCCTAAGTAATTCGCAAATGTATATTTCGGTCGCCCACACTGAGGATTGAACCCTCAACCTTCAGGAGAATACCACTTTTACAATTGATTTTTCTCAGTACTCTAACCACTGCCATGGGTCCTTGCGGACAATTCTAGTACGATTTTTAGGAGCCTTAAACCTACTTTTTATTTCTAGTTGCAAATATCAAATTTCTTTTTTCATTAATAATTATTTTTCTATCTTATCGTTTTTCGTAATTTTTGGATATGTTACTATTAAAGACTTGATAATTATGCAGGTACCGTTTCCTTCACTTGAAATTCAATATTTTTTTCGTTTGTATAATTTAATAATAAGATTGTACTTTTTTTTTTCGTTTGTATAATTTAATAATAAGATTGTACTTTTTAGCCATTAAGTGGCTTCATGCCTTTTCTTGAGCGATTTCCATAAAAAGGAAAGATTTTTCTATTCAAAACCATTCCTCATGTAATAATAAACATTTTTAATGGCTACACAGAATCTTGTTCTCCAGCAATAAAGTCACGCAGTGATTTAGTGGCTTTGCTAGATAAAATAAGGGAAGTGACGGTTATGAGGCTTACTGATATTTTACGAAGCATTTTCCAAGAAATTTGAGGTTCAAAAATGATGTAAAAATAAATAGGGGCTGACCTGAAGAATCTTGCTCCTGTCTCTATTTTTTATTTTCGTCTTTTTTTTTCATGTTTTTCAGTGGATTATTATCCACCAGACACTAGTTTACCAGATTATAAAAAAAAAAAAAAAAAAAAACTGCCAATATTTAAATATTTGTAGGGGTGCTCAATTTTTAATGCAATGTTCTAGTAGACTGATTACCCATTTTAGAACCACTCTATATTTTTAGGCCAAACTTTTGGAATTTAGCCTTTTTAAGTAGCTTAGCCTTTTTTCAATTTGGCTTATCAAAATAATCTAAAAAAAAAAAATACAAAAAGAAAGGGCTAAACTACTTTTAAAAAAGGCTAAATTCACAAAATTTGGCCTAAAAACGTTGAGTTATTCTAAAATGGATGATCGATTTACTAAAACATTGCATTAGAAACTGAGCACCCCCCCCTACAAATATTTAAATATTAATTTTAAAAAAAAATCTTAATAATCTGGTAGACTACTGTCCATTCGATAATCTGCTGAAAAAATTGAAAAAGATGATGGGGGGGGGGGCAAGATTCCTCTGGTAGGACATGACGTTGGTTGTCTTTCAGAATTTCTGATAAAAGTTTATATCGTCAAATTTTAATTATTCTTCTATTCTCATCTTTGTTTTTACATTTCGCAACATTTTGGTCGATGTAAACTTAAACCTTCAGGTGCGTCAACCTAGAAGTCGAATGGAGTGAATTAAATAAAAGGTTCAATTCAAAATTCCGTCTGTCAAGGTTTTAAAGTTAGTACAAAGATTCTCCAAGTTCAAAAAGCTACACCTCGAGAAGGTCAGAGGTTACATCACTCAAAACATGATCAACAAAGATTGTACTTTTTAGGCGATTATGTCTAAACACTCGGAAAAACTTGTTGGAAAAAAAAAGAAAACTTTTTAAATATATTTTAGAATTTAGAGTGCAAGATCAATTTCACAACCTTCCAGATGTTGAAATCCAATTACAGGAGACTAAACAAGACCTATTCTTCCTCAGCAAAACTGACATTGGACCGACTATTTCCCTAGATGAGTTCATAATTAAAGAATATTCTAACTTAACATCCAAATTTGACTCCCAAGATTTCCATGGGCATGGAATATATGCCTACATTAGAGATGGCTTTTCATGTGGTAGGGACATCTCCAGAGAAGATCCTAAATTGCCCTATATAAGTGTTTCCAAGTTGCGTTTATATTTGCCCTCTGTTGCCTCCATAATAACAGAGTTACTATCTTTAAGAGCATATCTGAGAAAATTGACCACATCCTATCTGCTCATTCTTCTGCTAACATTCACGTTTGTGGAGAATTCAATGTACATAATGTGGAATGGTTAGTCCACTTAAACAACACAGATGATAAAAGGGAGGTTCTGTTACGATTTTTCCATTGTTTATGACTTAACTCAGATTATTCACGAACCCACCCGTGTGCCTGACATTGACGGTCAGTATGCAAGTCTCCTAGACTCAGACTATGTTCATCTTCCATTCTGTCTCCACTGAGATCTTCCGACCACTCAGTTGTCTCAGTTAAACTAAAAACAAAATGTAATAAGTCCTTCGATATACCTCTCCATCATACAGTATATCGATACTCTATGGCTGACTGGGATAGCTTTCGTACAGTTATATCAGATCTACCTGTATATTCCATCTTTAAAAAGAACATATCCTCTATAGTATCAGACCTGACGGAATGGTTAATTGTAAGTATAGACTGCTTCATACCCTCCAAAAGTTCCAGCAAAAACTGAACAGCCAGCCATGGTTCTCTCCAGAATGTACTGCTCCCATTGCACACAGAAATCACTATTTTCATTGCTTCCAACATAATAGATCTACTTAGACTAAAGCAGCCTATAGGACTGCCAGCAACCCCTGTAAAAGAATAATAAAGAATACAAGAGTTGTATGCTCAGTCCGTCAAGTCCAAAGTAGCCGAGCAGTAGATTGGTTCTCACCAATTTTGGCAAATAACAAACAGAGTCCTGAATAGAAGTGTGTGCTCTATTCCAATCATCATCAATAGATCTTAGGTAATCTCGTCAGTACCGGACAAAGCCAAACTCTTTGCCAAGAATTTTGCAGCTAATTGTATCTTATGCAATCTGGGCTGCCAACACCCCCATATTTCCTCCTGTGTCTGAAAACATGCTATGTGACATACAAATATCTGTGCGTGATGTTGCCAAGCTAATCAAAAACCTCCCAGTAAAAGAACTGGCTTTGATGGCATTCCAATTATAATGCTGAAAAAGCTTCAACCAGAACTAGCTCCCATACTTACAAAGCTGTTTTTAGCGTTATCTTAAGGAGAATTGCTTCCCAGCACCCTTGAAAACCTCATCAGTATGTCCTGTATTTAAAAATTCAGGTGATCGCTTATCTCCCTCTCAATACAGACCAATCAGTCTCCTGTGCATCATGAGTAAGTTGCTGGAATCTGTGTTAAATAGTCAACCACCTCAGCAAAAATAACCTTCTTAGTGACATGCAATATGGTTTCCGTTCTGTTAGATCTACAGCCGATGTGCTAACAGTTATATCGCATAGAATTATGAATCTCTTGATGGAGGCTTTCTTTCTAAGGCAATTGCTCTTAACATATCAAAGGCCTTTGATGGAGTATGGCATAAATGCCTACTCCACAAAATCTCCAGCTACAGCATAACTGGAAATGTCTTTTCAATTATTAAATCATTTCTCTCTGATAGGCTCATATGAGTAGTGGTTGATGGGCAGAAATCAGAAGCTCACAGTATTAATGCTGCAGTGCCTCAGGGTCTCATCCTGAGCCCAATTCTCTTCCTGATCTAGATCAATGATCTCTCAAATCACATCCTAAGATCATTTGCAGACATTTATGCTGACCACACTACAACCTATGGCAACACTTCAAAGGCCATAAATGACCAAGTTCCCTCTGATTCTCTCTCCTCTGATCTTGAACATGTGGTGCAATGGGGAAAGAGGTAACTGGTTAATTTTTATGCATCTAAAACCAAGCTCTGATCCCTGTCTGGCATCAATTGAAATGAATGGCTATCATCTTGAGGAGGCTTCATGTTTTGACAAGCTTCTGGATCTAACCTTTACTCCTGATCTGAGATGGAACATGTATATCAAATATGTTGGCAAGGCTGCTGGAAAAATGGTGGGATATTTCTACCACTCCAGTAGATATCTCACTGCTGATACAATTCTCTACCTGTATAAGAGCCAAGTACGTCCAAGGATGGAGTACTGTTGCCACATCTGGAAAGAAAAGTCCATTGCTACGGTCATTAAAGTCGCGAAAAGGGAGATAAGTATTCCCCTGTTATCGCAATCTTCAAGGTGTTTATATCTAGGGAAAACGCAATTTCACCCAATTATCCGTAAAAATTACTTTTAATTATATATAACTTTCTACTCGATGAATTTTGATAATTTGGTTGGGGATATATTACTATTTTCGACATGACAAGTAAGTACTGTTGTTTTTGCTTAAAACCACATTTAAACATGGACCGTTTTTTGTGATTAAATGTTGCTTTACGACCTTGCTCCTCGGACGTAGGGTTAGTGACAAATAACTGCTCTAAAAAGTTAGAATGGCCCGGAAATGAGTTATCGTTTTAAGTGTAATTTATATACGTAACTGACGCCTTCCCTCTTAAATTCTAAAATAATTGTTTTGATTTTATTCAGATAATTTTGCAGTTTTAAAACGTAATCGCCTTCAAAAAGTAGAATCTCATTGTTTTTGTTGGAGTAGATTTAATAGTGTTTGTTATTCTACAGATTAATTCTCTTCCTCTAACTGAAAACAGAACAGATACTATACCTTGATCAACGATCCTATCTAAAATTAATAAGTATTAAACGAAAAGGGTGTTTTATCAATTGCAAAGCCGGTAGATTGGTTGCATGAAAAGCTCGAAGTTCTTAACCTTCAACGATCAATTCGAAGAAAAAATAAGCTGAATAGCTTTAAATATTTTTTTTTAAATCTATCACAATTTGGAGTTTACAATTTAATCATAAAGTTTTGAAAACTTTCATTTATCAATGGCGAAATTATTTTAGATTATTTAGCAAAAGACAAGTTTTTTAAGTTTTTTTTTTTTCTCATATATAAATAAAACGAAAGGATAAAAAGATCAAATTAACATTCATTCTCGATGGGTTTTTTTTTGTTTTTTTTTTCAATATTAAAAATATTTTTTAACAATAACTTAAAAAAAAATAATTCAAATATTAAAATAAAATATAAGGATTTTTGAACCATAAATCATAAAACAAAACAACCACGAAAACGAATCTTACAATAAATGAAAAGACTTTTAATGTCACCCTCCATAAGAGAAGTGGCTCTAAAGACGGGGATCCATTGGTAATCGAAAGTCTGTACAAAACAAATCCCCCACTTTGTAACCATTCGAGTGCATGCTTAACATTTTTCGCGTCTTGGGATTTTTTTTTTCTCTTTCGCCCTCACCGCGTGTCTTGGAAGAATAAGTAAAAGCTGGGACTTACTTGAACAAGGAAAGCTCCATGTTTCTCATCTTCCTCGACTATTATTCGTCGGGTACTGTTGGTAGCGCCCATATTTTTCCTTTCCAGCCGTCTTGAAAAACCGGCTGCTGACCTTGAGAGGCTCACACAAACCACGAAGGAGAGAGAGAGACGACGAGATAGGACAACGTCGACATGGACGCAATTTAATCACAAGGGATTTTTTCACTCTACACCGGTTCGTGTCGACTTGACATGTTTTCAAGAAATCTAACATTAACCCGATTCTTAAAAAAATATATAACTCAACTCTTTCTAATTAAAACTTCTGTTTGAGATTCTACAAATTTTCTAATTATCACCAAGTTTGGCACGGTAGACGAAATTAAATTTGAGACCTTTTTTTCTTTACTTTAAGGTGGCAAACCAAGGGAGATAACTCAACAACGTTTCAACAATTGATTTTAATTAAGAAACAATATAACAAACATATATATATATATATATATATATACATATATATATATATATATATATATATATATATATATATTTATATTTTATTTTTATCTTTTTATATATATGTATATATATATATAAATACATTTACATAGGCATCACCACTTATCAAGGCTTAGAGGCCACTCGAGGATAAGGGTTTAAAAAGTGTACAATACTTAATTGGACAATATAGTAATCGTTAGTAATGGAAATTCGGTAAATGTGTTAACTTAAGTGAAACGGCTCATCAAGAACTTGTTTACGTTGGACTCGAAGACAACCATATTGTGGTCAGCTGGAAAGTAGGAAAACGGAAGAAAGTTCCACAGGCGTAAGCTTTGTTCATGGAATCTACATTTAGGTTTTGGCACAGATAAAGAGTGAGGTGAATTTTTTATGGTGTTTTCAGCTAGACGAGTTTCTTGTGAAAGTTTGGCAAGGGGGGACCATAGACTGAAGCTGAAGCTCTGATAAATATTTGCTGTATGGTCCTAGATTGGTACAATTAGTGCCCTGCATGAACACAACCATTTAGAAAAAGAGTGGCTTCACATATAAATTTCAGGGAAAATGGTTTCGATTTCCGGACTATTCTGATTTTTCAGAGTAGTTAACCAAATATTTAACACTAACCCTAAGTCCAGGTGATAACAAGAACTGTTGTTAACGTGTATTGTTAATGTTCTTTTTTGTTTGTTTGTTTTTATTGTAAATATTATTTTCCTTTTAATTAGTGTTGAAATTTTGATAAGGAAATAATTTTTATTTATTTTATATTATATACACATATTCAACAAGAAACGCACTCTTTGACCGACCTTGGCAGGTCACTTCCATCATCATCATCATTATAATTCCCTTCCAGCAGTCTGCTACTCTCCCACCATCTGGACAGGGGGGGGGGGTGAAGAAGAAAGAACCTTTTTTCCCCATTTTCATCAGTTCAAAGAGCCCCTGCCTGCGAGGAGGAGGTTTTATTTCGTGCTCAATCAAAGAGATTTGATGTTAAATTCATCATGGGTTTTTTTTTTTCCTTTAGAAAAAGATTTACTAAACTTTCACCATAATTTTGTTTGTAGTTATTAAAAAGCAACAAGGTTTTATCTACTGGAAAATTAGTCCCAGTTATTAAAAAGCAATAAGGTTTTATCGACTGGAAAATTAGTCCCAGTTATTAAAAAGCAACAAGGTTTTATCAACTGGGAAATTAGTCTCTAAAGGATTAACAGAAGAAACTGGTTGTGTTTTGAGGATTTCTTTTCTGTAAAGAACAGAAATTAATTTTGCCGTCAAGACGAGCAGATTATCGGCACATGTGACCTCCAGGAAAGATTATTCAACCGAAGTCTCCTTCACAAAACAAATATTCCGTTAATACCAGAATTTATCCCATGAATTATTTTATTTGTACACATAAAGCCTACCAAAGCGGCTTTATTGTTTTCTTTTCTTTCCTTTGAATTTAAAGGTATTGTAGCAGTTATCTGCTCCTTTCCAGCGATAACTGCACCAACCAGCCGGTAGGTGTCGCAAAAAGCAACCTGGTTATCTGCCCTTGGGAGAGATATAAAAGGGGATGCCCGGATAATTCTCTCTCTCTTTCTCACTCCTTCTGGGAATCAGTCTCGCAACGAAACGGTGAGACAACGCGTCCGCCGGTCAACATCAACCCGGTAAGAGTTTTAGCAAATGAACACTTTTCCAGCCTTTTCCTTCAAGAGACATTAGCTCTACCATCAGACATGCATATGTACGCGGACTGAATTCCACTCCTCACACGCACACACGTACACAATAACATTTTTATTCTCACAGGCGCGCGCACGCGAGAAATAAAACATCTCTTTAAACTTTACTCTATTTGTTAGTTTTGGTTATTCTGTCTCACTGCATGCGACAAGTTTGTCGTTTACGAACACGTATTTAATTGGGAGCACAACACCCAACTGCAACCCCCCCTCAACATTTGGTGACCCGACGACGCAAGCTTTGTCGTATGGAACAGAGTTATTAATTTCGTACAAACAAACACAAATATTTCTCGTTTCTTTTCGAATTATGCGTCTTTTGTTTTATCTACCCACGTGGTAGCTTTATACAAACCAAAAAGAAGCCGCCATTTTTCTTTTTTCCTGCCCACGGGGGAATTAACACGAAAACAAAAGCACAAACAAACATTTCTCGGTTTTTCTCTGCGTGTGCGTAACAAACGTATAATCTTTTTTTTTCCTTTTTTTTCTCCTCTCTATCTACCCCCGAGTCGGAAAAATACAAAAAAAAACAAACACAAAAACAAACCAAAACGAACAATTTGTCCATTTCTTTTTCTCAAGAAACTTTAAACCCCGTGAAACACACACACAAAAAAAAAAAAAAATTTCTCTACCCTTTTTTTTTTTCTTCGAAACGCTTTTCATGTAAGACCACGTGAATTACAAAAACAAAACAAAAAAAAGCATGCGTATTTCTCCATACATTGACAAAAAAAAAAAAAAGAAAAAGTGTTTTGAACAAGTAAATGAACCGCATTTTCCAAACACAAAACACGTGTTACATCTAAAAAAAAAAAAGAAAAAAAAAGTTCTTTCATCCTTCACCCTCAGCTTTCACGGTCCTGGATATGACTTTAAACTATATCCGATGGTGAGGCCCCAGCTTGTGGGCTTTGGGGAGTGTGGAGCTACCCCTTAATTGCCATTGCTCCCAGGTCCACTCTGACCCGGAGTGGTAGTACCTGTTAGGATCCCAACTATGGGTTAAATAGAAACCGACGTGAAAACAACAAATATATTCTATCAAAAAATTTTTTCTTAAATCTTTGGATTCGGCATTAAATAACCCAAAAAGGGTTGATATGCCGTAAAACAACCAACCAACCAACAACCAACCTCAGCTTTCACTATGACCAGCGCAGATATAAACGATGTTCCTGAAGTTTCTGCGAATTACCGTCTGCCTCCCTTCAACTCAAGCAATGTGAAAAACTGATTCACTCAATTACAGGCATTATTCTCAGTTAGAAGAATAACCTCACAAAAAACAAATTCGCCAGCGTGGTGGAAGCCTTGCCCCCAGAGGTGGTAGACGAAGTCACCGACCTATTGGATGACGTCCCATCAGTCAACCCCTATGATGCTCTGAAAGACGCAATAATCCAAAGAATGGGTCGCTCCAAAGAAGCCATGCTACAGACTTTCCAAACTCAAAGCCGGGAGCCAAGTGGTCGTCCACAATCCTGAAGCAGACGCCGTGGGAGTCGTAGTAGAGAGAGGTCCCCTTACAGCCAACCCCTGGGTGGTATTTGCTTTTACCACTACAAATTTGGCAACAACACCAGAAAGTGCAACAGCCCCTGTAATTACAGGCTACAGGGAAACTCCAATCCCAGCCAGTAATAGCAACGACTGCGGCTGGAGGGAGACAAAGAGGTCGCTTGTTTCACATTAAGGACCGCAACAGTGGTTATTCCTTCCTAGTGGATACTGATGCTGAGATAAGCATTATCCTGCCACGACCCGGACAAAGACCAGCTCCATCGACGTTTAAGTTACAAGCAGCAAACGGTTCACAAATCCAGACATACGGCACTAAAGAACTTACCTTACACCTAGGACTTTGTCGTAATTTTGTCTGGAAATTTGTACAAGCTATACGAGCCTTTTTCAAGCCTCGCACAAAACACACATTCATATTTCAAGCTGTCATATACATATGCGCACACAAACATACGCGCCCACGTCCACACATGTACACATATTCACGTTCGCATACATACACTCACATTCATGTGTATATACGCACACATACGTACTCACACACGGGCACACGAACGCACACATGGACGACGTCACTTCCGCTTTCTAAGGAAATATACATGCGCAAAACACCACCGGAAGAGAGTATAAAACAAAGAGACAAGATGTTTCTAATCCTTTTAGGACTAGCTCTCGATGAGAGACGTTGGGCTAACAAACCGCCTCCTCTTTGGGAGGTGCACGCTCGCGCGCGTCAACACCCCTGCGACTATGTATGGGGCACGAGCCTACAGACTGTTTGTACACATTCTCACTCTTTCTCTCTCTATCTACTACTGTTCCCTGATAACACCTTCGCGTAGCTGACTACTAACTGATGTCAACTCTCATATCCACTCTTTTGTCTACACGCTGGACTATCATTCTCAATTTTCACTACAACACTTATATTTCTCTTCCCACGCGCGAACAAACGATAGTGACCCGAACTTGAGATGAAAACACTTTTCCTTTTCTTGCTACAACACCAGTCCTGCAACGAACATTGGTTACATACGCGCGGACATGTTATAACTAAAACGTTCATTTCTTTCAACAGCAAATAAACAACGTTTATCTTATCCATCAATTGAGTCTTTGTTTCCTTCAATTCCATTCGTTTCATTATTTTCTTGTGGCGAGCTAGGGTATTATACTCTGGTCCGCTACAAAGCCAACGTCAGGATGGTCATCATAGGGGCTGACTTCCTTTCACACTACGGTCTGTCTGTCCACATGCACAACCAAACACTCACGACGACATGACAGACATTAAAGTGAAGGGAACGCTAACAGAGTTCGGCCCAACAGGAATCTGCGCAGCAACCCACCACACCAAGGAATATGTCAATGTTTTGGATCAATACCCGGACATAACCAAACCTTTCAACATTGACGACCAAATTAAACACACCACACAACACCACATTAAAACAACCAGACCTCCAGTTTACTCAAACCCTCGACGTCTGTTACCTGAGAAATATAAATATGCCAAGCAGGAATTTCAATAGATGATCGAGGATGGAATTATCGAGCCTTCAGAAAGCCCGTATGCTTCACCTCTCCACCTTGTCCCTAAACCAGACCAGAACTCATCGTGTATGTGTCGATTACCGGCGACTCAACGCGCAAACTGTTCCAGACCGCTATCCCGTACCGCACATACATGACTTCACTTTAGGACTCCAGGGTGCAACAGTCTTCTCCAAACTCGACCTGACGAAAGCTTTCTACCAGATCACAGTGGCAGAGGAAGACATCCCGAAAACAGCTATAACAACACCTTTTGGACTCTTCCAGTTCAAACGCATGCCTTTTGGACTGAGAAACGCTGCCCAAACCTTTCAACGCCTCATTGACAACGTCCTAAGAGGACTACCCTGTGTATACGCTTACATAGATGACGTCCTAATAGCAAGCCCGGATGAAGCATCACATGAGCAACACTTACACCAAGTTCTGCAGAGACTACAACAAAATGGTCTTAAGATCAATGCAGACAAGTGTATATTCGGCACCAAGCAACTCCAGTTTTTGGGACACCAGATCGATGAAGGCGGAATTACACCCCTACCTGAGAAAGTAGTAGCTATAGAACAATTCCAACCTCCAACCTCACTCCGTCAGCTGCGACGATTCATAGGAATCGTTAATTATTACCGACGTTTCATCCCAGATTGTTCTACGATCCTGTCTCCTTTGACGAATATCCTGCAGAACAAAGGAAAAAGGCAGAAACAAGCACTCGCACTCACTGTGGAAGCACTTCAGGCATTCAACACAGCCAAATCCGCATTGACGAACTGCACCAAACTCAACTATCTTACTGACAATGTTCAGGCTACATTGACCCTAACAACAGATGCTAGCTCATCAGCTGTATGTGCGGTACTACACCAGGAGATGGATAATGGCAAGGTACCCATATATTTCTTCTCCGCCAAGCTCAGCCGAACACAATCCAGATACGGCGCATTTTCTAGGGAACTCCTAGCAATCTACCTTGCAGTCAAACATTTTAAACATGTACTGGAAGGTAGACAATTTGTTATCTACACGGACCATAAGCCATTGACATACGCTTTATCTTCACGTCCGGACAAGTACTCGCCAAGGGAATCTCGTCACCTGGACTATATATCACAGTTTTCCACTGAAATCCAATATATTAAAGGTGACCAAAACATTGTGGCTGATGCACTTTCTTGGCCAGACACAAACTCCATGACTCAAGACTTTCTTAGTCACGATTTGCTGGCGCAGGAACAAGCATCAGACACCACATTGCAACAAACTCTTCAAAGCACTTCTTTGAAACTCACTCCTGTCCCAACTCCTTTTAGCGATAAAGTGGTTTACTGTGATACAACAACACCCACACCCAGACCGTACGTCCCACCTTCACTGCGGCGACGCATATTCGATCATTTTCACTCACTCTCTCACCCTAGCAAAAGAGCCACACTGAAAATGATCAGCGACAGATTTGTATGGCCTGGAATGAACAAAGATGTCAGACTTTGGGCTGGCAACTGCATGAACTGCCAGCGTTGCAAGGTCTACCAACACACCAAGTCCCCAATTGGAACTTTCACTAATCCCGATGCCAGGTTCTCTCACCTGCATATAGACATCGTTGGACCCCTACCACTTTGCCAAAATTATTCCTATTTGCTGACAATCATCGATCGATTTTCCCGCTGGTCTACAGCAATCCCACTAAAGGACATCTCAGCAGACACAATAGCAAAGATGATCCTGAAGGACTGGATAGCCACATACGGTGTACCCGCAGTTATCATGACTGACAGAGGAACACAGTTCCAGTCTAAGCTTTTTGCAGAATTCAACCTACTCCTGGGCACCAAACACATACAGACGACAGCATATCACCCCTGTTCCAACGGCCTTGTCTAGCGATTCCACAGACACTTGAAAGCATCTCTCGCAATGAGGCCAAACACAACCAACTGGGTTGATAATTTACCTTTGGTCCTATTGTCGATGAGGAACATCGTAAAGCAGGAGTTGGGTTGCACGCCGGCTGAAATAGTTTTTGGCACCACATTATCTTTGCCTGGACAATATTTTCATAACGAAGTTGATGCACATCCTACAACTACATTTGTACAGGACCTAAAGGCAAGGATGTCGAAAAATACATTTCACGCCTACACAACAGGTATCGAGACAAGTACACATACCCGAGACACTATTTGACAGTGAGTATATATTTGTCCGCGACGATGCTGTCAGGAAACCATTATCACCACGCTACCAAGGACCTTACAAAGTAGTTAGTCGGGCAGAAAAACATTTCACAATCACAAAAAACGGCAACACGGACACTGTTTCCATTGACAGACTGAAACCAGCTCTAGTGGAAGGCCCACAGTCAAGCCGAGAGACACACAACTCTCATACAGACTCTGACACCACAGAGGAATCACATACTCCATGTGACTCTGCTCCACCAGAACAAAAAAAGATCTGGTCGGAAAGTAACATTTCCACAAAATTTTAAAACATACATATATTACTAAAAACACACAAATTAAAAACTATCCCCTTCAACTATACATATTGAATAATATTTTCAATATTTTTCAATCTGGGGGGGGGAGGGAGTTTTTGTAGCAGTTATCTGCTCCTTTCCAGCGATAACTGCACCAACCAGTAGGTGTCGCAAAAAGCGACCTGGTTATCTGCCCTTGGGAGAGATATAAAAGGGGATGCCCGGATAATTCTCTCTCTCTTTCTCGCTCCTTCTGGGAATCAGTCTCGCAACGAAACGGTGAGACAACGCGCCCACCGGTCAACATCAACCCGGTAAGAGTTTTAGCAAATGAACACTTTTCCAGCCTTTTCCTTCAAGAGACATTAGCTCTACCGTCAGACACGCATACGTACGCGGACTGAATTCCACTCCTCACACGCACACACACACACACACACACACACACACGTACACAATAACATTTTTATTCTCACAGGCGCACGCGAGAAATAAAACATCTCTTTAAACTTTACTCTATTTGTTAGTTTTAGTTATTCTGTCTCACTGCATGCGACAAGTTTGTCGTTTACGAACACATATTTAATTGGGAGCACAACACCCAACTGCAACCCCCCCCCCTCCACAGTATCTAAGCTTACACAAAGGAACAATATTTTACCTCTTTCTCCCATTTTAGGTTAAAGAGACTTTATTTGTTTGTGATTCTTTTTTGGAAAAGAAAAAAAAACATTTTGTTGAAAGAAGGACAGGACTTAAAACAAGGACTTAAAAAACTGTTTTCTGTTTTTTATGTTCTTTTCTTTCAGCCTTTCTTACAAGTAGGAATTGTCATCTTTTTGTATTATGTTTTTTTATTTATTTGAAATTTTTCTTAAGGGTTTTTTTTTTAAACCCTAGCTTTGGGAAATAAAGGCAATTGATAACGTTTTGTTTTAATAAATTTGGATCATTTTAAACACATTCGGGTCTGTATTTCTTTTGCTCATTTCTATTAGTTTCCTATTCCCAACAAATTTGCTTTAAATGTTTGTTTTTTTTCCTTTTTTTTCTTTCATTTTTGTTACCATGGAAAACGGATTTTGGTAACGAACCCAAAATTCTGTTACTAGCCAATGAAAATGGATTTCTCCATTTCCATTTCAAACCCATTTTTTATTTGTGTTTTTGTAGATAAAATAAATTGTGGGTAATTTTTAAAATAAATTGTAGACAAAAATGTAAAAACTAGGTTGAGATAATTTTTAAAAATCGATTTTTGAAATATGTCGTTTTAAGCAAAAACAATAGTTTGTACTTAATTGCTATGTCAAAAATAGTAATATAGCTAAAAATTACACAAATTCATTGCATAGAACAATGGATATTATATTTTTAGTAAATAAAAAAGTCTATCGCTAAGGCCATGTTGGTCACCATGAACAAGTAATCTAAAATATTCATTCGAGTTATGTCCCCCTATGTATGAACTTTTCATCATCTACTTTATAACATCTAAGAAAAATACGATTACCCCCAATTTTTCTCCTAAATTACTTTTAACTATAAATAATTTTCTACTCGATGTAGTTTTGTAATTTTTGATTATGTTACTATTTACAACGTGATAATTAAGTAAGTAATATCGTTTTTGTTTAAAACGATATATTAACAAAAAAAAAAAAATCGAGCTGTCAACTATATCTTAACAAGTACCGGGTTTGTTTTACTATAAACATAGATTCGAAAAATTGTCAAAAAACAAATATATAACAAATAAATGTTATCAAAGGCAAGATAAGTTACTTTTCTAACTGAATAATTTTTAGTGGTTTTATTTAATGTAACATGTCTAATCAGCTCCAAAAACATAGTGTTTACCGATGTATTGGGAAATTAAAAATGTCGCCTAACTCTCTGTGGAACACGGTAAGTTTGGGAAAATGAGTTGAAAATAAAAACTATACAAAATAATGTTAAAAACCAATCGAATATATGTCAGCCTATGTCATAGTAACATATATTGAGTGAGTTTCTAGCAGTATTTTGCATAGTTTTTTTATTTTTAACTCATTTTCCCAAACTTACCGAGTTCAACAAAGAGTTCGGCGCCATTTTTAATTTTTCAATACATCGGTAAACACTGTATGGTTTTCGAGCTGAATAAACATGTTACAGTGTTTTAAATCCAGTTAGGTAGAAAAAGTAACTTATCTTGCCTTTGATAACATTTATTTGGTATATACTTGTTTTTTGACAATTTTTTCGAATCTAAGTGTATAGTAATACAAACTCCAAGTGCCAAAAAACTAACAAACGTAAATGAAATATGAAAAAATTTTGTTAAAATAAATTGTTTTACAAAAAAAAGAACATTTAAAAGTTATTTGAGATAAGTTATCTCCCTTACTTTGCTATTTTAAAATAAAAAGAAAAAAGTGAGGGCGACTTTTGATGGTTTGGTCACATGCACATTTTACAATGATTTTTAGTTTTTTTTCATTTATTTTTCGTATTGCTACATGTCTGGGTTAGCTACATGCGGCCTGAACAAATCTCCGGCAGGAACATTTTCATAGCAATCACCGTTTACAATGCCCACGCATATGAAGAATGCGCAAACACACAAAGTCATGATGTGACCACCCGCACACATTGAACAAAGGAATTATGTTACATTTCCTTGCGTAGAGATATAGCAAACTGGCTGGAACATTTGAGAACATCTCTATATAAAGATTTGCTGCAAAAAATCAAAGCAGTTTTTCCCTCCAAACTCTCAACCACAGCACGTGCTGAAGGGAACTCCGTCCTTGAGACGTTAAATCATCCAATTTTGCGCGCATCATGCACATGAACTTTAATTCTCATCATGGAAAGTTACCACGTCGAGCGAGAATTTAAATCTCCTTTTCAAACAATTTTATTTTAAACTATTGTCCTTACGAGATGAACACAAGTGCATGCTTTCACTCTTATAATTATGGAGTTTTAAAAATAATCACATTAATTCCAAGCCATGCGTGACACTCTGGACATAAAAATCAGTAATTTCAAACCTCGTGCTACTCTCATAAAATCTGCCCCTTGCTAATCCTGCATTACAAACACTCCACGCAAGAAAACACTTATGTTGGAGCAATTTAAACTAATATTTTTGACACATAAATAAATGTTGTTTATTTCATATTAATACAGTTTTTCCAAGTTTTTTGTCAAGTGTCGTTATTTTCCGGAGGTATTTCTATATTTTTATTCTACTTTATGTTAAGTTATGCTTTGGTGAAAACCTTCTATTAATTTTAATGGTCCTGTGGATACCTTCCTACTTTCGAGTCCAAGAAATTTCAGCATCTGCAATCTCGGACCTAAAAATTGATAGATCCCTATTATGAATTGGTAGACACCGACTTATACCTTTACAAATCGGTGACTCCTCTATGAGTCCTACAAAGTAACGAGATGTGTTTTTTTATGACGTTTAAGTTAAAATTAAGTTTAATACACGTTTCCATAATCCTATCATTAACCCTAAGTCTCGGTGGCAATACAAAAAAAATCTTTCATTGTTTGTATGTATGCATGTAATGTGTGTGTGTGTGTGTGTGTGTGTGTGTGTGTGTGTGTGTGTGTGTGTGTACTGTGTGTGTGTGTGTACTGTGTGTGTGTGTGTGCATTATGGATTGGTCATCTGGACCGTCTAACAATTTAGAGATTCTTAAAAGCTCAATTTTGTATATTATGCATGCCAGCCTTTTCTAAAATATTTTTTTAAAGTCATTATTATCAATTATTAAGCGCCAAATTTTCAGAAAAAAAAAACTTTAAAAAGCAAATAACCCATTAATGTTCAATTTTTAGAGGAACTGTTTAATTTTATCAAATAAAATGGTACTCATGGTGTTCTAAATAGTTTCTTCAAAAATTCAAATAAAAATGATAAGGGTAGTATCTGTTTTGTGTAAATACGGTATAATTCTATCGTTGGTTTTTTGTTCACGCCGGAGGGGGGGGGGGGGAGATTCCATACAATGGAAATATGTCACAGACTCTTATAAAGATATTGGAAATAAACCGTAATAACCAGATATATTCTGACACTACATTCACCAGATTACGTAGATAAATACATTTACAGTTTTAAGAAAAGGGCTACAATAATATCGTATTGTATGGTGTTCTTATATTTGGGTGG
This sequence comes from Euprymna scolopes, assembly GCF_053919585.1. Taxonomy (NCBI): domain Eukaryota; kingdom Metazoa; phylum Mollusca; class Cephalopoda; order Sepiida; family Sepiolidae; genus Euprymna; species Euprymna scolopes. The sequence continues at coordinate 62,832,442 of NC_136503.1, read as the reverse complement.
GGGTGGGGGCAAGGGATTTTAATTTACAATTATACAGTTTCAATTTTATTGGTTAATGTGATGTTTCTTCATCTTTCTGTTCCACTTCCATTGCTGTTCCCATGTAGCTGGCTGACATTTATAGCTCATGTGTATCAGTCTCTGCATTCAAGGATTTGGTGCTTCTGCATTTACCAACTTGCAATTTCCACAAAGATGGTTGATGGAAATAACTCGAAAAGGTCGCCCGAGTGTTCCTCAATTTTTCATGAACCCACTGTCTGCTTTTAGCTAATACGAATCTGTGAAGGCTACTTTTTTGTAAAAATTAATTTCAATCACACAGGTTAGGGTTAGCGCTTAGGGTTTAGGGTTAGAGTTGAATTAGATAGATGTTTGTGATTTTATTTATTGTATTTGTCTGTATTTTTGAGATGAGGTGTTTTCATTGACTGAGATTGTCGGACTGACTTCCTCATCTTGGTTGTTATCGTCACAACGTTTCGGCCGTTTTGCCCTCCAGCCTTCATCACGTTGTATCAAAGTTTACAATTACCCAAAGGTGCTGAGTTCAATCCTGAACGAAGGCAGTGAAAAGTAACATTCAAAACAGAGAATCAGCAACTATGTCCCAGAGCCTAGCTGGAGTCCGAACATGGTACCCCCGTAATAATAATAAAGGGTTGGGTTCGAGACTCCTAATAAACGGTTCCCCAGTTCGATACAAAACACCTGATGAAAGCCGGAGGGCAAAACGGCCGAAACGTTGTGATGATAACAACCAAGATGAGGAAGTCAGTCCGACAATCTCAATTCATTTATTGTATTTCCATGTTCTTCCTACTTAGCATACTAATCTTCTTGTAGTGGTTTAACGTTTCGCAATTGGCTACTTCCAGTTATTCCAGTCAACGGCCAAGCACACCCGAGAAACTCTGTGGAAACCGCGAGTCACTAAATGCAGAAGTAGTACTAAGGGTTTTCCTTAATATTTCAGCGTTTTCTGTTGTATCTTTTCAGTTATCTCCCTGATTCCAATTTCTCCCATTCTTTATTCAGAATTTTTGGGGATTGTTCTTGGTGTTTCTACGATTATTGGTGTTATCTTGACTTTCTTTATCCTTCATATGCATTTCAGTTCTCTGGCCAATTCAGTGTATTTGTTTCACTTCTCTGTCACCTTGATATTCACCATGTGGTCTGCTGGAACGGTGAAATCAATGATCTGGCAGGATTTTTCCTTCTTGTTAACTATTATCACATCTGGTTTCCTAGCTTGAACAGGTTTATTATTATTATTATTATTATTATTTACACACTAGGAGTGTTCACACAAGCCATCGTCAAAGATTGTTCTTTGAGAACAACTTGTGGTGTTCCCTGGAGTCTGAGTGACAACAAATCTTCCAAGATTTTCAGTATTCTCCAACAATTTCGACAACCTTTGCAAATAAAATTGCGTTATCACAACAGCTGCTTACCATTGATTTCTCGTTGGCGGCGACCATTGGTCTTCACTAGAATTTGGGTGGCAGTAAGCCTCCCAAAATTCCCTGTCTTCTTTGCACATCTTCAGTGGAGGTCTAGCTAGTGCTTTTTCTCCTCGGTCTTCCCTTCCTCCTTGACCCTCATTATTTGGTGTGGTGCCTATTTATGATGACACTCACAGGGAAAAAGGTGGGGACGGTTTCTTCATTTGTACAGTTTCAGTTTTCATGATTTTATGTGATGCTAATTTGTGTTTTGCATCTGTAGCCGTTTCTGTGTCCAGTTTGTGTGTAGTTTATGTGTGGTATTAGTCTCCACATTCAAGGGTTTTCCTTAATATTTCTGCAGTTTTTATTATTGAAATTCGTTGTATTTTCTCAGCCATCCCTCTGATTCCTATCTCTCCCATTTTTTTTTTTTTTTTTTTTCAAAGTTCTTTGGTATCGTTCCTAGCGCTCCTACTATTAGTAGTGTTATTTTTACTTTCTTCATTCTCCAGATCCCTTTGAGCTCTCTGGCCAGTCCCATGTATTCGCTCCGCTTATTATTATTATTTTCTTTTTTTTTTTACTCACTAGGAGTTTTCAACCCAGTCATCACCAGCAATCACTCACTGTAAAAACGTGTAGTATTCCCTGGAGTCCGAGTGACAAGTTTCCCAGATTTTCTGTGTTCTCCACCTTTTTCAATAACCATTGCAAATGACTTCACATTATCAGAAGAGCTGTTTACCATCAATTTCTTGCTAGTATGGGATGTGGATGACAAAAAGCCTCTCCAAGGTCCAAGTGTTCTCTGCACTCTTCCAGTGGTGGTCTGGTTAGTGCTCTCCCTTCCATCTGTGTTCTTTCCAGCCTCCTCAATCATCTGGTGTGACGTCAGTACTACTATTATTATTATTATTATTATTATTATTATTATTATTATTATTAACTAGGAGTTATCATGAGGAGTTACTGTCTTACAATGCCATCTTGAAAACAGTCTGAAAGAACAAGGGAAATAACTCCAAATAATTCAAACTTGCAAGATTTTAGGAAGCCATTCTTAACATGGTGAAAGTGGAACATTGGAAAAATACAAATTCACTTAAAAATTATTTTCTGGATAAAAATAAAACTACTTAATCAATTTACATAGTTTTTGGTATACAATATTTTTTTTTTTATCACAGGTAGGTACAGCATAAAAATTTTTCCTTTATTTTTGTTTTTTCATGGGATGATTGAGTTCTGGACAAGCACCAAATGCATTAAATATTTCAAATCTTTCTTCATAACAATAACCACCTTTGCTCGCTATAACTTGATTCCATCTTTCAATGAGAAAATTCTTAGGTTTTCACGTGAAATATGAAACTAATTCATGCCCAATCTCCTCTCGTGATGTTAACCTAAGGCCATCTAAATGGTTTTTGTAATCATCAAAATAAATGATAATCTGAGGGAGCTAGGTCAGGAGAATATGCAGGATGAGGCAAGATTTCCTTTTACAAAGGAGCCACAACTTATCAAGGCCTGGAGGCCACTCGAGGATAAGGGTTAATGTGTGTACAGTAGTCAGTGGGATAGTATAGTAACTGTAGTAACTGTTAGTAGTAGACCAACCAAATTCTCCTAGAAGATCTTTGGTCAGTAGTGCTGTGTACAGATGACTCTAGAAGTGTAAGCCATGTTTAGTTTCAGAACAGTTTCCGATGGTTCATTGTTCTACACAAGTCCTGGGAGGTGACTGGTTCGCAGTAGACAGTTCTCGAGTTGGAATCCACAGAGCAAAAGATGCGTCCCGTGTTGACACGAAGGAAACATATGCAAAATTGCTACAGAAAGGTTTAATATTTATGGAGCAATTCTGGTTTCTGATTGGTTGGTAGCAGAACGTGAATTAATTTGATTTGTCAGTTCCTAGCAGCATCGTTTATAAATAGAATCTCCCGACTGTGTGGGATCATACCCGTTATAGTGCAAAAATATTGTAACATGATGGGAATAACTCTTTCTGTTGACTAAAGAAGATCTTTTTTGGAGTTAACATGCGTGAGAATATTGTAGCAAAATGCGAATAATGTTTTAGTGATCTGAAAGAAAAAGTTATAAGTTAATTATGGTGTTACTTTCAAGTAATAACAATATGCATAAAAAAAATTACAATGGTTTAAAACGTTCCTTATACAAACCGGCAAAAAAAATTTTCCACTGGCCCGATACTAGAATAAAACGTTTAATATTGTTGAAAAAGATTTGTTACAAAACACAAGCATAAAATCAAGCTGAGTTATCTCCCTTACATGAGCGTGAACTAAAGAAGTGCCATAATTGTATTATGTATTACTTTGCTTTGAACTAAATGGACATGCATACCATTAGAGCTATCCCCTCTACGTCAATCAGAAACTCTATCATATGAACACAAAGCAACCATACGATTTTATGTTTCTGAATTTTTTAGATGTGGATTGGTCGTTTGTATTTTTTGGACTCATCGGACTACTGTTCTCATCTTAGTGTCATTTTCACAACGTTTCGGTTGATGTAACCTCCAACCTTCTTCTCCAGGTGTATCATGTCGAACTTGAGAATGGTTCGGTCAAATTCGAGGAAACCCTTTATTTACTATATGGAGGGTAGCATGCTTTCGTTCCATCAACCATGACTGGATAGAGGTCCTATGTAATTCGCAATTGTATTTTTCAGTCATCCACTGAGAACTGAACCTTCAACTTTCAGGAGAATATTATTTTTAACAATTGATTTTTTTCTAACTACTCTAATCACTGCACCACGGGTCCTTGTGGACAGTGCTAGCACGGATTTCAGAAGCCTTAAATCAATTTTATTTCTGTCATGCTACTCCTGTGAATTAAATAAAGGGTTCTGTTTAAAATTCCATCCAGTTTCCCAAGTCTGATAGAAACATTCCTGAGTTCGATAAGATAGACCTGAAGAAGGTCAGAGGTTATATTGACCAAAACGTTGTTAAAAATGACACTTGAGATGAGAACAATAGTCCAAATAATCTAAATAATACGAATTCAGACGACTGTTCGACAAGATAGACCTGAAGAAGGTCAGAGGTTATATTGACCAAAACGTTAATCTAAATAATACGAATTCAGACGACTGTTCTCATCTTGAGTGTTATTCACACAACGTTTCAATTTATGTAACCTCCGGCCTTCTTTAGTAGTATCTAATTGAACTCAGGAATCTTTCTGTCAAACTTGGGAATCTGCACAAAATTTTGAATGGATCCCTTTAATTAATCCACAATTTTGTTCACTCTGGTGGCAGTTAAAGCTAGTTCACTGACCACAGTTAATTGGCTTCAACTCGCATGCCAGACTTTACAAAGACTGACTGTGTAGTTGTTTAATCTCTTCTTTTTGGGGGGGGCACTAACCAATAAAAGTTATTCCGTTTGTTAATTAACTGTTAAAGTCGGATAAACTTTCTATTACAGCCTACAATTACATTAATTACAATGGAGGATGATCATACCCATCATAAAATGGTGACTCCAACGTGATATGAACATGCAACCTCATTGTTTTATTATTTTGTAATATACATAAAAGAGAAGGATCTGTAGCAGTAGTATTACAAACAGCAACAGGACTGAGGTGATAGTTGTTCAGTAGTTAACGATGCATTCTGACAACCTGGGTGTGCCAAGTTCGAACCCAGTTTGTTCTACAAAAACACTAACACTTAGGAACGTTGGTAACTTTGATGTGGTCCCTCCCAGAAGTACCCGATATCCTTCTAGAAAGAATCTCTATCTTTACTATTATATAAGAGGAATTTTGTCTGTGTGTGTGAGAGATCATTCCCTATGGACTCGAAAACTGCTGGGCTAATTTTTATAAAATTTCACACAAAGATACTTTATGTGCCTGGCAGTGTTCTTAGGTAGGTTTTGTATCAGAATGTCTTCGATAATTATCGATAATCGAAATAATCCGATGAAAGAAGGAACAGGCGATTTTGACCAAAGTTAACACCTTACACAGCCTAACACCACAAGTACATTTGAGAAGTTTTATTACCATACAAGCAGAAAGGCCCAACATATAAAATCAAAAAAAGCATAATTGCTCTATGATATTTGAATTTTTCATTTGAAACTTAAATTCAAGCTATTATCATTGTACACGCAGTAAGGTCAGGGATACAAAATCAACAGTAGATTCTTTAATATGACAGGGGTGCGTTCAAAATGAAGTATGATACTAGACATTTGCATTTTAAACTTTAATTCAAGCCATTATATATAAAAAATAATTTTATAAAATCAACAATAGATTCTCTACAGATGTTTGGAGTTAAGTCAAAATGATGTTTATATGTTCTATTACAGTTTTTGGCGTCTGTCGAATGCGTATGTAATAAAAAACATCTCAAGTCATGCCAGTAGTAACTACCACAACCACCACCACCAGCATGGCATATAAAAGGAAGAAAAAGAAAAACAAAAGAACAAACTGTCCAATTTCCTGAAGATGAATATTTTATTATTTGAAAATTTGAAAAGAAAAATTCAATTTTATTTTTAATAAATAGCAATATTTATTATAGCAAAAGGGTTAGACAATTTCCATTCAAATCAAGTCGGGGAATGACTCGAGGTAAAAAGCCGAATTACTCAAGAATTACATGTGTAAAGTTTATTAACTGAATTCTTTCTATATTTCAGTTAGTGAGAGGGGAACCTATCGCCATACTTTTCCCTAAACATGCCAATTGAACTTATATTAAGTAGAATACTTATTATTATCATTTTTTTTTTTAATGACGAGTAGACAATGCATTGTGGATGCGTTGTCGGCAGCTTCTGCAACTCTCGCTTCTCCAAATTTATCCCTTAGTCCTCATTTAGAATGAGTGATTTTTTGGAAAAAATGAGAAGAAAAAGCTGTATTCTCGGTCGGCAGTATTTTTGTGTGAGCAGTTGCCTGCGACATCAGAAATTTTCTGTTCCTATTTCTATCCCTGTAGCCATGTTACTAATAAGGGTGTTGGAGGTAAATGTTTTACTGGGCTGACATTATCCGCCTGATAGTCAGAGATCCAAACCTTGGATTAACCATTAAGGAGGCCATCTTATCAGCAGGTGCAAAATACTGGAGCTGCTGTATTGCCATTTCGTGAATGGATTCTGGACCATGCAGAAGCTTCTGGTAGGGCTTCTCGATTTCATATTAGTGGGTATTTGTTACGGCTTTGCATTATAAAAAGAAATACTTCTTTGCTCCTTTCTCTCCCTTACTTTCCCTCTCTGCCCTGCTGTAAGTCTGTCGACCTGTTCCACAAATCCCAAAACTTCATCATGAAAAGTCTCCAGAAAGAATACAAGATTAAACCCAGAACTCCAACTTCCAACATAGACCCCCACTACCATGTCTCCTTCTCCAACATCAAAGGTCTATGTTCCAACCTTCCAGAGGTTGAAATCCAATTACAGGAGACTAAACCAGACCTATTATTCCTTAGCAAAACTGGCATTGGCCTGACAATTTCCCTAGATGAGTTCATAATTAAAGGATATTCTAATTTAACATTTAAATTTGACCCCTAAAATTACCATGCGCATGAGATATGTGCATTAGAGATGACTTTCCATGTGGTAGGGACATCTCCAGAGAAGATCCTAAATTACCCTATATCTACTTCCGGGTTGCACTTACTCACACTACTGCATTTATATTTGCCTTCTATTGCCTCTCACAACAGCGGAGTTACTATCTTAAAGAGCAGATCTGGGAAAATTAACTACATCCTGTCTGCTCATCCTTAAGCTAACATTCACGCCTGTGGAGACTTCAACGTTCACAATGTGGAATGGTTAGCCCACTTAAACAACACAGATGATGAGGGGAGGTTCTGTCACGATCTGAGATGGAACACATACATCAAATCTGTTGCCAAGGTTGCTGGAAAAATGGTGGGATCGTTCTACTGCTCCAGTAGATATCTCACTGCTGATGCAATTCTCTACCTGTATAAGAGCTAAGTACCTTCAAGGATGAAGTACTGTTGCCACATCTGGGCAGGAGCTGCTAGAAGCAGCTTATCCTGCCTTGGCAGAGTTCAAAATAGACTTTGTAGCCTAGTGGGAGATGCCCTTTTCTCTTCCCTGCAACCTCTTTCTCACAGAAGAGATGTTGTGAGCCTGTCTCTGCTTTATCGTTATTTTCATGGCAAGTGCTCGTCTGAGCTCCAATCTATGCCCCCCCCCACTCTTGCCGGACTTTCATGAAAAACACTCGTCCAGTTATGGTTTCCACTATCAATAATTTCCCCCATTCTTCATCTGTGCCTAAACCTGAACATAGGTTCCATAAACAAAGCTTCTTTCTTAGAACTGCATGCCTGTGGAACTCTGTTCCGTCTTTCTGCTTTCCAACTGACTACAATATGGTCATCTTCATGTTCAACGTGAATAAGTTCTTGATGAGCCGTCCGTTTAAGTAATCCAATTTACCAAATTTCCACTACTAACGATTACTACAATATTTTCCCACTGACTACTGTACATTCATTAACATTTATTCTCAAGTGGCCTTCTGGCCTTGTTAAGTGGTGATTCTTTTGTAAAAAAAAAAAAAAAAAAAAGGAAAAATCTGAAAAATGTTTGTTTTACAAAATCTTTGCGTTGTATTTGCTTTATAACATACATATTTCATTTTACAAGAATTTTATTAAAAACAATGTGCCCCAACGCCATAAAAGGGGAGGGGAAAAGGCGAGTCATGACAAACTATATCCAAACGATCTAACCTTGCTATTTTTTTACATTCACTCTTCAATTACCAAAATACCACATTTATGCCATACATCCTTCTTTAGTCACCAAAAGTAATGATACTGTAAAATATGTCACAAGGGTTTTGGGGAATTAAAAATGTTATAGATAGAATGAATCATGAAATTATTTACAATGCAAAACCCGTAGTTAGTAAAAAGACAACTCTGCCCATTACTGTGGCAAGTATGTTGATTTGCAAGTTAGAAGGTGATGGAAGCCTGAATGCTCATAATCATACACCACTTTTGAAGACTTCAAAGCTGACCTGCATCTCTAGCAAATGAAAGATCTGTCACCTCATTGGGATGGGATTGGGAAACTAGATTTTAAATTATAAAAAAAAAAAAATAAAAAAAACGAAACCGAGTAGGACAAACCACAACAGCAGCAGCCTCCATTAGCAATGTTTGAAATATCTGCTTGCTGTGAAAGCTGAGCATTGATTGGGGCAAACATTTAATTTTGATTCAAATTTGCCCAATCAGAAACAATCTCTCATGCGAGAAAAGCACTGGTCCTGAAGGTTATTTAAGGGAGTGTTCAGCATGCTTCTTTCTCTTTAAACTGTGTAATCAACTTATTTTGCTGAGTTCAACTACCAAATCTCTCTCTTGTGACATAAATTAAAAACTGCTGCTCATCTCTTGCTCTCAGCATCAATAAGGTTACCTACTGCATGTGGACTGATTTCCAATAACAATTCAAACACACTTACCTACATATCTATATATCTATAAAAGTGAGAATGTGTGTGTGTGTATGTGTTGGGGTACACTTCTCAATTTATATACTCAACGAATTTTTGATCTAAAGACCTGAAAATTGGTATACAGGCTATTCAGACATGTGAAAAACTTTTTAATCATCCGGAAAAAATGAGCTGCTAAGTGGTCCAAATTAAAAAAATTGATACTGGGCGGGGGGCGGGGGGTTCATCAGATTTTTATCTGTTTGTCAAATGTTTCATGACTACACGCGTGAAGCTTCCTTATGTCAAGAATCTTTAAAGATCATGGCAAGCTGGTCTAATGGTTATCGTACTTGACTCACTGTCTTTAAGTTCTGGTTTCGATCTCAGCTCGAACATTTTTTTTTGTACTTACAAGAAGTGAACAGTTTAGAAAAAAAACAATACTTGTATGCACATGTCTTAGACTTTATAAAAACCTTCTCCAACTTTAAATTCTTCTTCATTCCCTACAAACAGGACATTAACTCTATATAGTACGGATTATCAAACCTTTTTTTTTTTTACCTTATGCAGAATTTTTACTAGCACCTTGTTTATTTTGTATTATTTGGATTATTCGAACTACTGTCTCCATCTTGAGTGCTATTCTCACAACGTTCCGACTGATGTAAGCTCTAGCCCCTTTCGGGTGTATCTTGTCTCTACAGTATTTAAACCGAGGCAAATTTGTTGTTTTGTCTTTCTGATTTAGTTTCAATAGTTTTGTTTCAATACGCGTTCTCCGAACACGCTGTCTTCCCACTCACCGGCGGTTCCTTTCTCTTCCTCTTTTATACCCATTCAACAAACTCCCTCGCCTCTAATTTGCATATCTCACATGTAAATTTGCATGACCACCATACATATAAATGCGACGGCATTTTAACTTTTTTTTCTTAGAAGAAAAAAAACATGAAACTTGTGCTCTTCAGGTAAGTTACGGTTTTCCACACATTCCCCCTTGATCTCATGATCACAGAGCAGTGAGGTAGTATCCGTTTCTGTCGTGTACTTCTTCGAAGAGGAATAACATGGCCCTGATTTTCATGAGTACACTCGTCTGTGGGTGGGCTTTCAATAGACATCTCATCATCAGTTGGGAGGTTGCTAGCATCAGCATCATTCTCAAGCAGATCTGAATTAAAATAGATTAGCCGCTCATGTTCTCTGAATCACTGTCCTCAGAATTACTTTTGTCACTTGACAAGTGGGTCCGAGTTACTAGTCAAAGGTCTTTAACATGCATAGGCACCCATCAACTTTCACAGACTGCATGCTGATCACTTCAGTAACCCGACCAGTGTTATATTTCGTTGTGCACATGCCACATGGATTTTTAACCCAAACGATGTCTCTTTTTTCATACTTCCCTCCAGTCACTTCTGGTTTGGGCAGTGGCTTAGCTTCGATACCTTTGATTTGTACATGGTATCTATGTAGCACGTCCCCTGGTGCAGTAGAAGATGAAACGTTATCCTTTGGGGTGACGCTGTGCCAGTAGACCACCTCCAGTATTGAACAGTTCTTTCTGGCTGCGATGGTCTTAATGATTCTATGGTTTTGCTCTATAATACGATTTCCACTTGGTGAGTACACACATCGAAATCGCATATGTATGTCCCAATTTATTGCAAATGACTGGAACTCCTTAGTGGTAAAAGCAGTAGCGTTGTCGATCAGTATTTCCATTGATTGATCTCGATCAAGGAAAATACTCTCCAACTGTCGGATTACAGTGGTCATATCTGTCCGATGCAGTGGCCACAGATTGTAAATCTAGAGGGGCCACAGTCCATAATAGTCAAAAAAGTATCACTATTGTAGTGGGTTATGTCCATTGCCAGTCTGTCCCAGTTGTTCTTTACACCAATTTTTCCTTTTTTCCAGCGCACAGGTGCTGGATCTATTGATTAACATGTTTCGCATGCTTTCCTGACAGATTTAGCAGTCTCTTTGGACACTTCCTGGCAAAATATAGAGTTCGTTTTACTCTTGGATGTCCACTTTGATGATGGATATCAGCCACCTGGTTCCCATCCAGTTGTCTTACTGCTGCGCAACTCCCAAGAACCAACTCTCTTCCTTGAGTAGATCCATCCACCTGTGTGACACTCTGGTGAGATTATCTGCGTGATTCTGATAGGACTTCATGAGTTTTATATCGATGGGCAATTCATATTCTTTTGCCAGTGATTTCAAAGTTTCTAACTGTCGCCTGATGAGCATTTCACCAGCTGCATTCATGTTCACACATGCTTTCCCAGTCAAAGTGTCAGAGATCCATTGGTGCATGCACACCAAATTGGTAATTAAGTGTAACACTGTTGCCTTCCACTGAAGGGCCAAATTGACTCCTTTGAATGCTGCATCAAGTTCAGCTAGATTGATGTGTTGGGCATCGTTAGTAGGACATAGCCAACATGCATTCTCAATGACCGTTCTATTCGCCTCCAGTGGCTATGCAACTTGCATCCACCCAGACTGTAACTTCTTTGCCGTCCATGCACCAGGCTCCACTAATGGGGTCCGCTTCTCATACTTTGCTCACAGTTTCTGCCAACATGTGATAAAGAGATGAATTTTTGATTCTGTCATCCCAGCCTTTCGATACTGCAGTTACTAGGAACTTGATAAATGCGACTGCCACCCGGAGCCATCTACATACAGGAAAATGACCAATGAGTTTCCCATAAAGAGAAAATACGCGTTGATGGGTCAATTCATTGGGGATTCCTGGAATTGGACTTCCTTGTTTCCATTGCAATATGCCATGTTTCTCCCAGATTTGCAAACTCAGAACTCTGGCTCCGTCTTTCAGTTGCACCGGATCCTTGGAAACCAAGTCATAGTCTAAAAAATGTTGTTGCAAGCATGACGCAGGAACATTCATTAATGAAAATATCATCCACATATGCTGTTGTGGAATTTTTGATTGCATGGTCCTGAGATATGATCGCATCTCTTACAGACTTCATAATAAGTGGCGCCACATTCAGCCCGAATCCCAACTGCATGCGACAAAAGTGCTGGCCCCTGAAAATAACTGTTTGAAATGGCCATAATGCTTTGTCAATATGGATTTGAAGATATGCATTCTGCAGATCCATAAGCGACACATTAACACCTTGTTGCCACCACTCTCTTAGTTTCTGTGTGCACACTTCTGCATTAGCAGTGAAGGCATCCACAATTCGTTCAATTCCTGGTAATTAAGAACTGGAATACTTTGTGCTTCTGTTCCATTACGACCACCATTAAGGGAATTAGGCCTTTGAGTGAGCCAAGTTCTTCTTCTGAATATAACACCAGCCATCCATTCTGCTGCCACCGTTGAATTTCTTTCTCATGGCATGACAAGGCATCGTGTATTCCTGCACATTGTTATTCAATTTACTGTGAGAGAAACCATTTATCCATTTCCATGATGCAGTCCATTCTTTATTAATGCAATCATAAGTCTGGCTCGTTGATAGAGATGGCAGCACATTTATTTAAGCCTCCAAGACGTGCTTCACCTGATTTTGTGAAATGAACTCCACCGAATTTTCTGATGGCATCAATTCCCAGCAGTAAATCAAAACCCAACAGCTGTTTATCCACAACCAAGGCCTCAATGTTGACAGCAGGAACTCGGCCAACCTCTACTTTTACTCCGCCGTATCCTTGGCAATTCAATGTCCTTCCGTCGGCTGTCAGTACTCCTGCTGACTTTCACTTCCAAAAGCAACACACAGCTTTACTCACTAAAGTCTGTGAACGCCCGAAATCAATTAACGCCATGCACTCTTGCCCATCTACACGTACTTTCATGAAGGGAAGAGTCTCAGTGTTTAGTTTGTCTGGGAGGAGACCAATGCTGCTGCCTCCCCCCCCTTCGGCATTTCCCTGACACCGTGATGATATATGTCCAAGGCCACTGCATCTGAAGCAACGTATCTCACGATGGACTTTGCACACCTTACTGTTCAACCTCTTTTGGCAATTCTGTAAGCAGTCCCTCGCTAAATGGTTGGGACCACTACATCTGTAGCAAACAAATTTTTCATCGTCACAGTGCACATTTGATTCTGTAGGTGATTGTCTGGTAGACATAGCAGCAGCCAATTCTGCAGGGCCACCATGGTCAATCATGATAACTCTTGTTCGGGTCAGCAGTTGTTCCACACTCATTGTTTCCATCCTGGATGAGGCACGTAATACATGTTTAACATGTTGCAGTAGTCAAGACACGAATGCACATGTTAGCCAACATTCGGACAATGGTCCCCCAACCAACCGGGCTAGGCGTCGCAGCTCAGTAACAAACTCGTCTACCGTCTCGTTAGGATGAAGTTGTTGAGTGACAAACTGGTCATATGCATTAAATGCATCAGTAGAATACGCAGTTATAAGAGCTTGCTTGATATGTTCTGTATCTGCTTTCTGCTCCATACTAAGTTGCCTGTATATGGACAGGGCTCCACCTCACAATCTCAATGGCAGAACGCGCTCAACATTTTTCATGGTGTAAAGCTCACACACAAGCTCCACATTTTCAATCCACTCGATAATAGGCATATCAGCGGCAGCACCACTAAATTCAAGAATCAACCGGACATCAAACATCTCAGTTTCCATGGCCGAAAGGTGATATAAAAGGCCGAAATAGCTTCTACAGTATTTGAACCAAGTCAAATTTGTTGTTCTGTCTTTTCTGATTTAGTTTCAATAGTTTCGACACACGTTCTCCAAACACGATGTCTTCCCATTCGCCAGTGGTTTCTTTCCCTTCCTCTTTCATACCCGTTCGACAAACTCCCTCACCTCTAATTTACATATCTCACACGTAAATTTGCATGACCGTCATGCATATAAATGCGACGTCAGCATTTTAACTTTTTTTCTTAGAGGGAAAAAAAGCCCGAAACTCGTGCTATTCAGGTAAGTTACAGTTTTCCCCACAATGTCAAACTCGGAAATTTTTAAGAGACCGGAATGCTGCTCCTTTAGGAGCTAGATACTCCTCAAATAATAATTAACCTTGTGTCTAATTTTGCCCTTGTGAGGAGGCAAATAGGAACAACATGATGAGTGAGTATATTTGGTCTCCACTCGCTCTAGCAAGTTTAGATAAAAGATCAATTTATATAGGGAATCTAACTCCTTCCCAAAACGAGGACACTGGATGAATACAAAAATGGTCTTGATCGACCCTGTTAGCATTCCTCGTTTGAAGTTTCTCAGTCTATCAACAATTAACCAATCCGTCTTTTAGAAGAGGGACGATAGCTTCATAGGATCGAACTAAACGTACCTCATTCTGACACAGTGCAGGTAAGAAGGGAGGAGAACAGAGCCCTTCTGAAGAAGCACTTAGAAGCAGCATTCTGGTTTTTTTGGTTTTTTTAATTGTCTAGCCAGCCGTATCGAGATTCCCTGGTCGAGGCGCCTCAGACAGCAATAAATTAACTCTACTCCGAAGAGGAGGAGGAGGCAAGGCCTGGAATGTGTACCTCATAGAACCGAATAAGACCTACCTAAACCCTCAGCTGCAAGCCTAAAATTGCTAGCATGAGTAGATCATTTTTTATTTATTTATTCTCTGGTGACAATGAAACGGGAGTGATCTCCCTTGTTTTAGTGGAGCTCTTCTGTGCGAAAATTCTTTCTCCTCGTCTGCAACTGGGAAAAACGACCAAGGAACATCTAATTTTACCCTCGCAGGCAATTGATCAGTTGGAAAACTTGATATGAAGGCTAATCATTTTTTTTTTTTTTTAAGGGTAAATGCTTGACATGTAGTCCCTGGATGTCTAGTAATCTCTTCTTTTTCTGACGGAAGAAAGTAGTAGTTAAAAACATATATAGAGAGAGATAAGTGACCATATTATATTGTGGTGTTGTCGACTCTTTCTTCATCATAGAAGCTGGCATTACAACAAAACGAGGGTGACACCCCCAAACATTACGGTTTTCGTGGAGACTTTTAAAAAGACACAGAAGGGGGGAAAAATGTTTGCAACTACGGATTTATGTGAAAAATCCTGGATTCTTAAATTGTAGATTTTCAATTTATACATTACAAAGAAAAAATATATCCACCCCAATCGTCATTTAAAAAAAAAAAAGAAAAAAAAAAAATTTCGATTCAGAAGCTGTTTTTCCTTTTTGATTTTTATTTAAAATTGCAACCCCTTCAAACCACGCCAACCTAAAAGCAACCATTCCTTACAAATTGCTACACTTAAAATTAAAAATAGTAGTAAACACAGACGGCGACAGTGTTAATTATTATTATTACTAAAAATAATTACTTCAAATGAACTACTTCTATGTATATAAGTAAATAACATTTATTTAAACTGAACTCGTGAGTTAAAAAAGGGGACGAAGAAAAAAAATTCATTATTTTGTTTACAAAAAAAACAACAAACAAACAAACGTCAAAACAGAAAAGTGTCGAAGGGTAAGGTAAGACCTTAAATATTCAACATACGCATATATAAATATGTATATTTAATAGAATTTCAAATGTTGCTGTTGGCCTGACGAATTCCTTTACAATGAAATACAAACGTTTCTGTAGTTCACTTGCCATAAGTAATAGATCTCTCGGAGAAAAACTTTTTGTAACAGGGTTCAAATCATAAGGAGATACTTTTTATAAATTAAAAAAAAAAAATACTGGTGACAACAACAACAAAAATATATTGTTAAAGAAATACTTTGGCTTGAGAAACCTTCATTTAAAAAAAGAAAAAAAGCGGAATACATCCAACATATGTATTACTTCTACAGAATTTTAAGAAGCAGGTAGGTAATTAAATTTTATTAAAATCGTATTGAATTTTTTTGCTTGTACTAAGAAAGGCGACAGATACAGCAAAAGAGATTAAATCGTGAAACGAGGGATTTTTTTTTTTTTTTTTTTTTTTTTTAGGTGAAAGTAGAGAATAGTTACAAAACATCCTCTCCCTCATGTTAAGAATAGCTTTTCTAAACATTCTTTCTCCGCAACTGATAGACACTCGGACTTAGGGTTAGTGGTAAAAAGTTTAACGCAAAAAGGCTCAGAGAAAATTCTGGCGGACGTTTAGGAAATTGACCCCTCTTCCGTCTCTAAATTTCACAATTTACACTTTAAAAAAATTTTGGTACGCATGCAGAGATTGATCCGTGCTGAAATAATAACATTATTATTTAAAAAGCCATTCTTAACATGGGGAGGGGAGGGTGTTTTGTACCTATTCTGTACTTTAACCTTACAATTGAATTAAAAAACAAACAAACAAAAAAAAAAAACACACCTTAAATTAAACGTGGAAATACGATTTAAAAAATAACGCGGCGGACCCACTCTCTGCATTAGCACCGAAAATGATTTTATGACTTTTATCATCGGGGATCAGTTTTCAATTATAACGTTCTACTAAATTGAACACGTACTTTGTGACCATCACCGAGAAAAATATTGCGACAATATGGTGATGATGGTCACAAAGTACCTGTTCAATTTAGTAGAACGCTATAATTAAAAACTGATCCCCGACGATAAAAGTGAGAGTAAAACTTAACCCCCCCCTCCAACTTTTTGTTTAATGAAACGGTATCATGCTTGAACTGGACTTTGATGTTTTTACTTTGTACCTCACCTCACTGTTTTACTTTTTTTTTTTTTTTTTTTTTTTTTTAATTGTGTATATGATAATAATCATAATATTCACTAGGAGCTTTCTTTCACACAGGCCATAATCTGAGAATTCTCTTTGAAAATAGCCTGAAGTATTCTCTGGAGTCTGAATGACTACAAATGTCCCCAGATTTCTAGTACTCTGGTCTCTCCACCTCTTTCGACAACCTTTGCAAATTAATTTGCGTTATCGCAACAGTCGTCTGCCATTGATTTCTCATTGGTAGCGACCATTGGTTTTCGCTGGGGTATGGGTGGCAATAAGCCTCCCCAGAGTCCCAGTCCCCCTCCCGCTCATCCAGTGAAGGTAAGGTCTGATCGAAACATTCGCATAGGCGTCCTGTACTCCTGTTGTTCTGTAGAAGCACTAACAGATTTTTCCGAAAAGCTAAAATGTAGACGTCAAATAAACAAGACTAGTCGACAATGAAAAATTGGCAAAATAAAGAGAAAAATGTCGAATAAAAGTTAAAATTAACTGCCTAAAAAAAAGAGAATTTTAGGACAGTAAATAAAAAGACCAGAAGTAAAACAATACAATAACACCAATAATAATAGGCGCAGCCGCAGCAGCCAGTGGGGGTGGGCACTAGGAACAATACCAAAAATGTTTGAAAAAAGAATAGACGAGATTGAAATCAAACGGGATACCCGAGAAGATAGAACGGATAACAATAACGAAAACGGCTGAAATATTAAGGAAAAAACCCTTGAGTGCGGAGATTAATACATATGATCCCGTGGGCGCTAGCCGGGAATACAGTAACTACTAAAAAGGTAAAACACAAAGAAACACCACTTGGAATGATGAAAACTCAAACTGAATAATTTCATAATTGCAAGTTGGTCCTCGCCATCCAACTTGTTTTTTTTTTTTTTTTTTTTTTCTTCGTCACCATAAACTGGTGCCGCGCCAAATAAAAAGAGAGGGTCATACCGGAAATCGCCGAAGCTGTTTACAATTTGAATCCAAAAACAAAATGTAAAACGACAGACGACATTATTAGAGTATACGAATGAAAAACTGGATTGTTTTCACGGTTACTGCTTCCACTTCACTTCCGGTTGTCTCTTCTCATGTTAAGAATGTATTTTCTAAATAATATTTAGAATAGTAAATGCTTGTTCATGCTAATTTCGTCATGACATGTATGTAATGTTTTCACCTGGAATGCGTTTCTTTTGCACCAATGTAAACAAGCACTGAAAAGCCTTTCATAACATAGGAAGGGGGCTTCCTTTACGTATTCTGTACTTTCACCGGTATTTTTTACGACATGCCCCAGCTTAGTGTGTAAACATACTCAACCGCCAACCACCCCATGTGAAGAACGGCTTTCGATGTTTTTTTTTTTTTGGGGGGGGGGTATTCCGAAAGCCGTTCTTAACATGGGGAGGTTGAGATGTTTATAATACACTGGGGCAGGGGCACGTCGTAAAAATTTACCCTTTCACTTAACAATAAACAAAATCTATCGTAAAATTTGATTAAAAACGAATTGGCAAACGGAAGTGAAGTGGAAGCAGTAAACGTAAAGATAACTTTTTTTTATTTCGTTTCACTTTTATTTATTTATTTATTTATTTTAAATAGGATTTTGACAGGTTTGGTGCTTAAGATAGTCGACAGGTACATTTAAAAAATGTTTTACGCAAAAACATTATTACGTACTTAATTGTCATGTCGAATATATTCCAAAATTCTGAAAATGTATAGAGTTAGTTATTTATAGTTAAAAGTAATTTTTACGAAAAATTGGGTAAAATCATATTTTTCGCAGATGTCATAAACGACGAAGAGTTCATATATAGGGGACATAACTTGGAACGCAAATTTTAGATTACATTATAATGGTAACCAACATTTTAGCCTTGTAGTGATAGATTTTAGACTTTTTTTTTTACTATAAACACAATAGCAATTCTATTCGATTAATTTATTTTTGGACGTATTACTATTTTCGACATTACAATTAAGTACGTAATATTGTTTTTGCTTGAATCAATTTTTTTTAAATATGTCGTTTTGTCTACGCTATCTCAACAAGCAGCTTAAATTTAATTATTATTGTATTGTTCTCACATTTAGTAAATAGTTTGAGTGATATTTCCCTTCAGAAGCAGGAACAGCTGTTTCTTAATGTTTTGTTTTTCATTCATAATTAGGATAATAAATAGTATTTAAATTAAATGAATATAAATGTTTTACACACACACACACACATATATATATATAAGAAAATATGCGCGCTGTCGTATTTTAAAGAATATATATGTGTAATGTGTAATCAAATACGCCATGCATGCAATGCACAAAAACACACACACACACACACACACATATATATATATGTGCGTGACTGCGTGTGTGTGTGTGTTTCTTTGTGCATTGCATGCATGGCGTATTTGATTACACATTACACTTATATATATTCTTTAAAATACGACAGCGCGCATATTTTCTTAGGAGCACAGTCACAATAATTAACGTCTGCCTTTAAACTTTAATTAAAACTGGGGTTGCTAATGCAGTGTATTAGTAATGCACTGACTGATCCGCGCTATTTTTTAATCGTATTTCCAAGTTTAATCAAAGTTTTTTTGTTTTTTTTAATTCAGTTGTAAGGTTAAAGATTAGGTACAAAAAACCCTCCCTTCCCCATGTTAAGAATGGCTTTTTAAATAATAACGTTATTATTTCAGCACGGATCAATAAGTGCACTCACTGACTGCACTAGTATCAAAACTGGAAATGATTTTCTATTCGTCAGTTAAAATGTTTGGAAATTATTTTCAAATTTTTAAGTGCCACGTATAGTAGTAAACAAGTCGGCCATTTTGGAGCTTATCCAGAATTCAACCTAATTAAAAAAAAAATACAGACAAAATCTTTACGTAACCGTTATGAAATGAAAATATTATTCCAAAAATTACGATTGCTTTTTTTTTTTTTTGGGGGGGGGGTTCTAATCATCCCTTGGTTAGATTTCTTTTGCACTTTGTTCACTAGGTATATTTGTCAGCTATTTTTTTCCAAATATATGCATATATCAATTGCAACTACTCAAGATTTATGAGTGGGACATAAAAAAAAAGTGTCTATCCTGAGTGGACATAACTTCTGTGAGATCTCAAGTGGTCAGCTTTTTTAACAAATCTTCATCTTTAAACCCCCCACCTTTTTTTTTTTTTTCAAAGAAACTAATCAATTTCTTTTTATGTATATTTTTTACCATTGCTTTCCGAGTCTTGTAAACCCAACAAATTCAGCATAGTACAGGATTTTACTCGATGTGAAGCATCAATGTTGTATGTTTAACAACTCAAAAATTTTAGCTTAAACTCAAATACAGCTGCTATTTTTTTTTTTTACCCTTTCAAGGCGTAATGCCACATGAACATAAGGGGCTACTATTTGGGATTATGCCTAACAGGGGACTACGGGAAGTTGAGCAGTGAGATGGCTGTTCACATTACATTAAAATTTCTGCATCTTAGTACAGTCAGGGAAGCATGAAACGGAGGGAATTCCAAAGTTTTACAATCTGAGGGAAGAAGGCTTTCTGGCATCTAGGTACCTTTTACAGTGAAGAGGTTGAATTTTGCTGCTTGTTGGGTTCCTTGTGAGTATTTACGTCAAAGGGACACAAGTGTTATGGGTTCATCAGAGCATATTCAATTAAAGTACTTGCAAAAAAACAGGGATGCAACACTGCAGTGATAGGACAAAAGTTGGAACTTGATTGATAGTGTGGGATGAATTAGATTTGAAACTTTTTTTTTAACCCTGTCTGAGGGGAAGACTAGTGGTAGATACACCATCCCAGATGTGGCAATAGTGTTTCATGCATTTTCGATTTTTAGGCGATTATCAAAGTTTGACACTGAGTAAAATCCTGCACCATGTTGAATTCATCAGGTTTGTAAGACTTGGAAGGCAACAATAAAAAATGTAAATGAAAGCGCTTTAAAATACTTTTAAAGCAAAATAGTAAGTAAAAAAGGAACATGTTTCGCTTTGGGTAACAGTTATTTGTTGGCTATTTTATTTATTTATTTATTTTATTTTTATTTATTTTTTTTGATTTTTCACTCTTTTTTTTTTTCTGTTAAGTATTTATGAAAATCATCACCTTACAAAATTTCAAGTTCTTATGCCCTAAAAGTTGTTAGCAGATCCAATCTACTGTAATGATATAGGTTTTCAGAAGATGACCTTATAATTCCGAGGTTTTATAAATTGGAGTTCATAAAGTCTAGCAAAACATGTAATTAAAACATCAATTTATTTTAGACTAGCAAAAATACTTAACGTCGTCTGTTATTCTAAGTTATTTGAATTACGTGGATTACAGAAGAAAAAAAATTAAAGTAAAACTAAACAATTTGACTAATATTATAAAGTTATCCTCAGTGTTATGAGTGATAGGGATAGTAGATATGGTTGTTAGAGATCCGGGGGTTGTAACCTCCATGAATTACATAGATTACAGAAATAAATACAAGTAAAACTAAGCAGTCTGCTTGAGATTGTAATTTGAAATGTTTGAGTTCATTTTGGAACAAAAATCAAAGTAAAAATAAATATGTCCTGGTTGAGGTTCAAACTCCCACACTGTCTCTACAAATGGTGTGTTAATCAAGTCACTCATATGGCAATTATGATATGGTGACACTGTAAAATGCATTTGGTGGCAGTACCATACCAAAGTGACACTCACTCTAAGTGGAATATTAAATTCACAAGTGGTCTCTAGTCTCTTATATATCCTGGTCAGGGCAGATGAAAACATTAGGTTTTTCTGGTTCTTGCAGAGAGATGTCTACGTCGTCCTACATACAGCAACTGGTATTTCCGAATGGTCACCCATCTGGTACTGACCAGGCTCATTGTTGCTTAACTTAAGTGATCTAACAACGTGTCAATGTGATTACGCCATATATTGCAGTGCATGCAAGTGACAAACTTGCTGTGAGTGAGAAACATTCAACTAAGGGGAGAGAAACCAGACAAGAAACTGGAAACATGTTTGATCTGGAGTTTTGTTCATTCAGGATTTGATTTCTATTCGGAAGGAAAGGTTAGCATCTCTTTATAAATAGGGGTTCATGCTGAGAGATGAAGCCCCTGAAAAAGTAATGTTACTTGAAATATAAGGTTCTATTCCTGAGTTATCACGTATTTTTTTTTAGTCAAGAATAATGAATAGATATAGGACTTCCTAGATTGTAGATTTTTATGCTATTAGATTGGCAGCAGATTGGCATTTTCAAATAGATTTTTATGCTATTAGATTGGCAGTAGATTGGCATTTTCAAATAGATTTTTATGCTATTAGATTGGCAGCAGATTGGCATTTTCAAATAGATTTTTATGCTATTAGATTGGCAGCAGATTGGCATTTTCAAATAGATTTTTATGCTATTAGATTGGCAGCAGATTGGTATTTTCAAATAGATTTTTATGCTATTAGATTGGCAGCAGATTGGCATTTTCAAATAGATTTTTATGCTATTAGATTGGCAGTAGATTGGCATTTTCAAATAGATTTTTATGCTATTAGATTGGCAGTAGATTGGCATTTTCAAATAGATTTTTATGCTATTAGATTGGCAGCAGATTGGCATTTTCAAATAGATTTTTATGCTATTAGATTGGCAGCAGATTGGCATTTTCAAATAGATTTTTATGCTATTAGATTGGCAGCAGATTGGCATTTTCAAATAGATTTTTATGCTATTAGATTGGCAGCAGATTGGCATTTTCAAATAGATTTTTATGCTATTAGATTGGCAGCAGATTGGCATTTTCAAATAGATGCTGACTGGCTGTTATCTCAAGTAGTCCTTTTTGGTGTTGTCCCAGAAATGTATATATATTCCAGTAGATGGGCAGAGAAGAGTTTGGCTCTCTAGTCAGTTCGGTTGATGCGTTTTGCAGAGAGAGATGAACTCTTGGGTTATAAGATTTGTGATTTGATTTGTTCAGGTTAAAATTTATCATTTGCAAGTCTGCTATTCGAAAGAAGAAAATGAGCATCATTATAACTTCCAAAAAATGAAACTGGATTGCTTTAAATGAGAGTTGCTATTTTATTTGGAGGGAGAATTCTGTTGCAACACTAAGACCATATTGACATTGCGACATGTGTCAGGATTGAGCAATCACTTTTAACCAGCACAGCAAGCAAACAATCATGGCCTGTGCAGCAAACACACATAGTGCATTCAGAATGCTATTAATTAAATGCATAAAGCAAACTTCCTCTCTCGCTCTCTTTAAAGAAAGGCGAGAAAGGAAGTGAAAAGGACATAAAGATTCTTTTTTTTTTTTTCTTTTTTTTTTTACATAGGAGTCATCACTCATCAAGACCCAGATGCCACTCGAGGATAAGGGTTAATGAGTGTACAGTAATCATGGGATAATATCGTAGTAATCGTTAATAGTGGAAATTTGGTAAATTAGATTACTTAAGCGGACAGTTCAACAAGAATTTGTTTACATTGGACTTGAAGACGACCAAATTGTAGTCAGCTGGAAAGCAGGCAAATGGAAGAGACTTCCCCAGGTGTACACAGTTCTAAGAAAGAAGCTTTGTTCATGGAATCTATGTTTAGGCACCGATAAAGAATAGGGGAAATTGTTGATAATGGTTTCATCTGGACGAGTGTTTTTCGTAAAAGTCAGGCAAGAAGGAACCATAGGTTGGAACTCAGATGAGCACTTGCCTTGTAAATAACGATAAAGCAGAGACAGGCTCTCAATGTTTCTTCTGTGAGAAAGAGGTTGCAGGGAAGAGAAAAGGGCATTCCCCACTAGACTATGAAGTCTATTTTGAACTCTGTCAAGGCAGGATAAGATCTTTCTAGCAGCTCCTGCCCAGATGTGGCAACAGTAGTCCATCCTTGGACGTATCTGGCTTTTATATATGTAGAGAATTGCATCAGCAGTGAAATATCTAATGGAGCAGTAGAAGGATCCCACCATTTTCCAGTGACCTTGGCAACAGATTTGATGTACATGTTTTTGTTTTTTTTTGTTTTTTTTGTTTTTTGGGTTTTTTTTTTTTTTTTCAAGCAAAAGTCTGCTGCTATCTAGGACATCATTGAAAAATGGGTTCTTTTAAAAATCTTTTATGACAAATTATATTTTGAAAAAAATTAAATCAAAATATATATATATATATATATATATTTTCTTTTTTTTTTTTTTTTTTTATAAATGTTTTTCAAAAATAAAATGGTGACTTGGAATCAAATATTGATTTTGTAGGAGGAAAACTATTAGCCACAAAGTTTTGAGAAACCGACTAGTTTTATTTGTTATTTGTATTATTCAGACGCCTATTCTCATCTTGGGTCCATAGTGTGATAAAGTATTTAGTTAAATTCAGTTTTAAGTGAAACTCTTCTGGAGGCTGAAGGTTTAATCCTCAGTGCAGGCTATACTAAGAATTGTGAATGAGAACATGCTATTCCCATGGATTAATTAAAGGGTTCTATTTTAAATTCTATGTAGAATCAACAGAAAGATTCCCGAGTTCAACAGAAAGACTCCCAAGTTCAACAAGACACATCTGAAGAATATTTGATATTCCGTTGACTGAAATGTTCTGTGTATTAACATTAGAGATGAGAACAGTAGTTCGAATTATACAAACTAGCAGGACCTGTGGAAATTCCACAGGAAGCTCCTTCATATGTAATATGTTGATGTTGGTATTCTATAGATGTTCAGGGTAAATAGACGCTCTGATATTATTGTAGCTCTTTTGTTAAAACTGCAAAAGTATTTATCTAAGTTAGCAGGAACCCTCGGTGTAGCCTGATCATAAAGTATGCTTAAATATGATATTTTAATTCTTGCAGATTCCCTTTATATTATTATAGTTAATGTTCTATTGATTTTTAAGTGCTAGTGCATTTACTGATCCATGCTATTTTTTAAATTGTATTTCCAAATTTAATTAAAGTTTTATGTTTTTTTATTCAGTTGTAAGGTTAAAGTATAGAATAGTTATAAAACACCCTCCCCTCCCCATGTTAAGAATGGCTTTTTAAATAATAACGATATTATTTCAGCACGGATCAATAAGTGCGCTAGTACTGGTTTTTATATATTATAAAGTTACGATTTAAAAAAAAAAAAAAAAAAAATATCCATATGACTTGAGTGCATCAGCTTGAATCGAAACCAAAACTTATATATATATATATATATATCTATATAAATAAAATGAACTCATATATATATAAATAAACTGGAGATCCTTCTGCTATAACTGAAACCAGAACTTGTGAAGAATTCTTGGTAAAATTTATAAGAATAGATAACTTTAAGTGTCATCAGCTATCCGCAACCAAAACTCATGAAGAATTATTGGTAAAATTATTTACAAGAAATGGAAGTCCATAACAATTAAACGACAGACACTCGGATGTAAGCGTGACACACAACATAAATAGCACACACGCTTTCCTATTGATGTATAGATTATTTATCCTCATCTCAAAAATTCAGTAAGATAAGACTAACCTCACTTTATATGTTAGGTTAAGTTTACAAACACAACGTTATGCAAGTTTGAGAAGGGATAATTTATAATAGGCCCAATTGTAACTTGACCATATATCGTCGTGACCGATTTTGAAAAAAAAAAAAAAATGTTATTTCATAAAAGGTTACATGTCCCCAATCATTATGCACCAGTTTCTTAAATACCGTTTGATAAAATGGAAACATTTTAGTTTTGCTTGGTAATCCTCCTAAGTGGCTGTCTCACAAGAAAAACACTTTCTTTCTGACCTGCTATTAAATTACTTGTCAATAATGGGCATCCAGTCATAACATAGTCACTCCAAGCATTTTTATCACTGCCAGAAGGCCGTATTACCTAATTATAAAGATAAATATAGTTTCCTTTGTATTTTCATAGCTTGCAAATAACTATTTTGCCTTTCATGTAAGAAGTTTTTTTTTTCTATTAGTTACTAGCCCGGGTACCTGGTCTTGCCCGAGTGTTTGGAGGTGTGTGTTGAGCAAAAAAAAAAAAAAAAAGTGGTAGAAAGCAGGCAGGCTTGAACCTGTACCGCAAAGGAGGAAAAGAATGTGAAAAAAAAAAGTGATGTCTTTGCTGTTGCGTCCATCGCCAAACCAGAAGTGATAAATGTTTAGATTAACGCTACTTAACCGAAAAGAGAGGATGACTTTCGAAAATATCGGCGAAAAAAAAACGACCCCTCCCTGTAGAAAAGTGCCCAGTTGAGTGTGAAGGAATGAATGTTTTTAGCCAATTTTTCTCTATTTGTCGTCCGAAAGGTCAAGCTACAAAATGATACCGATCTCATGAAAATTCATCCTCTCTGTTGAAAGTTTTAGCCAGGCAGACACATACATACATACATTTAAACAGAGAGGTGAGATTTATATTATAGATTACTAGCAGGGCTACCTGATATGCCTGGGTAAAAGTGTTTAATACTTTTATTAAAACCTCCATCTCTTTCTATCCGTCTTTGTTTCTCATTTTCTTCTCCCCCCCCCTTCTCTGTCCAGTTGGTCCCCCTCTCACACATATACACACATACAAATCTGTTTTATATAATAGATTCATCGAGGAATGAGTTTGAATTTTCTTTTCAAATTAGTAAATAAAATGGCGAAAATCCCTCCCCCCCCCTTTCGAAGAAACCTATCCTAGTTGACCCCCAAAGAATGAATTGTGTTTTTCTTAATTTTAGATATTATTCATCCCGGCAATATTGATAAAAAAATATATCAACTTTATGGGTCCTTGGTTTTTAGTTTTTTACTTTCGTCTAGACAATGCAAACGCACATACACACAGTCATTTTATATAATAGATGATCAACTTTATTCATTTTTGCTGTAATAATGAGCTCCAAACATGAGATAACGGAAACCTTAAAATAGACACCAAATTCAGAATACTCCGAACATATGTATGGTCTGTTCTATAATACGATTGGGAGTGCTGGACAGCCACTAACAGCACGAGAAAGAGACTAGAGGCAATTGAAACTTGGTTCTTGAGGAGAATTTTGAAGATATTCTGGACAGAAAAGAAAACAAATAAAGAGGTATTAGAAATGACAAACACAGAAAAGGTCTCTAATGATAACGGTGTGAAAAAGACAAAGAAGATTCATGAGCTATGTCTACAGAAAAAGCGAAATAGAACAGATTAGTTTGACAGGGAAAGATCGTGGGTAGAAGAAGCAGAGGACGACGGCGAGAAACATACGTTGACAGTCTTAACACCTGGGCAATATAAAAAATTGATGAGCAACAATGAATTCATGAATAGCTTGAGGGAGAGTGATAGATGGAGAACCAAAGCCGTCAATGCTTGTTCCAGGCAGAACACCACTGGAATGAATGAATGAGCCACCACTTATCAAGGCACAAAGGGCACTCAAGGATAAGCGTTAGTGTGTTTGTCGAGTTGATGGGGGAGACATCTTAAGAGCTGGGTAGAATTGGATTATTTAAGAGGACAGCACGAGAAGAATTTGTCAACATTAGACTTGGAAAGTGAACACATTGTAGTCAGCTGGAGAGCAGTCACATCGTATTGTGCTCTACAAATGGGTGGCTCTTGGAAAAAAAAACTTTGTTCATGGAAGTCTGATTTAGTTTTAAAATGCAGAGGAAGAAAAGGAAAATTATTTACAGTGGTTGTAGCTAGACGAGTTTTTGCTGTGAATGATTTACAGGGGAACCACAGATTGATATAATAAAATATAATAAAGCTTATGTTAAAAATATGATACGTAATAAAATATAGTCAACCATAATGATATACATTCCTTTTTTTCAATATGTATAAAATAGTGTAAACCCGTTGTCATAAATGATTTAAAAAAAAAAAAATATGCTTCTCTAGTGTTTGTACTAATCTATAATAGCTATAAGTGAGAATGTGTGTTTGTTTGAGAACACTTCTCAACCTATATACTCAATGAATTTTTGATTTACATATTTGAAATTTGGTTTATAGGGTATTCAGACATGTAGAAAACTTTTTAATGGGTTTTCATCCGGAAAAAAAAGAGCTGGTAAAGGGATCAAAATTGAAAAATTGATACTTGGGGAGGAGGCGATTGGATTTTTATCTGTTTGTCAACTGTTTTACAGCTGTGCATGCACGAATCATTCAGGTTATGTTAAGAATAAGTGGGTTTGAAAACACTTTTTAAAGATCGTTTACCCCCTTGTAGAATAATGGCCTAATGGTTATCGTATTTTACTCACTGAATTAGGTTTTGGTTTCAGTGTCAGTTCAAGTATTTTCTTTTTTTTTTTTACTTACAAGAAGTAAACTGTTTAGAAAAAAAAATACTCACATGCACGTCTCGGTTTCTTTCAATTTTCTTCATATATATATATATATATATATATATATATATATATAAGGAATTTAACATATTTAATACGGGGCAACTCCAGATGCATCTAGTATCCTTATAAAATAACGTCTCCATGCATAGTAGAGCAAAAATAAAAGTTTAAAGAAAAAAAGAACTTTGTGTGTGTATGTATGTATATATATATATATATATATATATATATATGAAGCTCAATGTAACTACAGGGCATATATAAATGATAAAAGTCTATATTTCCAAATTTCAAGATGTTTACCATCTTACCTTTTATTTCTTTAAGTACATTGAGATGCACAATTCCTGACAGCATCTGTTCCATGCGCAGAATTATTCATGTAATTATGTCAATTTTTGAATTTATTCCGCCCTTAACTCATCAGAAGAAAAAGAAGTTATCAACTTGAAAATAAAATAAAAGAATATGAGCATGATTACAAAATCCGAAATTGGAAGAAAAGTTACAATTATTTTTCACCAATCTACAATGGTGTGAACTTGGACCAAAAGAATTAGAGGACTGTGCCAGTGATCTCTTAAACTGGCGAGTCACTGTCCACAAAGCTGTCACCTTTGAGGATGCTCATTATCAGAGGTTCATTGCTGCCAGAAATCGACGTCACATTGCATCAGCAACAGTAACGCAAACCATGGACTTTCAATGCCCCTACTCTGCTAGATCCTGTGCCTTCCAGCCTAAGGTTGTGCAGCCACCTATGAAAACAAAGATGAGTTGACAAAGCAAAGGGTCTTCTTCAAACACGATGGACTACCAACAGATATATATATAATTTCATTATTTACTTCAGTAGTGCTCAATACGCAAGTAAAGCTTAGTAGAGCAATTAGCTCGATGATTTCCTCTGATAATGAAACAAACGGTTTTGTGTAGCTTACTTGTCATAAGAACATTTTTTTTACTTATATATATATTAGAAATAGCCTACGTGTATCGACCGACGATTCAACATTAACATATCTCCTTCTGAACATGAAGACTTAATAGGCATGAGGAATTGTATTAACATTGAAACGTTAACTGATTCACATAAGCTGTTTATATAATTTTATTTATAAAAGTTCTACTTTGTATTGAGCATATATAAAAAAAATTAGTCATGGTTCATGTTATTAATATATTTGAACTTCATTATATATATATATATATATATATATATAATGAAGAATGGGACTTTGGTTGTACACATTACTAATAATTTTTTTAGGATTACTGAACTCATTTTAAGTGGAGGAAGAGGCAGATTGTTATATGTTCTTTATGATAATTTCAATGGTTTCGTTCACTGGTATATTTGTAAACAGATTTTCAACATCTGAAGAGGCGGTGATTTTATTATCGATTTTAGTTACTTGTAGAATCTGCATAAGTTCTTCCGTAGATTTTACACTGTATTTACAAGGTAAATACGGTGTGATGAGTTTGTTGATTTTTTTAGTTAAGTTATATATTGGTGTTGTCACCTGTGAAATTATGGGACGAAGTGGGAAGTTAGTTTTATGTGTTTTTATGTTGCCATATAAATATCCAGGTTTATAATCTCCAATTATTAGGGTGAGTTTTAAATTATCTATTACAGCATTATTCGCGGTGATAAGTTTGTTAACTTGAATTTTAAGATCATTAACAGAGCTTTTTTTTTGACTTTCTTAAATTTTCTGGGATCATCCAAAATTGATTGGAGTTTACAAAAATATTCAGTTTTATTAACTAATACATACATATTGGTTTTATCCCCTTTTCTAATAATTAAATTTGGGTGTGTTTTTAGTTCATTGGCAGCCTTTTTTAAATTATCAGTTAAAATATATATATATATATATATATATATATATATATGTATGTATGGAACTTCTTGTTCCTTTAGGAAACATGTTCTATGAGAAATGCATAAAAAAGGTTTATTTTCTTTTTAAGAATTTTTCTAGGAAAGTGAGCTGATGGTTTTTCTTATGAGTTGCATGAACGAGAGATTTTGGTAATTATAAGACTAATTTAAACAGAAATATGTTAATAATATATGCAAATATGCAAATAACTATAACCAAAGGCAAGAATAAATTACTGTTCTATTTAGATGGGTACATTTTTGTGTCTTGATATATTTTTAAAATTAAAGAAAAACTTTGTACATTTCATTCTATTGAAATTTATATTTTTTAATTTAATATTAATACTTTGTGTTATGATTTATATGTACAGAACATTTTATCATTTTAAACTTTTATGAATATTCAGGAATTTTAATTTAAATATTTATTTCAATGTAATATAAGATTTTCTTATATCTCTTAAAATTGAAAAAAAAAACATTAATTTTTGATATTTCTAAAACTCAATTGATGAGTTTTGATTGAAATTTGAAAGAACATTTTCCTGGTTTTCAAAGACTCATTAGATATATACAGATTTAGATTTGAATAAAAATCTTTCTATGCATATGGTTTTATTGAAGGTTTTTTTTTTTTTTTTTTAATATTTTCAATGAATGCAAAGCTCTTTAGTATTTTTTAATACTTAAAAATGGTTTTGGTGGCGTTTAGAAATTTTCATTGGATAGATTAATTAAATGAAATTATGTTTTATGCAAACATTTTTATTAATTAAACATTAACAAAATATTTCTGTTCCATTTGAAGATCTTTATTGGATTCTGTTTCATTAAGATATGAAGAAGTAATTATTTTTCATATCGAAAACATTTTTTCTAGAAAATTAGAAATTTTTTTAGTTATGGTATGATTGTAATTTAAATAATCAAGCAATATTCCTTCCTACAATTTATAAGTTTGATTGAAATGTTTTTATTCAAAAAATTCAAAATGAAAGTATTTTCATTTCTCTATCATTATTGGTTGTTGAGGCAATGCATTTTAAAAATCAATCTACTAGATCTTTACAAATATACTCTACAGTATTCAGACTTGATATCACTATTTGAAAGAGTGAGGTCAATTCTGGATACTGCCCCAATATCCTATGAATACAAATTCTATAAATCAGACAAGCAATATCCATTTTAAAGATAACAATCAAAATAAGAGTAAGGTCAGAACAATTTGAATAATGACAACAATCAAAACTCATCTAATAAATTCCAACAATCAATATCTATTGTAAAATTAACAATAAAGATGTGATTAGAAATTCAAATAATTTTAATAATGGTAATAAGGAAAACTACCCTAACAAATTCAGACATTCAATTTCATAATTAAGATTTTTTTCATTTTATGAAATCTATTTCGGCAAGTTGTTGGTGTCCTTCTGTCTAGATAAACGATGGAGAATCACACCTGAAGGTTGTCATGAGTGGTGGCAACTGTTGCTGTGACTGAGCAGACCGATGCGGAAGTGACAGATTTTGTTGCACTTCCTGCAGGGATACCCTCTGTCATGCTCTGTCAATGCTGCTGCTGTCCTCCCATTGTTCATTTTTTTCTCTCCTTGCTCAGCCAGATGCACTTTTTGACTTTGACCCTCCAGTCACGGTCTGCAGCATAGGATTTGGCAAGTGTTGCCATATAAACTGCTAAAATTCTACCCCTTTTTTTTTTTTTTTTTTCTAAACAAAATTCTACTAATCACCCTACTTATTGATTCACTCCATTAAATCTCATTGCAAATTGATGGGCATTTTCTTACCAGTATGAAAAAAATTGCAAAAAGGTTGACATGTAACCTGCTTTTATAAAATCTTATTACTTACATGCCAAATTATCAAATTATTAAAAGATAATTATTATTGATTTACAAGTTACTTTCATTAAATTGTCTAGAAGAAAGTAATGCGTCTCTGTAGTTCTACTTATTGTAACAATATAATAATCAGGTAATTTTCTATATATTTGACTAAAAAAAAGTTTAAATTCACGGTCTGATCCGAACTAATTTTCTACTGGTTATTCTATTGAAGGACAATTTCATTGCTTATGTAATGAGAAGCTTCTTGCTCATATGAGGGTTTGTTTTCAACTACCGTGGAATTTCCATGGGTTCTGCAAATTACTTTTCTTGTACGAGTGTTTTTTTTTTTAATTTTTTTTTTTTTAATTTTTTTTATATCACACAGTTATTTTGCGCATATTCAGGTTTCAACGAAATGAATGTTGTATTTGTTAGATTTCTTGTAAACATGTCTAGGTATTTACATGTTTAGGTTTTAATTTTCGCAACGTTTCGACCAGTGTACTCTCTTATAGTCTTCAAGTGTCTTTTCTCAAAGTCGATAAATCTGTTATTCTAAGTGGAAAATAGCATAATGTCAAAATTTATCCGGACTACTATTCTCATATTCGATGTTATACTCACAACGTTTTGGCCGATGTAATCCGACCATCTTCAGGTACATCATGTCAAGCTCTGAAATCTTTCTGAAATTTCGAACAGGGTAGCTTGCTCTCGTTTTGTAAGTGATGATTGAGTAGAAGTCTTTAGTCATTCGTGATTAACTGCTAAAACTGATTGAAATAATCAAATGAAGCATAAACTTATACAAAAGAAAAAAAAAGTATCTAAACATATTTAGAACTTCAAGCATAAAAACATTTACCAAAATGATTGGATGTAGCATTAAACTTAAAAACGTTAATATATCAAAACAACAAAACTATGCTAAAATTACAGTCTTAAATATGTAAATAAGTAAAATATATTTTTCTTATTTTCTATTTGTTTGACCGTTTTCTTGTAATATCTTAATTTTGGGTAAAGTAGTAGATTAACATCCTAAAAAAAAAAAAAAGGAATTTTCTTTTTTTTTTTTTTTAGAAAGACCTTAGAAAATTTGGTTTAAAGAAAAGCAAAAAAAATAAAAAATTTAGACTTTTCAGTGTGGAGATCAGTTTTGTATATGAATTTAAAATAAAATGATCCCCATTTACAGATCATTCTAGATTTTTAGAGTGGTTAGCCAAATGTTTTTATGGCAAGGTCGTAAAACCACACATAACTACTTAAAAAAAAATAAATAAATAAATAAAAAACTCCCCTAAAAAATAAAAAAAATAAAAAGGATCTCCCATTCTCCTCATAAAGAAGAAAAATGCACAAGATTTCTCTCATAGAAAAAAATATTTGGGTTAATTGGCCTAAAACACAAGAATTTCCCTGAAATGGGGAATCATTTTATTATTTTATGTTAAATTTATATGAAAAACCGATTCCTCATCTTAAATTCTAAAAAAAAAAAAAAAAAATTTTTTCTCTTCTATCTGAAAACTTTTTTCAAAATGTTCATAATCTCCTTAGAAAAATAAGTGAATAAATCTCCCCTAATTTTTTGGTGAGGTTGGGAAGAAGTCAACATAGGATGTTACTCTGAATTTTGTTTTCATCTGCCGTTTGACATGAACAACATTTTTCATACCGAACATTTGTGTCATTAAATACAATAAGTACCTACTTTATCAAACGTCCCAAATAATTGACATGAATGACTCACTCTCCGACTTGTTTATCAATTCTCTTGAACAAAAACAAATAAAAGTTTGTATTTTTCGTTTTTACTAATTTAGATTCTTTTTTATGCTATTATTTACATGGGTAATATTGCCAAACAAGCGATTTAGGTAGTCTATGGCAGTGATGTTTATATCCATCCCAGTGGATTAAATAAATCACTTGTTGAGTAATATTATGTGCAAACATCCGATGCCTCCATTCAGTCCTGAAAGACAAAGGATACCCCCTGTAGGGGCAGCTGCACATGTAATTGTGAGGCAAAGGTAGCACAATCTCTAACCACACCTCTCCTTTGTTTCAATATTTTTTGCACTATAATGGGGTATGATCCCGCACAGTCGGGAGATTCTATTTATAAATGATGCTGCTAGGAACTGACGAATCAAATTAATTCACGTTCTGCTACCAACCAATCAGAAACCAGAATTGCTCCATAAATATTAAATTTAGCAATTTCGTATATGTTTTCTTCGTGTCAACATGGGCAGAATCTTTTGCTTTGTGGATTTCAACTCAAGAACTGTCTACTGCGAACCAGTCACTTCCCAGGACTTGTGTAGAACAACGACCCATCGGAAACTGTTCTGAAACTAAACATGGCTTACAACTTAAGAGGTTATGGGCCCAACGTGCATCTTTATTTCGATGGATCTGAATCAAAATTCGAACTGTGGCAGGTGAAATTTTTAGGATATCTACGAATTCAAAAGCTACACAAAGTACTTCAAACACAACCTGAAAACAGAAAAGACCCCGACTTCATTGAAAAGAACGCAACTGTCTTTGCGGAATTAATACAGTGCTTAGATGAGCAAAGTCTATCACTGGTAATGAGAGAAGCCCTGGACGATGGCTGCAAAGCATTAAACATATTGAGAGAGCATTATTTATTGAAAGGAAAACCCAAAATTATTTCTTTATATACTGAATTGACCTCTCTAAAACGAATGGAAGCCGAAACCATTACAGATTATATTATAAGAGCCGAAACGACTGCAAATTCTTTAAAAATGTCTGGTGAAGTTATAAGTGACAATCTGTTAATTTCCATGGTTCTCAAAGGATTACCGAGTGATTTCAAGCCATTTACCACCGTGATAACCCAGAAAGAAAACCCCATGACTTTTAGTCAATTCAAAGTAGAACTCAGAAGTTATGAGGAAACTGAAAAAATGATCACAGAAAAACACGAATCTACAAATATCATGAAATTTAAAAATGCACACATAAAAACACCCAAATTAAATTATACCCATGCCGGGAATAAAAACCGCAACTTTGCCAAAAACAATTTTTCTTCTTAGAAAAGTACAAAAATTATTTGCTATAATTGTGGACGACCTAATCACGAGAGTTTCCAATGTAGATACAGGACTCAAAATGGCGACTCCATTAAAAATGTGGAGAGTTCCGTTAGCGAAAATACATTCTTATTTACATGTATGTTTAACACTTCAACAAATAATAATTTTCTTATCGATTGCGGTTCAACGGCACATGTGATTACAAAGGAATCTGATTTTATCAATTTTGATCCCAACTTTAAGCCGCAAAATCATTTTGTAGAACTTGCTGACGGCAGTTGAGTAAATGATATCATTTTGAAAAGAGGTGATGTTAAAATCTCGCTAACGAACAATAAAGGTGAACTATGTTTCTGTACTCTAGAAAAAGCTCTTCTAATCCCGAAATTTAAACAAAATATAATTTCTGTACAAGCTGCCATTAAACAAGGTGCAAGTATAAACTAAGCAATAAGCTAAGTCCTATCTCAGAGAGAAGGCAAGGCCTGAGAGGGTGGACCTCCTAGAACTGCACACAACTAAACTTTCACCGCAAAATCGGCAGTGACCAGATCATTACAAGAATACTTTAATCTATGTTGATTTGAGGAGGGGGGGCCAAGGATAAAAATCCAGTGGCAAGAGAGGAGGAGTGTGTCACGGTTATTGACAATCTTGCATGGCATATCCGGGTGTGTTTATAATTGAAAGTTATTGAATAAAATTTATAGAAGAAAGATGCAGAAATGTAATTATATAAATTGATATTTTGCTTGTATTTTTATTTTTTTTTAAATGTAACTAGGATCTAACATTCTTACTTTTCATTGTATTTGGACTTTTCCAAAAAGTTTATTTCCATGAAGTCATTGTGAAATCTCCACAACTCCTGCTTTTTACTGAATAACTACTCGCTATTCTTTCAATCTGATCCTACCATCAAAGTCTTCTGTTCTGCACACATCTCCCTGCATTGTCTAGATTTAATCATCCTCTGAGGTCATCAGAACTAAGCCTGTCTTTAAAACTCCCATTACATTATATAATGGCATAATCACATTGAGACACCAGTTTACATTAGATCACTAAAGTTAAGCAACGTTGAGCTTGGTCACTACTAAAATGGGTGACCATTTTTTTACTTCTAGGTGCTGTATGCGCTCTTCGCTTATCTTGGCATTGATTCCAGTTGCACTAGACTTCTCCATGCCACTGAACTCAAACAGCCGATTCAGGAGAGGTGTGGTTGGTGATTGTGCAACCCTTGCCTCATAATTACACACACAGCTACCCTTACAGGGGGTATCCATTGTCTTATGAGACTGAACAGAGGCAATGATAACATTACACAGCCATCGTATCATTATTCATATTTCTCTATGCAACGCATGTCCTCAACTCTCATTGGCCATGTTTCACTTTCATACAACCTCATTATGTTATGTACACATACCTAATGGACCCTTCCCTTGTGGTAAATGCTTTGCTGGTTAGTAATGACCGAAGTTTCCTGAAATTACTCCATCCATTCTTAACTCTTGTAATCATACTAAGAAAATGCTCCATTGGTTTTAAGTTAAAACTTCTCGATAACCTCAATAGCTTTGTTATAACGAGGTAAGCTTATTTACCTATTTCAGAAATAGACTTACCCAAAGGCAATAACTACAGTTACATCTAAATATTATGATAGCGATTTGTGGCAGTTGTGGTTTCAGAAGCATGACGTATACTTCTATAACATACTTTTGTTAGTACGATTTGTGCAAATTACACCACTGTGTTTATCTTGATTATTACTGGCTTGCAAAGCCACAATATTATCCAGATAAACTTTGTCCACGTTGGAGTTCTTATCCACCTCCATCTTGCACTTCTTGAATATAAACTGGTTGTCCTCTGTAAAGTAGAATGAATAGAATCTATTAAATATTTGAAAATATAAGGAACATGGCTGTATTCAGCATTAAATAACTTCAAAAGGATTGATATGTCCATAATCAAAAAAAAACAAAAAAAAGACGATTGGAATTCATTGATTATTGAAATTCTACTTGCCTAGCCCAAAATTGTCAGAATAAATAATTTAACGCTTCTTCAAACAGCAGAAACTGAAATGCAAATGTCTGACTAAAAGAATGTGGATCTTTGTGTGAATCTTCTAAATTCATTATTCTTTAGTCGCATTGTTTTGTTTTTTTTGTTTTTTTTTTTCCATTTGTTTATTTAATTTTGCATTGGTTCACACATTAGCTTCCATATCTATTTTTGGTAAACTGCTTTTAAGAAGAGGAGTGGTCTCTGCAATAAAAACAAATGCAGATTCTGCCATAGAAGTAGAAAGTTTGAGCCACCTGACATTTAACTAAGGTTCTGCTAGGGGACGACTACTATACAATGCAACACAATGTGTAAATATCTCGAACCATGTGTAATAAGTTGAATATCGAATGTAGCAGCAATTCCTGTGGACATGTTTACCAGAAAGAACAGTTGGCAATAAGTTATACACCATCCACTATAACTAAGCAATTCCTACAGCTGCCTACATACAAAACTCATTAAACTTAACATAGTGATATGGAACAAAAAATGGAAAAAGAAGCAACCTTTGAAGTTCGTGTCCCCAATGATTCTGGGTTAAATAGAGCTGAGTGAGTAAAGATAACTAAATACCAATGTAGGACATGAAAAGAAACTGGAATTTTAGGAAGATCTCCATCATTCCATTAATTACAGGGTGGAACGATAAGTGTTATCCTAAAGTAAACAACACTACAACTTTATTTCAATACTTATTGAAAAAGATCAATTCGGGTAACTTGAGTATGGAGTAGAACTGACATCTATTCAATGTAGCCGCCTTCAGCCTCAATCACCGCCTCAGTACAGGTCCAGAACTGGGAGCATGCCTTTTCCACAAGTGCCAGTGGGAGCTCAGTGAATACTCGGCGGATGACTGCGATTAGGCTAGCTTTGGTCTTGCGGAGGTCATGTTGGTGATGTTTTTGACATATGGCCAAATGAAGTAGTCCAGCAGATTCAGGTTGGGGGAGGAGGGGGGGGCAGTGAGAGAAGGATACGAAGTCATAGCATTCCTTCTGAAGCCAGACCATATGTCTCTTTAGACTTGTGGGTCGGTGCTGAGTCCTGCTGCCACACCTAGGGTTTGCCAGTAGCCATCTGATTGCACCGGGGGATCACCACACTCTTCATCACATCCAGGTACTTTGTTGTTGACTTTCAAGTCAACTTCAAAGATGTGAGATGGCATGATATGGCCCTCACTTAAAACCACACCAAAGACCATAACTGTGGTCAGAAATTTTTCATCATCCTGGGCACGTCTCTGTTATTTGTGGCAATCCAGTGATGCATTTTGAGGGTGCTGGCAATGGTCCTGTTGTCGGTAGAGAGCATAAGTTGTACAGTGGCGCATCTCTCATCTTGCTCATTGAACATTGGGTTACTTTGACATGATAGAAGGCTTCTATTGCTCTAGGGATTTGTGCACAACTAGCCAATTAGTAGATGGTCTGCAACAAAGAAATAAAACTGGTTTTCATCAAACAGAAATGGAATCCTGTCATCTTTTCTAGGGTGACAATTTTATCGTTCCACCTTGTATGGGAGAAACCAAACTCATAGAGAAGAATTTCAAAAACTACCCGGCAAGTATACCTGGTGAACAAAGTGCAAAAAAGATACAAATGGTTGCATTCAAAGGGACGGTTAGAATCTTTAAAAAGATCTCTAGGTTGGAATGTCTGAGATAGCAGGCGAATGTCTGGCATCCAGTAGAATGCCCCATCCCCAACTAGAAAAAAGATATAAGAAATTTTTTTTTAATTTTGGTAATACGGCATAATCACATTGACACACTGGTTCTTATCAGATCACTGAAATTTAGGGTGGCAGGGTAGAAAGTACTTCCGCCAACAGGAGCAGTAAGGCACCTGCTTCCCTCCACTAGCCAATAGAAGACTCTTGGGCAAGGTCAAGTACCTGGCATAGGTAAAGCAAATACCTGGCCTTCTGGGCCGGGACATTTTGAAGTCAATTAGGTTTGGTCAATATGGGGGGAAACACTTCATATCAGACAATTGCTATTTATTTGGACACTACCAGAGTGCCCCCTTTTTTGGGGTGCTAGTTTTTCCTTCCACATTAAAAAAAACGACCTTGTGTCTAATTTGCTTTCGTGGTGAAGCAAATGAATACTTAAAAGCTGCCCAATCAGGGTATGTGAAGTGACAGCAGGCATGTGATGGATAAAATGTTGAGCAGCTTGATTGTTTCTTCCAGAATTGGTTAACTCTTGTGTTCAGTAAATGATACTGCCATTAAGATACAATGAGATACAATGGCTAAGACTGCCTGTGTAGTAGAACACAGACGTACGTATGTAAATGCATATGAAATGTAAAATGATGTCACCGTAAGGAAAAAGACTGTAAAAAGAACGTGTGCACAGATCAAAGGACGCTCGCAAGGATAAAGGTTAGAGAGAAGACGCATGATCACGTTTTATTCAGGGAAAGTACCCAGAAATGGAAAGATGGTGGGATCCTTCTACCGCTCTAGAAGATATCTCACTACTGATGCAATTCTCTATCTATATAAAAGCCAAGTACGTCCAAGGATGGAATACTGTTGCCATATCTGGGCAGGAGCTGCTAAAAACAGCCTATCCTGCCTTGACAGAGTACAAAATAGACTTCGTGGCTTAGTGGGGGATGCCGTTTTCTCTACCCTGCAACCTCTCTCCCACAGAAGAGACGTGGCGAGCCTATCCTTGTTTTATCGTTATTTCCGTGGCAGGTGCTCGTCTGAACTCCAATCTCTGGTCTCCCCTTGCCAATCTTTCACGAAAAACGCCCGTCTAGCTGAATCCACTGTGAAAAATTTCCCCCACTCTATATCTGTGCCTAAATCAAAACGCGGATTCCATGAACAAAGCTTCTTTCTTAGAACTGCACGCCTGTGGAACTCTGTTCCGTCTGCCTGCTTCCCACCGGACTACAACTTGGATGTCTTCAAGTCCAATGTTAACAAATTCCTAATGAACCACCCCCTTAAGTAAGACACTTCATCAAATCTCCACACTAACGTAATGTACTTGCAATAACCCTTATCCCTGAGTGGCTTCTGGGCCTTGATAAATGGTGATCACTGTGTAAAAAAAAAAAAAAAGGTGTAGTTATTACTTGTCCTACGTTCCTTACAACGTACTCTGCTACGTTCTGAGTTGTTAGTGTCTACATGTTAACGCGTGTGTAAACGTGTATTAAGTTACACCTGCTCTGTATGAGTACTGTCCTTATAGCAAGTAATTGCAACCTATTATAGGTACGATACTGCAAAGAACATCATGATGAAGCAGTCTGTATGCAGAGGTGACTGGTGGGCTTTAATTATCGATGTCTGCAACAGATCTGATAATCCAATGAAATCAAGAAGTCACCAGAAAGATATACTTTAACAGTTTACTTGTAAATTAGTGAAAGGAAAATGAATGTTCTTCACTTTGCTAATTCAATGTTTGAGATGTGAAGTAGAATTTGATGGGACATTCGAATATCTATACGTCTTATATAGAGATCAAGTGTTAATTCCATGGAGGAAGGGGCTTTGACCCTTTTTCTTCAAGACATAAAACAAACGAGTGTCCATCCCCTATCAAAAATACCCCCTCCCGCTAAAAAAAAATTCTGTGTTATCTATCTATCTATATATATAAAAGGGAAAATATGTGTGTGTGTGTGTGTTTGTATGTATGAATGTTTGTGTGTCTGCTAAAAACTTTCGACACGCGCGACGAAAATTTGCAAACTCTGTATCCTTCGCTTGAAAAATATCGAAAAATTGGCCAAAAACGTTAACTTTTTCACCCCGAAATCGACAATTTTCCACAGGGGGGGGGGTCAACAAAAACGGGTTTCTCGTAACGATGCCCGATTCTACGCATGCGTCAGATGACGTCATGACCAGATTTACTTTAAATAGTTGAAAAACCAAACACATTTCATCTCCGTCGCTTTAGCGCAGTTGGTTAGCCTGTTTGTTCATTATCTAAACGTTTTGGGTTCGAATCGTGGTGTGAGATGTTTTTTTTTTGTTTTTTTAGATTTTTTAAATTTTAATATTGAACCCTGTATTATTTAAGCCATTTTTCACGTAACGTTCGTTTTCCTGTTTTTTTTCTTTTTTTTTTTTTTTACTTCGCTTATTCTTAGCGACACCCGGGTATCCACCGATTTTTTAAATTTTAATATCGAAACAGGCTTATTTAAGCCATTTTTCATGTGTTCGTTTGCTTTACGTTAGATTTTTTGTGTCTTTTTTTTTATGTTTTGATACCCTCCCCCCCGGGCAATGCCGGGTACCCCTCGCTAGTATATATATAAAAGCGAAAATGTATGTGTGTTTGTATGTCTATTAAAAACTTTCGACAGACAGAACAAAAATTCACAAATTTGGTCTCCTATGAAAGCCCCATCCTTCGCCCGACAAATATAAAAAAATTGGCAAAAACGTTAATTTTTTCACTCTGAAATCAGCACTTTTCTACAGGGGGGGGGTCAGCAAAAACCGTCCTCTCATGATGATGTCGCTTCTACGCATGCGTCATACGACGTCGTAACCTGATTTAGTTTAAAGATAAAAAAAAAATGACCTAATTTTGTGTACGTTGTCTTAGGTCAGTTGGTTAGAGCGCTAAAGGTTTTGGGTTCAAATCGTGGTGTGAGATATCTTTTTTTTTTTTTCCGTTTTTTTTTAATTTTAATATTGAAGCAGGGTTATTTAAGCCATTTTTCACGTAACGTTCGTTTTTCTGTTTTTTTTTTTACTTTGCTTATTCTTAAGTTTTCATTAACACCCCCTACCCCTGACCGACCACGCACACCCGAGCAATGCCGGGTACCCACGGATTTTTTTAAATTTTAATATTGAAACAAGCTTATTTAAGCCGTTTTTCACATGCTTTCTTTTTTTGTTTGTTTTTATTTTTCAGATTTTTTAAAGAAGTTTTAACGTTCGTTTTTCTGTTTTCTTTTTTGTTTTTGTTTTTCTGATTTTTACATTTAACAGCGTTCGTTTGTCTTACGTTAGTTTCTTTGTGTTTTTTTTTTTTCGATTTTTTTTAAGTTTTAACTTTTTTATATAATATTTAATTTTTATTTAATATTTAAAAATATTTACTTCACTTATTCTTATGTTTTGATTACCCCCCCCACCGCCCGAGCACACACACACCTCTAAACACCCGGGCAACGCCGGGTATCCCCCGCTTTATTTTTCAGATTTTTTAAAGAAGTTTTAACGTTAGTTTTTCTGTTTTCTTTTTTTGTTTTTTTAGTTTAGTTTTTTTTTTACTTTGCTTATTCTTATGTTTTTATTAACAGTCCCCCCACCCCCCGCCCGAGCACACACACCTCCAAACACTCGAGCAACGCCGGGTACCCCCCCCCGCTAGTATATCTTCTATATATATAAAAGCCAAACGTCTGTGTGTATGTATGTTTGTTTGTAACGCTAAAACTTTTGAAAGACGGAACCAAACTTGACAAATTTGGTATCATATCGAAGCCCCATCACCCGGATGACAAATATCGAAATTTCACGTCAAACGGACCACTAGAAGTTGGTCAACTGATCAGTTATCTTCGAGGGGGGCCCCAAAAAAACCTGTCATTATCTATATATATAAAAGACAAATGTTTGTTTGTAACGCTAAAACTTGAGATAAAAGATTCCTCTCCCCTAGGAATAAAACATATGTTCAATATTTGCTTTTGTTTTTTCATTGTTTATACGGTCCCGAGCAACGCCGGGTAGCCCTGCTAGTCTATAATATAAATGTCACCTGTCTGTTTAAATGTACTTATGTATGTATGTATGTATGTATGTATGCCTAAAATTTTTGATAGAGGCGACGGATTTTCATGAGATCGGTATCATTTTGAAGCTCGACACTTTGGATGACAAATATCGAAAAATTGGTTAAAACCATTAATTCCTTTACCCTCAACTGGGCACTTTTCTACAAGAAGGGGGTTGCTTTTTTCCCTGATATTTTCGAAAGTCATCCCCTTTTTTCGATTGATTAGCTTTAATTTAAACATACATTACTTCCGGTTTGGCGATGGACGCAACAGCAAAGACGCCACTTTTTTTTCACATTCTTTTCCTCCTTCGCTGTACGGGTTCTAGCCTGTCTGCCTACTAACACCCGGGCAACGCCGAGCACCCAGGCTAGTATATATATAAAAGCGAAAATGTGTGTATTTATGTATGTATGTTTGTGTGTTTGTGTGTCCGCTAAAAACTTTCGACAGACACAACGAAAATTCACAAACTCGGTATCATATTGAAGCTCCATCCTTCGCCCGAAAAATATCGAAAAATTGGTCACAAACGTTAATTTTTTCACCCCGAAATCGACAATTTTTGACAGGGGGGGTCAACAAAAACGGTCCTCGTGACGACGACCGGTTCTACGCATGCGTCAGATGACATCCTGCCCTGATTTACTAAATAGTAAATACTAAATTTCATGTACGTCGCGTTAGCTCAGTTGGTTAGCGCGTTGGTTCATTATCTAAAGGTTTTGGGTTCGAATCGTGGTACGAGATGTCTTTTTTTTCTTTTTCGATTTTTTAAATTTAAATATTGAAGCCATTTTTCACGTAACGTTTGTTTTTCTGTTTTATTTTTACTTCGCTTATTCACCTCCGACCACACACCCAAAAACACCCAGGTACCCACCGATTTTTTAAATTTTAATATCGAAACAGGCTTATTTAAGTCATTTTTCACATGTTCCTTTTTGTGTTTTCTTTTTTGTTTTTTCAATTTTTACATTTAACATTGTTCGTTATGTTTTTTTGCGTTTTTTTTTTCGATGTTTTGATTACCCCCTCCGCTTAAGTTTTAACGTTCGTTTTTATGTTTTCTTTTTTTACTTCGCTTATAACAAACAAACCTGGTTATTGACCTCATTTGCTGAATAGCTATTGTTTACATCGTCGTCGTCATAACGCTCTACGACTTCCGTGCGGGCACCCGTCAATTTGGTTCTTACTTAAATAAATTAAAACATCTTTCAGTAATTCATTCTGGCTGGCCGAACGGTTCATGTTTTTTTCACATTTTATTTTCCAACTTCGCCTCAGGGCTTCGGGTTCGATCTTACCAACTTTTACCCCCCCCCCCCAGTTTCTTTTCTATTTAACAGCACACACCTCCAAACGCTCGGGGGCAATGCCGGGTACCCCCACTAGTCTATAAATATAAAAGCGAAAATGTATGTATGTATGTGTGTTCGCTTTTTCTGTGTGTCTACAAAAGGCTTCTTTCAGAGAAGCGGTCGCTCGCTTCACAACTTTTTAAAACTTTTTATATCGCATATAAATCGTAATATCTCACAGTTAACAACAAAGCTCACCTGTCTATTTAATTTGCTCGATTTCGGGAAGATAAATATTCAATATCTGTTGCTCGCCACATGTGGGTTAGCCTTTTTCCTATAACATCTTGGGGGGGGGGCGTTCAGCAGTAAATGAAATCCTGCAGTCAAACTTGACCTCATTAACTCATTAAAACGAGCACCTGCTAAATCCAAGCAATTAAATAAATTCAAACGTGTTTCCGTAAGCATGTCGTGGTGGGGCAATGATTAACGTCGCACTTTTTTTTTTCACAACTTTGCCTCAACAGTTCGGGTTCGATCCTCATACTTACTTTTCTTTTTAACCCCCC
Organism: Euprymna scolopes; assembly: GCF_053919585.1. Lineage (NCBI taxonomy): Eukaryota > Metazoa > Mollusca > Cephalopoda > Sepiida > Sepiolidae > Euprymna > Euprymna scolopes. Next base: position 62,787,839 of record NC_136503.1, on the reverse strand, counting down.
CCCCCATACAACTCCAAACACCCGGGCAACGCCGGATACCCCTCGCTAGTATATATATAAAAGCGAAAAAGTGTGTATGTATGTTCACTTTTTGTGTATGTCTGCAAAAGGCTTTTTTCCGGCAGCTTCTCGAGGCAATCGCTTATTTTTAAAACTTTTTATATGCTGTCTAAATGATAATATCTACGACTTAACAATGGGGGTCGCCTATCTATTTAATTTGCCCGACTTTGAAACGTTAAATATTTGACATTTCGAGATCGCCGCAGGTTTGCTTTCATTTTTCAGTATAAAAAAAGCAAAACTCAATTCGAATCCTGGCCCAATTCGAATCCTGGCCCAGGGCCAGTGGTCTCTAGAAAGCGATGTAACGTTTGGTCAATGTCAGCTTACCGTCGTCATATCGGACGGTTGCTTTCATTTCAAGACGAACCACTCCCCTAATAAAAGGGGGAGTGTGTTTCCCCAAATTTAGATAAAAACAAACAAACAAACCGGGTTATTGACCTCATTAAAAACTATCCCACAAAAAATGTTCACTGCTGAATAGCTATTGCATAGGTCGTCGTCGGCGTAACGCTCGCACAAAATGTTAACTCTACGACTTCCAATTGACGTTATTTACTGCAGGCACCTGTCAATTCTCTTAATTAAATAAATTCAAACTTCTTTCAGTAACTCATTCTTGCTGGCCGAGCGGTTAACATGACATGCGTTTTTCACATTTTATTTTTCAACTTCGCCTCAGGTCTTTGGGTTCGATTCTACCTAATTACCTCCCCCCCCGTGTTTATTTTTTATTTAAGAGCACACACAACTTGAAACACCCGGGCAACGCCGGGTACCCCTGCTAGTCTATAATATAAATCTCACCTATCTGTTTAAATGTATGTATGAATGTCTGCCTAAAACTTTCGACAGAGGCGACAGATTTTCACAAGATCAGTGTCATTTTGAATCTCGACGTCTTGGACGACAAATATCGAAAAAGTTGGCCAAGAACATTTAATTCCTTCACCCTCAACTGGGCACTTTTCTACAAGGAGGGGTCGATTTTTTTGCGAGCCATTTTTGCAAGTCATCGTATCGGGTGGATTGACTTTGCCTAATTTTAACATTCCGAACTTCCGGTCGTGTCATGGAGTAGCGGTAAGACGGCAGATTTTTTTTTTTTTTTTCACTTTCTTTTCCACCTTCACGTCATGGGTTTGAGCTTGCCTGCCTACTACCACTTTTTTTTTTTTTTTTTTTTTTTTTTTTTTTTTTTTTTTTTTTTTGCTTAACACACACCTCCAAACATCCGGGCACCCATGCTAGTATGTATATAAAAGATGTTTCAAAGTCTATCGCACAAAGTTACTCCAAGGATAATTCATTGACATTTGTCTTGTTCTTACTACTAGTTTCACTTGCATATGCAGTAATACAAACTATTTTTACATTATAAAGTTTTAACTTCAAAGGCATTTCTACTCTATACTTGCTGTTTTAGTTGTCTAAATACAAAAATTCTCATTCTTTAATGTCAGACGAAGATTCTGGAGCCAGTGAGCCCAGAAACATAAAATCTTTTTACTGTTTTGTTGTCTATTTGAAATATTTATTTTTTAGTTATTTCGGCAAAATTCCAATGTAAACAAAATTTAATATCTTTGCTTTATAAATATCGTTCATAGTCAACTAATGCTTTTCCCTAATTTTCTGCGGAGCGCTACTGGAAGTGGTGACAAAACAAATCGGTCCCTTTACTTTTTTCTCACACGCTCATATCTCTTCAATATATTATTGAAAACGCTTTTCTCAAAATTTTTTTTTTTTTTTTCATAAACATAAAATTTCAAATAAAATAAAAACTTTTAAATTTTGTTATTAAAAATGCAAAAAAAAACTGATTGTTATTTTTATCTTATAATTTTGTGAATTTTTATTATACATTTTTCAGTAACATCCTTTTTTTAATTTTTATTTCAGTAAATCGTTTCAAAATACAAATACTGAATAGCAAAAAAAAAAAAAAAAAAAGCGAAGGAACTGATTTTAACTCACAGAGAATTAAGGAAAACATTAGCTGACTATAACTGAAATATACAATTCTTTTCCTCATGTAATAAAGTTTTTTTTTTTTTTAAGTTTACTTAAAATTTAATGACTATTTTCAGTTGGTTGGTTGTTTTTGTTTTAGGGCATATCAACCCTTTTCAGTTTATTTAATGCCGAATTCAGTGATTTAGGAGAACAATTTTTTAATAGAGTATATTTGTTTTTTTTTTGTTTTTTTTTAAGTCTGTTTCTATTTAACCCATAGTTAGGACCCTAACAGGTACTACCAGTCTTGATCAGAGTGGACCTGGGAGCAATGGCAATTAAAGGGTGGCTCCACACTCCCCAAAGCCCGCAAGCTGAGGCCTCACTATCAGATATAGTTTAAGGTCATATCCAGGACCACTATTTTCAGTAACAAGTGATTCATTTTTAATGTTGATGTTTTTGAAGTTAATGTCCATGACATTGTCTATCTCTATATGCATAAAAGAAATAATCTTGCCTTACAGAAAAAAGTCCACTTGTCAATATGGTAGGCTTAATATAGGGCTTTAAATTGTCTTTCACAAAAAATCAAAGTTAAAAACTGCAGTGAATTAAATTTTTAATCTATAATCAAAATGTGTTTCCTTTTGTTTTTCAATCATTCAAATCTGAGTTTTATTTTTTTAATTTTTATTGATTTACTGTTTTGAAAAAAAAAATCTATTTTGAGCTCCATTAAATCATTTAAAAGATTCAATGTGTTAGCTGTTTAAATGAATCTGAAAAGTAAAAGTTGCACTTCTGTCTCATTTTGTACAGGTTTTTTTTTTTTTTTTACCAAAAACACTCGTCTAGCTACAGCCACTATCAACAATTTCCCCAACTCATTTTTTGTACTTAAATCTAAATGAACAGTCCATGAGCAGAGCTTATTTCCTGGAATTGTCCCGCTGACTACAATATTGTCGCCTTTAAGTCCAATGTAAAAAAAAATTTCTTGTTGAGCCGTCCCCTTAAATAATCAAATTCTGTCCAATTTTCTTTTTCTTTTTTTTACATAGGCATCACCACTTATCAAGGCCAAGAGGCCACTCGAGGATGCGGGTTAAAGAGTGTACAGTAGAAATTGGACAATATAGTAATCGTTAATAATGGAAATTCGGTAAATTTGTTAACTAATGGAACGGGTTCATCAAAAACTTGTCTACGTTAGACTTGAACACAACCATAATGTAGTCAGCTGGAAAGCAGGAAAACGGAAGATAATTCCACAGGTGTGCAGTTCTAAGAAAGAAGCTTTGTTCATGGAATCTACGTTTAGGTTTAGGCACAGATAAAGAGTGGGGGAAATTAGTGATAGTGTTTTCTGCTAGAGGGGTGTTTCTTGTCAAAGTCTGGCGGGGGGTGGGGCATAGTGGAGTTCAGCTGAGCACTTGCCATGAAAATAACGTTTTCAGCGACTAACGATTACTACATTGTTGTCTTAGTAACCACTGTATACTCATTAACCCTTATCCCTTGAATGGCTTTCGGGCCTTGATATGTAGTAACTACCTTGTAAGATAATAAAAAAGGTAATAAGATTCTGCTCATTTGTTCAAAGCCTGTATTATACCATGGAAATTGGTTACTTGACCAATAGCATGTAAGACGGCAAACTTTCCAATTTCTGATTAACTTTCAACATTCTTAATATGTCTAATTGTGGTACCAAAATAAATTTGATATAATTGTTTACGTTTTGAAAAAAATTAGGTTCACATATTTAAGTTTTATAAATAAAATATTGGTCTTGGGTATCTTTTATGGTTTTATATCTTTAAGCCAGTCTTTATCTTCCACAAATGTTATTACTTGAATTTTGTATAACCATGTCTTTCCTGATTTAAACAAAAAACAAAAAAAAAAAAAAAAAAAAAATGAAAGATGGTATGCCTAAAATAATTGGTCCTATTTTCTCTTCAGGATTTTATCAAGATGACAAGCACAGATATCCGAGAAGGTTTCATTTGTCCGATTTGCCTAAAAGACTTCTCTTCTGTCACCCTTCTTCAGTCACATTTTGAGGATGCGCACACAACTGAAGAAAGAGCCGTGTCCCAACAGTTGAAAGGTAAATCAATTGAGAAACGCTTTTTTTTTTAGAATCCGGTATTTTTTCTCTGTTAAACAATTTTGTTTTTATCAGTAAATCTCACTGTAATGGGAAACTTCTTTTCTCTTTGATCTGTCATGGGACACTTTGTTTCTTCCCTTGCACTGTTCAGGGGGACTTTTTTCTTTCCATGAAGTGTTCTAGGATACTTCCCCACCCCCATGAAGTGTTCTGGGACACTTTCTCTTCTCCCCCATGAAGTTCTGGGATACTTTCCTTCTCCCCACCCCACCCTATGAAGTGTTCTGGGACACTTTCTCTTCCTGAACACCCCCCCCCCCCACCACCACATGAAATGTTCTGGGACACTTTCTCTTTCCCTCCCCCCACATGAAGTGTTCTGAGACGCTTTTTCTTCCCCCCCCCCCCAATGTTTCTGGGACACCTTTTCTTTCACCCACCCCCATAAAGTGTTCTGGGGCATTTTCTCTTCCCGGACACTTCCCCCTCCCCCTCACATGAAGTGTTCTAGGACACTTTCTCTTCCTTCCACCCCATGAAGTATTCTGGGACACTTTCTCTCCCTCCCACCTCCAGGCAGTGTTCTGGGACACTTTTTCTTCTCCCCCCCCCCTCCCCCGACATGAAGTGTTCTGGGGCGCTTTTTCTTCCCGGACATTCCCCCCCTCCCCCACATGAAGTTTTCTCGGACACTTTCTCTTTCCCCTCCCCTCCACATAGTGTTCTGGGATTCTTCCTTTTCTCCCCCTTCCCCCTCTCCAAACTGTTCTGGGACCCATTTTCTTCCCCTTAGACTGTTCTGGAACATTTCCTTCTTTCTTGATCTATAATCGGACATTTTAATTTGTTATGGGAGACTTCCTCTTTCATTTGTTAGGGAAAAAATTGCTCGATTTCCGTTTGTTGTAACATTTTTCATTTCATAAATAATTAAACAGATGTTGTTAATTTTATTAACCAAATTTTTGTTTTTTGTCAGGTCTGTTTGAGAAAGCCAAGAAACGATTACTTGGTGACGTGCTCGGTGACAAGGATGATTTACTGGATGAAAAAGACTCCTCGTCATTTAGTAACATCCCTGGACTAGATCCAACTTTCTGGGAACCTCAAGAAGTTGGTAAGTTCCAGACTGTTGTTTTATGGAAACTACCCTGTAATAATTTACTGCTATTATTATTTCTTCAAATTATGGAAATGAGAAATACCAACCAGCTTGCAGTATCACATTTTTCTTAGTACATCCATTTTTAACTGTAGCTTCAGTGAAAAGTTGCATGCATAGGCTTGTTTCAGTAATATTAATGTTGTTTGTGCTTCTTCCTTGTCCTCTTGGCTTCTCTCTGATAAACTGAGATGGTTTCAATATTCGACAATCTATTATTGATTAACTGCTGTTTTTTTTTTTCTTGTTTTTGTTTTTTTTAAGCAGTGTTGCACACTGTTTTCCCAGGTGGCAAAGTAGTTATTAACCAAACAGATCTTATTTACATATATCCTTAAATCAAAGCTGTTTTGTTTTTTTTTGTTTTTTTTCTTTCCAGTTGACAGTTGTGCTTATATATATATGCTAGCAAAAGTACCCGTCGTTGACTGGGTTCAAAAACATCCTACTGAAAATGGACTCTGATTTATGAAAGTATGATAGGCTATGAAAAAGAAGGGTTTTGAATTTGGGTTGAATTTGGGAGTATCACAACCAAAGCAAAATATGATGAAAGTAAAAATAAAATAGATAAACCCCATAATTTATTATACCATACTTGTTCACACTGAAACACTCTACACAATATTCTGTGGATCTATATTAAAAAACCTTGTTAAACTTTGTAACGTATTTCCATTCTATGGAGGTCAGGTGGGAACGAACATCCCATAATTTTATTATACCATATTTCTTCAAACTGAAACATAATTATCAAAGTATACTTACGCAGATAGATATGAAAAGTCTTTATTAAAGTTTGTGCCTATTTCCATTCTATGGAGGCCAGGTGTGAACACAGACCCCACAATTTTATTATACCATCCCTATTTAAGTTAAGAATACTTTGATAAGTATGTTTTATGTACATCTATATCAAAAACACTTGTAAACGTTTTTTTTTTAATTTTTAATTTTTTTATTTCCATACTTTGTGGACCAGGCACGAACGCGGACCCCAGAATTTTAATGAACCACCGTTCTGCCAGATCAAACATACCCATTCCTGTGTCTCGATACATCTTCTATCATTATATGTAATCAGTTTTTTAAAATAGTCAACCATATAGGAGCCTATTCATGACCACACACACACTGACATTCAGCTTTATATATATATATATATACTAGCATGCTGCCCAGCATTGCCCAGACGTAAAATACGCTTGAATATAAAATTTTAATTTATGCAGATTTCATATTTATTATCGAGCAAATTCTCTATGTTCATAATATATATAGTAATGATTTCAAAAATTTAAAAATAAAATGACTTTGGTGCCATCACCTGGAATTGAAACCAAAACATTCAGCACTTTAGCTTTCATCGTTATTATGTGATCTATCGCAGATTGATAAAACAAAAAAGCTTAAAATTAAGCAACTTAAACTAGAAATGTATATGTACACATACTCGGAAGATGGTTGATTTAAACCTTCCAAGATCAATTTTTTTTTTTTTTTTTTTTTTAAATTATGAGCCTTTAGCAACTACTTTTTACAGGCTAAAAATTCAAATCAAAAGTATTCCTGAAGTCTAAATTTGCACACGCACACAGGCATGGTCATTTTTATATACATGTATGTATAAAAAGATGTCCATGTGCTAAAATGTTTTTGCCTTAAATTCTACGCAATTATCCACAATGTAGAAACTATACATAGAAAGAATTAAGTGTAATAGTTAAATCAAACCAATCATCTAATTAATGAAGCTCGTTTTTCACATATCTACGTCTAATCAAACTACAGTTGTCAGGCCGGGAAAATAGCACTGGCAGTGGTGGCCAAAATAAAATCATGGTTTTCCGGGCATTTTCTGGCAGTGGCAGCTAGCAGAAGCCACTAGCTGTCAATACCAGCACTGAGGATTACTAACGAGTAGTCTTGGATTGGGGCGAATACTGATGGGTACTAGTCATAACCAGTGTCAGCCATTCGACGGCATTGGATTAAAATCATGTCTTCAACTGTTGGGCATTGGCATCCACTAACTGTCACCGGATGCCTGTGGCGGGCACTGATGGTCACTGGCAGTTAGTGATGTTTTGAGGCAATTACTTTCATTTACTGGTGAATACTGGCTGGCTTTCATGCCAGTTCTCAGTGTTCAGTGTCAGCCGTGACCAGTATCAGCCTTTAATGGATTGCCCAGAAATTAAATTGTGAGTCCTGATGGTTATTGGGCCTTTTTAGGTGGTTACTTGCATTTGGTCATTGTCGGTCACTGTCAATCAGAACCAGTGTAGGGCCCTATTGGACTGCTCTAAAATGAAATGGCCTCTCTTCACTATTCATACACTGTCACTATTGTATGGTACTGGCATCCAGTGGCATGCACTGTTAGTCACTGGTGATTATGATGGTGATTGACAGTGGTTTTCAGATAGTTACTGCCCCTTTTTGATAGGGGCAGGCACTGGCTGGCAAATTACCTGTCTCAAGTTGTTGGGCACTGTCATACAGTGACGGGCACTGTCGTCCATGGTGGTTATAGCTCTTTGAAGTTGGCTACTGTCACTTCAGGGTCCTGGTGGAGACTAGCAGGTCCTAGCGGGTGTTTTTTTTTTTTTCAAAGCCTGAGTAAAGCAGAGCACACCCTATTCAAATTTTTACACAATCCTGGATTGATAATGACTGTTAGGAAATCCATTTTAATAGAATAGGATTGATGTATAAACAAGAAAGTTTGCAAGACTAATTATTTATAACTAACCTGGGTGCCTGGCGTTGCCTGGAGGTGTGGTGAGCCAAAAAAAAAAAAAAAAAAACTGGTAGTAGGAAGGCAGGCAACCGGAAAAGAATGTGAAAAAAAAAAAAAAAATGTGACGTCTTTGCTGTTGCACCCATCACCAAACCGGAAGTGATGAATGTTTAAATTAAGGCTAGTCGATCGAAAAGAGGGGATGACTTTTGAAAATATTAGCGAAAAAAAACGACCCCTCCCTGGAGAAAAGTGCCCGGTTGAGGGTGAAGGAGTGTTTTTAGCCAATTTTTCGATATTTGTCATCCAAAGGGTTGAGTTTCAAAACAATACTGATCTCGTGAAAATCTGTTGCCTCCGTCGAAAGTTTTAGGCAGGCATACAAACATACATTTAAACAGACCGGTGATATCTATAATAATAGATAGGTCAAAATGAAAAAAAATAGTGAAATTATTAAAATCTTAGGTGAAAGTACAGAATAATGTTAAATAGCATAGTGTGTAAATAGATGTTTTGTATCTACACATTATTAAATTATGGATTTATGTGAAAAAAGTAGTCGAATTAAATCTGCAGAGTTAGAATAAGAATATTTTCTTAGGTTAAAATGTTTAAATGTGACACTGCAGTTTTTTCCATATTTATTTTTATGTTGAATAAAGTCAATCTTAAGTTCAAAGTATCTGAGTGTTTGTTGTTGGATGATGCCATTTTGATTAGGTTGTGAGATGTGTTATTAACCGTTAGAAATTCTCTTATTCTGATATTCCTTTAATCTGATGAACCTATGCAAACAGCAATGAAATTGTCTGGAACTTGAGCAGGGAGCTGTCCTTATTTGAAGCATTGTAAACGAAAGAACTTATGCGAAATGTATTAGAAGAAAAAGGTAAACACAGACGGCGCTGGTGTTAAAAAATGTGACAAATCTAGGAAAATTAGCAGTTACGTTGAAGAGAGAGAAAATAATTTGTGAGTTGAAATCATGCTATCACCATTGAATATGATTTGGAATGTGACTCTCCTAGGAATAACTGATAATTTCTGACTGGAATTTACTTTACTACTATTGGTGGAAGAGTTGAAAAGAAGAGGAAGACTTGACCACCAAACGGATACAGCTTGAACTGCTACCACTGATTTTAATCATTCTAAATAGTCCATATATATATATATATATATATATATATATATATATATATATATGAAAATCCCTAACTTATAAAACTTCTGTTTTTACTTTCCATTATTATTCTAATTATTTTCGTAATTTTATTAATTCATACTGATTTATGCATTCCCTCAATTGCTTTTTACAAATTCAAGCAGTACTTGCATGTTATCGCCCCATACCAACACTTTTCGTCAGTGAAAGCCAGATTACTTCATTTCAGCCATGGTTGCCAGTGTCCGCAATTGTTCAGAGATTGTAGTGGCGACCAACAACAACCATAGTTTACTTTTTTGCAAGGGTGAAGCCAGGCTTCCACCAGGCAATGCTGGTTAATGAGTCCTGCTAGTTATATATAAAGATAATTTCAATCATTCATTACCTATACCAAAGCTGAAATTGTTTTCGATCGAATTTGTCAGTGTTTGTTTGTGTACAGCTTAGTGTCTACATCACTTGACTAATCATCAAACTTGTTCAAAATATTGGTCCTAGTCTAACTTGATTTCGTTTTGAGATGTCTAGCTCAAAGTGCAAGGTTATGTAAAAGGTCATATTTGGATAACTTCGGTTCTGTCCATCCTAGAAACTTAGCACATCTTATAGGCAATGAAATCCAGCATCTTACAACCTTGACATTTGAAATTTTGGTCATGTTCGAAATTTTCATGAAATTTCGAACATGACCAAATTTGATGTCTGGATCTGATGCCCTGTGATAACAGTAACTAAAATGCATAATTTCAACCTGATCAGATTGGATAATTATCAACGGTTTCATAGGATAACTTCATACAATACGAAGAATTCATACGGATAAAACTTTGGCTCATTCTTACATTGTCAGTTGAAGATATGCAGTCTCATGACTGACTAATGTTCTTGTCTAAATGACTATATCTTTTTTATTTTATTTTCAGGTATAACAAATAGCCACACTGATGCATTCAAATCAATCAGAGATGCCCGTGTCGACAGATTTGTTGTGGAAACGAACAAACTACTTATTAGATTAGATAAGCTGATTAGTCCAGAGGTGCCCACAGAACCTACGAAAAGAAAAGGTGAGATTTTTGCATTTATAAGAATAAACGAGCAGATGGGCTGTTTATTGCAGGATTGTGGAGTTGGAGTGAAGTCATTGTTTTAGGAGTCAGTCATTGAAAAATTGGGACAGGTTCCGACTCTGAAGTGACACGTGATGAAAAGTGACCAAAATATAAAGAAAACAATATCTTTGTGCTAAATTATATCTGCTAAGGTATCGTGACTCTCACGTCCCTTAATTTTGTCCTTTAGCCCTCACATTCCATGAGTGATGTTTTCAGCAAAGGAGGAAGAATTGCTATTTTCTGGATCTGAAACTATCCATTCTACACATCATTGGCTAGTTTTTGACTGTGAAGTAGTATTTATTTATTAGCTCCTTACATCAAGTAGTTTCATGTCTTGGCTTGGAGCAATTTCTATAAAAAAAAAAATAAAAAAATAGCATGTTATTACCTTTCACATATAAAAAAAAAATTAGATCGCTTGATCAGCAAAGATGATGATTGGAGAAAGTAAACAATTTCAACTTTACTCATTTTAAAATGAATTATTTTAAAATTCATTTTAAAATAATTCATTTTAAATTGAATTTTAAAATAATTCATTTTAAAATGAATTTTAGAATAATTCATTTTAAAATGAATTTTAGAATAATTCATTTTAAAATGAATTATTTTAAAATTCATTTTAAAATGAATTATTTTAAAATTCAATTTAAAATGAATTTTAGAATAATTCATTTTAAAATGAATTATTCTAAAATTCATTTTAAAATGAATTATTCTAAAATTCATTTTAAAATGAATTATTTTAAAATTCAATTTAAAATGAATTATTTTAAAATTCATTTTAAAATGAATTATTTTAAAATTCATTTCTATCATCCCGGTTGACTAAAAACATACAATTTTGAAATAAATACGTCTTAAAAAGTGACATTTGGTTTGAATAAAATAAAATACGCGTCTGGGCTAGAAGGAAAAAGCATGTAGACACGTAATGCAGACAGCTGAAATTGTATTTTATGAATATGAAATGCTGTTCTGTGCTTTTCCAAGAGAAGAAAAATGGGTGTCTTAATATGAATTAAAATACGCATCAAGGGCGCTTTTTTTTTTTTATATACACAGGCATTACCACATTATCAAGGCCAAGAGGCCACTCAAGGATAAGGGTTAAAGAGTGTACAGTAAAAATTGGACAATATAGTAATCATTAGTAATGAAAATTCGGTAAATTTGATAACATATGGAACGGCTCATCAGGAACTTATTTACGTTAGACTTGAACACAACCATATTGTAGTCAGCCGGAAAGCAGGAAAACGGAAGACAATTCCACAGGCGTGCAGTTCTAAGAAAGAAGCTTTGTTCATGGAATCTACATTTAGGTTTAGGCACAGATAAAGAGTGGGGGGAATTATTGATCGTGTTTTCTGCTAGACGAGTGTTTCTTGTGAAAGTTTGACGAGGGGGGACCATAGACTGAAGCTTAGTCGAACACTTTCCATGAAAATAACGATACATCAGAGACAAACTCGGAACATCTCCTGTGAGATAGAGGTTGCAGGGAAGAGAAAAGAGAAAAGAGAAAAGGACATCTACGAAGCTTCGAAGTCTATTTTGAACTCTATTTAGGCAGGACAAGTCCTTTATAGCAGCTCCTGCCCAGATGTGGCAACAGTATTCCATTCTTGGACGTACCTGGCTCTTATATAGATAGACACAATGTAATATTAGGAAAATAAACAAATATTTTACTTTTTTTAAATTTATAACATAAATATATTTCAGAACTAAACTCCATCCTCAATAAGTTTTTTTTTTCTTTTCTTTCTTTCTTTCTTGCGATGTTGTAATGTTGGAGAAAGAAAAGTCTGTAAAGAGCCACGTGTTGTATCTCAGTGGTTGTGTTTTATAATGTTGGAACAGTGCGTCACACCCTTGATATTTGGTTTATTGATTTGAAGAATATCAAGATGGCAATTGTTTTACAGTAAAGCGACAGAATATTTATCGGTTTAAAAGAATTTAATTGCTACAGTTTTGAACAAGACATTCCTTATTATTTATATAAATGATATCTAGGTGACAATGACAATTACGAGGTACTTTCAATAAGTTTCCAGACTTTTTTCGTATGGGCACTTTTATTGATGGTACACACATAAAACTCTAGTCCACTTTGAAGTAAACTCCTCTGGCTGCAATGCATTTGTTGTACTAACAACTTCTGGAAGGCCCCATGTAAGTCCTCTTGTGTGAGCGTGTCAATGACCCTCATTACAGCTGCTTTCATCTCAATTGTCTGATAACAATAGCCTTTAAGGTTTTCATTGAGCTTAGAGAATAACCAAAAGTCACAGGTTGCAAGGTCAAGACTATAAGAAGGGTGAGGAACTGCTGTCTTGATGCCCATCTTAATGAAATAGTCTGTGACAAGAATGAAGTTGTGGACTGGTGCAGTGTCCCTGTATCAGCCACCTTGATCCAAGATGGCCGACTTGTAACAATGTGGGGATGGAATTTCTTTTCCCCAAACACCAGGTTTATCATGTACAAAATCCACTTTTTGTTGGAAACATCGAATGGAAACATCTGGTGAGTTGGTGAGAACAGGAAATTTTCATGAACACATAAAATCATAAAATTGCCATCCCATTAACGAAACAGCTGTAATGAAGAAATCACAGAAGAAATAAACAAAAGTTACAAAAAAGAAAAAATGTAAGTCTTTGAATTTCAACAAAGTTTTGTACTATATATATATATATATATATATATATATATATATATATAATACTAGCAGGACCTTTTAACTAGCATTGCCTGGTAGAAGCATGGCAGATCAAGAACAGAATCGTTACTGGCGGCTATGGCTCAAATGAAATAATCTGGCATCTGCTGCTGAGCATTAGTTTCCAGTGGCAGTTAGTGAAAGCCACTGACTGTGATTGTCAGCACTGTTTGTTACTGGCGATTAGTGTTGGTTTGAGGTGATAATCTGCAGGTACTGGGTGATTATATAGAAGGCATTTATTAACTCTTTAGATTTAGCGAAAACAGGGGTGGACAACTGCCTTCTATCGAAGACAGTATATTTCAAGTTGCCCAGTGTTTTTCTTCTCGGTATAACGCAAGCATTATTTTCTAAAATTAGCTGCAACACATCTTCTAAATAATAAAATACTCTGCAGAAATTAAGTGTTGCAAAAATAAATATATAATAAACAAGTGATTTAATAGTCAATATTTTGCACGTTAAAACCTACCTGCATAATATTATTTTGTATATGAAACCAATGGGTCAAATGGACTGGTTGTCCAACCTGCAAAGGGTGTTTAATTCAAAAGCTGTTCTTAAGATGAAATTAAAAATAAGAAAATGCCCTTCGGAATAAACGCCTCTTAACCTTCTCATGTTAAGAACAGCTTTCGGAATAAACACCCTTTTGAGGTTGGACAACCGGTGCACATTGATCTTTAAAATGACTAAAGGTTTTTGGGTATGCTGAAAACGAATATGGCATTTAAATTTTCCGCAAATAAGTAGCTTTCCAGATATTAAGCAATGTCATTTCTTATGTTATTGTTGGTGGCCATCTTGGTACATGTGTTTGTGCATAGTTTATCGAGGTTACGTTTGCATGCTCGCATGTATCAAGATGGCCACCAGCGATAACATAAGAAACGACATTGCTTAATATCTGGAAAACTATTTATTTGCAGAAAATTCAAATGTGATATTTGTTTTATTTCTGAGATTAATTCATATCTACTCAATTTTTTGTTTCTTTGAGGAGAGTAGTAAATACCGGCCATGAATGCTCTTTAGGCATTCAATGGCTACACCTAGATTAAGCTCTCTTTTGGTGAGGAGGCAGGAAAATGACTGCTCTCAATAAAGCTATATTTAAATACTACTATAATACTTAGTTTTGTTCATGAATAGACACCAACTGTATGATACCATGCACCAGTTTAAAAAAAATTGAAATTTGTACATCTGATTTTATAATTCATGGCTTATGGTAAAGTGATACATCAAATTTGACTGCATAATCAGAAAGAGCACAATTTTACATAAGAGTTTCAAGTTTCATGAGAATAGCTTGAAAAATAAATAAATGATGGTGAAATTACTGAATTTCTTGAAATGTTGAGGTCCGTAATTTAGCTCACTTTTTCAAAAGAAAAATGTTTACGGAAAAGCCTAAATTTTGGCACTTAAAATCCTCATAACTTTTGAACTACTGATGGTGTTTGCGTAATTCAAATGGTTTTAAGCATCTTTTACATAGATCGTTTCATGCAAGTTGATAACAACAATTATCTAAAAAGAAAAAATCAACTTTTAATGCTATTATTTGGGTACTGTTATTCTTGGTTCCTATGGCTTCTGGGTTCACCGACTTGACTAGCTCTCACGCTAAGCTAAAGATTTACTGTAAAGTCACTAGCTTCATGAAAAGATGTTCACGTTACCAAAATTGGCTCATTAAACAAACAAATGAATATAATTAATTTCAGGCCGGATTTCTTACAGTCAAAAATCTTTACTGCCTGTATATATATATATGTTAATCTTGGTCTAAAATCTGTTTTCATTTAGTTTGCGGAAAATGAAATGTCATGTGTTTTTTTTTTCTTTGTTGCTGAAAAAGTCGTTGCTATTTTTAGCCTGTATGATTATGATATATTTATGGTGTGTCCGTCCCTGCCAGGTGGATATTTGTTTGTTCTTTGATTTTTTTTTTTTTTTTTTTGTAAACAAAAATGGAAGCAGTAACTTGCCGCCACAACATCTGCATGTATAATTATATTTTTGTTTGATCTTAAATAAAGTTCTGTGTGAAGTAATGTATGCGTGTTCTTTGTAATCAATATTTTATTTACATACCCACAAATACTAGCAGACCTGTGTTCCGGCATTCACCAGGAACATTTAAGAAACAGAAGAAAATCCTGCCTTCAACCAGGGATACAAAACAGTGAAGTAAAAACAATGCCAGATAGTAATGGCTAGTTACTTAAAAGTGAATAATAAAGACTAAAACAACTGAAATCTTAAAATTTTGTAAAAGATATGGAAAATATTTAACTATTCTCACTTAATTTTTGGCAGAGTTAATTTCATCAAGCAACTATCAAAAAAACTAAACTGAACTTTTAAAGTAAATTAAACTTTTACAACAAATGATTACTCTTTGCAAACGTTTTACATTTCACCGAGTAATAATAAAGTAATCAATTTTTTTTATAGATGCAAATTGCTTAGTGTTTTATTTTCTCTAACTATTCCTTGTTTATTTTTTGCTGACTTGTTTGCATCTACCGGCTAATCCTATCTAAAATAAACTGATGCGCTACATATTTTACTATATAAAGTCTATAAAATTATGTTTTTAAATTTTTGAGATGAGGATTGATAATTTGTATTATTTGGACTACTTTTCTCATCTTGAGTGTTATCACCACAATATTTCATCCAGTGTAACTTCCGGCTTAATTCAAGTGTATCTTACGGTCCTGGATATGACTTTAAACTATATCCGATGGTGAGGCCCCAGCTTGCGGGCTTTGGGGAGTGTGGAGCTACCCTTTGATTGCTATTGCTCCCAGGTCCACTCTGACCCAGAGTGGTAGTACCTGTTAGGGTCCCAACTGTAGGTTAAATAGAAACCGACTTGAAAAAAACAAATATATTCTATTAAAAAATTTTTCTTCAAAATCACTGGATTTGGCATTAAATAACCTTTTAATTTGGCATTAAATAACTCTTTTCTAACGGTTGAAGGTTCAATTTTCAGTACAGGCGATACTGAGAATACAATTGCAAATTACTTCCAACTTCCCGGTTATGACCGATGAAATGAGAACATGTTGTCTCCGTGGATTATATAAAGGGTTCTATCCAAAATTCTGTACGGATTCTCAAGTTAGACAAAAAAATTCCCAAGCTTGACAATATATGCTTGAGGAAGGTCAGAGGTTTCATCGGCCAAAACTTTGTGATAATAATACTTAAGATGAGAACATTAGTCTCAATAATCCAAGCAATATAAAGTCTATAAAAATTAACTTTTACACCAGATATTTACCAATGGAGACATTGTTATTTTTGTTAAGTAATATTTATTTTGGGTTTAATTTTTTTAATTTTTATTTTTTATTTTTATTGTTTTAATTTTTCATTATAACTATTCTCACATATTATTTAATTGGAATTCATTATTGAAATGAGTATTATTTATTAATTTATATATTGCGGACTTTTATCCTCATTTTTCTTAGTTGTTGTCGACAACAACTATGGATGGCAGTAATTGCTGAGAATGCAGTTAGGAGATTCGGAGTTCCTATCCCGTCACGGTTGCCACCTGACGAAGGCCAGAGGAATAGTTGGCCGAAACGTCGTGAAACAACAACTAATAAAGATGAGGATAATAGTCTGCAATAAATAAATTGATATTCTATTTTTAATTTTTAATTTGTCAGGTCATTGCCGAATGACATTTAACTTTTTAATGTTTTTAACTTGTAAAGAGGGAGGCTAAGAAAGAGATATGCAGTATTTAACTATTCTTGCGCATTTTTGACTGAATGGGTTTTGTCAAACGTCTAGCACTATCCGAACATAATTGTTTGCTGATATTTAAACTTTGAAGGTTTGTAAAATTGAACATGTACAGCAGAGTATGACTTTTTGATGCCATTTACCTGTAACATTGCTGTTACATACAACAAAGAGAAAAATAAATAAAAATCAGAGTCAGCATTTTTTTCATTTTCAACAAAAGTTTTTTTATTTCGGTAACTTTCAGCTGGTGTACATTTTTCCTCTCCAATCTTTGGCCTTGATGGAGAGGAGACAAAAACTTGCTGCTATGGTTTCAAATGATCTGAAATAACAGCAAGGGGAGACTTGATTCCAAAAATTTCCCATATATTATATCTCCCCTCTTTGATTTTCATACATAAAGTAAATTTCACAGTGGATAAAGATTATTTGATACTGAAGATATTCATAATCGTAACCTATTTCCAAAAGAGGGGAGATGTAACATATGAGAAATATTTGGAATCAGGTCTCCCTTTGTTGTTATTATAGATCATTTGAAACCATAGCAACAAGTTTTAGTCTCCCCTTCATCAAGGCGAGAGGTTTTGGGGAAATATATATTAATGAAATCAAAAGGATGTAGTGTTTACCTGATATATGCAATGGTACACTTCAATCTAATATAAATACCAATATTTATATATAGATAATTTAATCCCAACCAATTAAAAAAGTTCGATATGCAAGAGAGAGTAGAGCTTATTATAAGAGAAAGAAAATTAAAACTGTAAGTTGAACTTTACAATCAAAATTCATTGTTCGACTGAATACTCCAAAAAGCAATTTACAATTTTCTCTCATATATATTAGTCCTCACGTTCGATCTTTCTGATGTAATCTATAGTTGCGTTTCCAGTAACCCTGTTGAGATTGCCAGTAAACTTTGTTCATCGTCTTCCTCTGCAATTTTTCCTTACATCAAGCTTTTTTCCAAGCCATCCGCCTTCATTAAATGGCTGAAGAACTTTAACTGTCTGGCATGGACGGTATTGAGTAGCGATCTGCTATACTCTGCCTTACACATGATTTATTTGTCTTCCTTTCTGTCCATGAGATTTGTAGAATTCTCCTGTAAAAATATATATCTGCTGCTTCCAAACGACTTCCAACCACCTTTGTACTGTCCAACATTTGCAACTGTAAAAGAGAATTGACAATCTGTCAGTATATAAAATAAAGATGGCGTGTCTATTGTGTGAAGCTAAAAGTTTTGATTTTAGTGTTAGTGCAAAAAATGGGCTCAACTTTTGCATTTATTTATTTTGATTTAAACATTTTTTATTCTACATGTTAAAAAGTTGAAGATAAGTTCAGAAACAATAATAAAAAAAGTATGCCGCCATTTTTAATGACATGGGTATACTAGTAAATAAATAAATAGGTAGATAAATTAGTCCTCACGCGATAGACCAGGACAAAATGTTTTAAATAATAATAATAATGATAGAATAACAATAACAAAGGTTTTCGCTAGCGAGGACTACTATTGAGCGTAACCAGTTATACACTCCTTTTGAAATTTTCATCTCTATTTTTCTCGTTATGTACTGAATATTTTTAATTCAACCTATATGAAATGTTCCTTATTAAATTGTAAAAATTTTCTATTCTAAAAGAAGTTTAAAAAAATTTAATCTAAAAAAAAGTTATTTTAAAATTAAAAATTTAATCTAAAAAAAGTTATTTTTGTTAAAAAGATTCAGATTTTCTCATATTATTCTCATCATACAGACATGTATGACAAAGAGGGAGTTTCAAAAAAGAGTTGTGGTGTGAGGAGAAATATAAACTGAAACATAGAGAATATTCGGACCTGTAATAATACAAAGAGGGGGTTGCAAAAATGAGTTGTGGTGTGAGGAGAAATATAAACTGAAATAGAGTATGAGAAAACCACATTCATTTTTTTTAATCCAAATAAATTTAATAAAATATAATCTTAAAAAGATACGATACAAGTAAGAAAAGCATTTCATCCAAGGCATGAAAATTGTTAAACAAAATGTTTTTACTATAGGCTTTAAAAATAAAGGTACAAGATTTAATTTGAAATATATTTATCTTCAAAATGCACTTTTATACATTTTACAAAGTTAGGTATTAAATTTTTATAACTTACTTTGTAAAATTTATAAAACTGCACTTTGAAGATAAATACATTTCAAATTGAATCTTTTACCTTTATTTTTAAAGCCTATAGTAAAAACATTTTGTTTAACAATTTTCATGCCTTGGATGAAATGTTTTTCTTATATATATATATATATATATATATATAAGTATATATATATATATATATATATATATATATATATATATTGTAATGCAATTATATTATCAAAGAGTATATCTTTAACAAAAACTTATCAAAATAGAAAAAAACTCGATACTGTTAAGAGGAACAATTAAATATATTAAGTAAAAGACGAATAATGGAAGTTAAATATAATATTTTTTATAATATCAGAATAATAAAAGTATTTTAAACTTAGAAATGCCATGGCATTAAGAGGTTTCTTTTTTCTTCTTTATCTTTTACTTTTCCTTATTGTTCTAATTTTATAATAAAATTATATGTATCTTTTATTACACATCTTTTATGCATATATATATATATATATATATATATATATTGGCAGGAAATCATTATTCAAGCATGTCTGATTGGACACGACTGAGTTCTTTTTTCCAATTTTGTTGAATAACTTTTCAATTTGCCGCGCAGTCTTATTTCGGTTGGCATGTTGTATATCATATATAATATGCAACATGCAAACCGAAATAAAAAAGACCACTCAGCAAATTGAAAAGTTATCCAACAAAATAGGAAAAAAGAGGAACTCTGTTGTATTCAATCAGATTTGCTTGAATATATATATATTTGTATGTACAGGCATCACCCCTAAACTAATTAACCAATAATAATGAATTTTGGGACACAGATGTTAGTCATATGGGGTTACATAGTTTATATTTAGTTCAATTTAGTTTTATGCAAAGTTGGTTATAAAAAAGGATTTCGAAGCCATTCTTGTAAATTCTGATTTTTGTGAAATTTTAGCGATTAGACCTCAATGAATAAATATTTCCCAAATTCCAATTTCTTTGCAGTATTTTAAAGAATGTTTAATGGTCATAATACTTGAATAATAATATTTTTAAAGTCAAGTATAGCAGATTTGCATTAAATTTTATCCATAATCATTAAACACCAATTAAGCAAGATTCTCTGAATTTCAATTTCTTAAGATCTCTTAAATTTAAGCCTTAAATTTAAGATATTTTCTAGACTCAAAATCATGTAATGGATTTTGATCAAAATTGGAATAAAAGTTCCAGACATAAGGTTCATTCACAGATATATCTTGATTGTAACCTTCGTAACAGGATATAAGTGATATCCAATTGTTCCGTACAGAGGAATAATTTTGCTCGTTTTAAGACCTGTATTGCTCGAGTATTATTTATATAAGTAATCATGTTTGAGATCAATACACTTTTGACTCTACAACAACACACTGGTGATCAATAACCTGATTGGCTATCAAGTGACAACTATAGCCTACAGAAAATGGGGAGGGAGAGAGCAGTTTAAAAATATGCATAATTATTTATATATATATATATATATATATATATATATATATAATGTATGTATTGTGTTTATTTATATATATATATATATATATATATATATATATATATATATAATGTATGTATTGTGTTTATTTATATATATATATATATATATATATATATATGTTTATAATCTTGTTATTTTTGGTTTAATGCAAAGCTTTGATAGAAGTGATACATGGTTTATCCTTAGGGAGGGGGAGGAGGTCTGCAACCTAGCCTCCTCTGTGCTAAGGCTACCATTGGCTGTCTGTCAGTGTAGGTAGTATGACATAGAAATTAATTATTAGGTTAATACCTTTGCTTTCTGAATTAGAGATCACATCGGATGAAGCAATTGATTAAATGTTTTAATTACTATCTCAAGATAACTTATGTTTTGAATATGAATTTTGGGCTAAGGTTTACAGCTGCTGCTTAATAAAATGGATGAAAGTTTAACAGACTTTTATGGTTGACACAATTTTATGTTAATAAGGAGAAGCTAATTAAATTAAAATTATCTTCCCCTACTTCCCGGTCCTGGATATGACCTTAAACTATATCCAGTGGTGAGGCCCCAGCTTGCGACCTTTGGAGAGTGTAGAGCCACCCTTTAATTGCCATTGCTCCCAGGTCCATTCTGACCCCGAGTGGTAGTACCTGTTAGGATCCCAACTATGGGTTAAATAGAAATAGAAACCGACTTGAAAACAACAAATATATTCTATTCAAAAATTTTTCTTAAATCTTTGGATTCGGCATTAAATAACCTGAAAAGGGTTGATATGCCGTAAAACAAAAACAAACAAACAAATTAAAATTTAAAAAAAAAAAAAAAATAAAAACAAAGACACTAGATAATATCTCAAGATATTTTTTTTTTTTAATTTGAATAAAGTAAGATTTTTCTTACTCTGTTAATTTTTACAGTATCATTTTTTTTTCCAGCCATTTATTTATGCTAGTGAAGCTGGCCAAATAATTTTTAGTGGAAGAGCATTAAAAGTTGAGAAGTCGGTAAGCCATTTGTAAAAGCTAAGTAAATAATAAAGAATCAGAATTAATAACAAAATGCACAACACTGGGTAATAACATTTTTTTTTTTTTCATATTTTTATTTAAATTTTAAAATTAAAAGTTCAATTAAGGGAATATTAAAATATTTCTTTTTGGTTTAAAAGTCTCAAACCTATATTTTAGAGACATAATTTTATTTTCATAGAAAATGAATTAGATTTTGATGACAATCATCATTCTGTGAATGTAAGTGTACAAGATATGCTAAAATGGTTCCTTTATCTGGTCAATAAGTTTAAGGCCTGAATAGTTATCGAGGGCCTCCCCTTGACCCTGTATAATCTGAGAAAGTCTTTTTTTTTTTTTTATCTGAACTGAGAGATAGGCTGGGTTTGAGACACTGCTTTCTTCCCTAGGGATAAGTCGGAAGTATTATGGAATATATGCAGAAATATTATGGAATATATGCAGAAATATTATAGAATATATGCAGAAATATTATGGAATATATACTGGACAAAAAATTGAAAGCATTGTTAGACCTCAAATGATCATATGGTGTCATTATTTAATAACATTTACGCTATTAAAAGGACAACAACAATAATGGAACAGGAAAGAGTATAGATCACTGTTAGTATTTCATGTCTTGCCTGCGTTGAAATGATCATCTCTATTGACAGCAGTTACAGTGAAACAAAATGTTGTAACTGTATCTCTTGCTAAATAAACGATTGGGTCTCTGCATATGACATTTCTGTTTTTATTTCATTTTTTTTTTTTTTTTTGTCAAGTGTCAGATTTTGCTGCAACACCCTGTATTTACCTCCCTCCCAATGCAGGAAGATGTGACACAAGGTCGGAAGATGGGAGGATTGAAAATCCACTGCACATGAGCATCTCTATCAGCATTCCCCAGTAGTGGTGTCCCAGGCGATTAGAAGTAAACTCTTTCTGAAACTCTGGACCTCTTAGAACTGCACAGAACTAAACCGACTGCCCAACTAAAGGATTGCTAGCTAGCTTTGTGATAGCCTAGATTTTATTCTGGGCTGATTGTCGAGGATATACCTTGAACTAATATGAACAGCCCATTGTCCGTGTAAATGAACTACTGCTACATATTATCAAAACAGCGAGACACATTGTCTATGTGATGAGCTGTTATCTGAATAATCTACAGGGATTGAAGAATTGGTCAACTGTAGTCCTACACCAGCAGAAAACTGGATGCTATTTTTAAATTGATCGATGAAAATGTTAGTTCAATTAAATTAAAAAAATGTTAAATGTTCTGTGTCATATAACCAATCGATAAATAAATATAAAATGCAAGAAAATTTTAAATATTTTTATTTATTTATTTATTTTCAGCATTTGAAAAGACAGTTGTACCTTGGGTTAATGATGCGGATGTTCCAATGTGTCCGACTTGTGCTCGGACGTTCACTGTGACTCGTCGACGCCACCACTGTCGTCTTTGTGGAGGAATTGTTTGTGATAGATGTTCACACTTCATGTCTTTTTCATTCGCAAGTAAATTCTCTTTTATTTAGTTTTTTTTTTTTTTTTGTTTGTTTAAATCCCATTTTGAAAAAAAAACAGTTTTGCTTTTATATCTAATTTTTATTCGGAAAATTGTGTAAAAATTTAAATCACTTTCAATATGTAATTTTTCCTTTCTATTACCTCTTTCTCTATGTGTGTGTATGTATATATATATATATATATATATATATATATATATAAATTCCAGGTTCTTCAGAGCTAAAGCAACCAATTAAGTTTTAACAAGGTTAATGCAAGAGTGCTGAATACTGTAGTAGAGCAAGATATACTTTTTATGTTTTACATAAGCATTAATGTATTGCTACACATGCATGAGCATATTTCGGTCAGCCAGTTACAAGTAAGTGGAGACCTCTTCAGGTGATATTGCTTATACAGTAGAACTCTGGGATACGTTGACCCTAGAATATGTTTTGTTTTTCAGTTCATGATATGGAATATGATGTTTTTCCAGCCCTTGGTTACGGTATTTGCTCCACCTTACAGTGTTATTTATAATTTTATTTGATTATATACATGTTTATTATATACTGTATTGTACTCTTACTAATTTTTAATGCCGTATCTCTGGGTTCTACTGTACAAAAGTTTAGTCCGGGCTAAACTTTTCTGTAAGTAATATCACCTGAAGAGTTCTATACTTACTGGTTACTGGCTGACTGAAACATGCTCATGAATGTGTAGCAACATATTATTGCTTATGTAAAACAAATAAAAAAAAGTCTGTGTGTGTGTATATATATATATATATATATATATATATGTGTGTGTGTATATAAATACACACACACAGACTATGTATATATATTGAGTAAAATGATTCATAATTGTGAATTAAAAATCAGTTTCAAAAGGAAAAAACAAAATCCTTTTGAAACTGATTTGTAATCACAATTATGTATCTAGGATTCCTATACCTATTGAGCTTATTATATATCTACAGGACAATGGGCACTGTTTTCTTTTAAAAGTATTAATGCATTTACTAATACATTAAAATGAACTCTGCTCTTTAGATGATCTTAAACTATATCCGATTGTCTGGCCCCAGCTTGTGGGCTTTGAGGAGAGTGGAGCCACCCTTTAATTGCCATTGCTCTCAGGTCCACTCTGAACCAGAGTGGTAGTACCTGTTAGGGTCCCAACTATAGGTTAAATAGAAACCAACTTAAAAAAACAAATATACTCTATTAAAAAAATTGTTCTTCAAAATCACTGGATTTGGCATTAAATAACCTGAAAAGGGTTGACATGCCATAAAACAAACAAACAAACTGCTCTTTAGACTCCAGGTCTAATTCCCTCTATAAAACATATATATATATATATATATATATATATATATATATATGAGAGCTTCTTTCTCCAAATTTACAACATGGCAAGGAAGAAGAAAAGAAAAAAAAAACAACACTGAAGATGGAGGATACCTCTGAAATATACTTGTGGTAAATTTCAAACAAGTAAAATATTTGTTTATTTTCCTAATATTACGTTGTATTTGGCTTTCAAGCGCACTTGATGCGTATTTTATTTTATTCAAATTAAAACGTTTCTATATGGACTCTCATTCTTTGACATTATGAAAATATGTTTATAGCAATCCAGCGACACAAAGGCATTCACATTTTTTTCTCTATAGAGAATCAACAGGATAAGTGTTTGACGAAATGGTTGCAACTGAAATACAATTTAAAATCGTTTGTCACCTGATCAAAAATCTATTTCCCATATGAGGTCGAAGTTAATCCCCTGCATTATATTCTGTCAATTTTACCTAATAACTTCTTGTATCTGGTAAATATGCAGGGTGTTCCAAAAGTCTTGGAAACATTGAATATCTCGAGCTATTAATGATATAAAAACACATCGGGTACATTCACAAATCTTGTAATCTCAAGTTTTTCATGGAATATTCAAAGATGTTCAGTGTGAGCCCCATTGGTCACAACACGTTAAACCAAAAGTCCAATTCTTGCCAAACGTGTCCCATCATTGCGTTGTCAATGGTTGCAACCGCTTCTGTTATTCAAGCCTTCAGCTCCTCCATGTCTCTTGGAATAGGAGTCACATAGACCAGTCCTTTCACAAATCCACACAAAAAAAAATTGCAGGCTGTTTTCTGAAGTTTTTGTGAAATGCCCGTTGAACAAGTGTTCACGATTCAGTTTTTGCAAATTCAAGCATGCAAAATGCCTTTTCTGGTTGAGTGGACGCCATTACTGGATCTGAATAGAAATGAAACAAATCAAAAGCAAAATTACAAAAAAAACTTAATGCACTTAGATTTAAAAATGACACCACTTTCATCTTACTACCATTTATAGTTAAGCAGATATGAGGACTTGAAATGTGACAAAAACTTTTGGAACACCCTGTATATCAACATGTAACTTTAGAAGTATATTACTGAAAATGAAATAAAATGAAACTACAGTACTATACCAAGGCGGGTTCAGTCAGCTTCCTCCAAAGGAGTGAGTTTCATGGGAATATGAAATTCACAAGTGGTCCCCAGTTACATGCATATGCCCATTAGGGAAGATGATGACATTAGGTTTTTGCAGCTCTTGCAGAGAGGTATCGATAATCCTTCTACAGACAGCGCCTGGAAAGTACTAAATTGTCACCCATATGGCAGTGACCAGGCTCAGTGGTGCTTAGCTTCGGTGATCTAGCGAAGATCAGTGTATTAACGTGATTATGCCATATATGAAGTATATTACTGCCAAGTAATATCTAATCATTTTTTTTTTTTTCTCCATGTTCTTTTTTCTTTCAGAAAAACTGACGGATCCAGCATATAGTTTCTCGAAAGAAAGTGGCTTCCTGAAGAGATCGGGCAGTGACACCAGCCTTAATTCAATGTTCAGCGCTGAAGGAGAACAGCACATTCGAACATGTCTCGACTGTCGACGTCTCCTTGAGAGGAGGGATGAACTTGTAGAACAAAGAAACACAAAACCACCCATAGTTCAGCTTTATGAGGTAAAGAATGTGATCGTATTATTAAAAAAAATGACACTTTTAAAAATTATTTTATGGAATCGCTTGAAATAGGACATGAGGCCATTAAATGTAAGGAGATAATCATAATAAAAAATATTTAAAAAAAAAAAAAAGGTGGGGAGGAAGTTAGAATCCTGTTCAAGCAAAGTCTGAAAGAATCTCTTGGATCCCAAACAGGCTTTTCAAGAATCCAATAAAGAAGAAATGGGTTGCAAGGTTGATTAATAATTTTTTTTTTCCTCTTTTTTTGTGCATTTTTATTGGTGAACTAGCTGTACCTACCCGACGTTGCTTTTTATTTCTTTGCACATTTTTAAACTTATACAGAAAAAGAAATAAAATTTTAGTTCAAGTCCAATGTAAACAAGTTCTTGATAAGCCGTTCCCCTTAAGTTAACAAATTTACTGAATTTCCATTACTGACAATTACTATATTGTCCAATTAACTACTGTACACTCCTTAACCCTTATTCTCGAGTGGCCCCTGGGCCTTGATAAGTGTTGATGCCTATGTAAAAAAAATAAAGTTATGAGAGAAACAACTCTATTTACGATGATTCTTCATTGTTGCATCTAGATTGAATATGGGTGTAAAACAAAAAAGGTAGCCAGACACCTTTTATGTACTTACTTGTGAGGGGAAAATAAATGCTGTTCACCAAAAGTTACGGAAATTCATTCAATAGCTTTACTTTTATGAAATGAATTCAACATTTAGCTATATGTGGAATACTGCCACCATTACCGGCATCATTATGAAAGTCAAAGGAAATAATTTAAAATTTTAGGAGAAAACTCAACTTTTTTTTTTAAATGCAAAAGAAAAGGAATTATCTCCCTTGAATGCCATGATAATGGCGATCATATTCAGTATATAGCTAAAAATTGAAGTTATTTAATAAAAACAAAACTGCGGGATGAACTTGCATAATTTTTAGTAAACAAAATTTAATATTTTCCCTCACAAGTAAGTACATCGTAATGGTTTCTTGCCTATTTTTATTTATATTTTTGTATCCATATTCAATCGAAACATTTATCATTTTGTATGTCTACACTTAGAATTAATTGTTACTAAAAGCCTTTATTGTACCATGGACAAACATATCTTCAAACTAAACACAAACCATCCATCAACTTAAGACCCAATTGTCTCTGAAACCCACATAAGCCCGATTAACCATCTCTGCTCATTCTACTGGAATATATATATGTAGGTATCATTAATAATGAACAAAAACATGAATAAGAACATTTTTTTTTTTTAATTAAAAAGTGTAATTAAACAGGTTCTCTTTAATAATGTTTAATAGGTACCTCCAACGCACACAACAGATTTTGTTCTTGTCAAAAATTACCCCTATAATAAAAAATCAGACAAAAATAAAGTAACATACAGTGTACGGTGTAGGGACCCATGATGAAACGAAAATATCATATTCCAAAAATCATGTAAATTAATCAAGTAGTTTAAATTTTAAATCAGAAAATAAAATTTTAGGAAGGATAAAAGAGTGGCTGTCTTGTCTGTCATTTTGAAAACAATGTAAAAAAAAAAAAAAAAATGGAATAACTCCATAATCCAAACTTGAGAGATTTATGCTGTAATGCCTACGAATTCCCATTAATCACTTAAAAATGATTTTCTTTATAAAAATAAAACTACTTGATTAAATTACATAAATTTTGGAATATGATTTTATTTCATCAAAGATACATACATCATACAGATTTTCTTTTTCTTTTTGTTAATGTAGGGGAAATTCTGGACAAGAATCAACTTTTTTTTACTGCTAATATGTAGCATGAATGGTCAGATCAATTTGAAAATTGAAATATATTTTTTTAAACATTTTTTTTTATTTTTTAATTCTCTAGAAATTAAAACTTTGCATCGAACAAGCCGAAGAACAGTTGCCAAAATTTCTTCCAATGGTTGAGTCTTTGAGGTGAGTAAATTTTGAAAAAAAAACTTAAGACCCAAAGTATTTTCAGCATCCATAATTATACTAGCACTGAAAGGAACGGATTTTAGCATGACACTGCATTTGAATAGCACATTTTACTAAATAAAAAAAAAATTTAAATAGACTTTGTCTCACGATTCTAAAACCATTTTTATTTATTTTACATGTTACATGTAAAGAAATCATGAGTTTTACAATGGATGCGTAATGTAAGTCTTTAAGATGGGCTTAGATCTGATGACCTCTGAGGAAGATTAAATCTGGACAATATATTCTAGTGAAGGCAGTACGTTTAGGAAAGGTGGGGAGGGGCTCAATTCAAAATTCAGATCAAATAGAAGGAACCCGTTGGGCTTGTAGAACAATCTTCTAATGATAGTGTCACAAACAAAACACCTACTTCCAATTGGCCGTGATCAGGCACGGAAGTAATAAGGCTAAGAAAACTGTCATGAGAATGCTCATGTCAGTGCATAATCTGGTCTAATCGGAGATAGCAGAACATAAAAGCTATGTGTATATGTTTATGTATTTGTATAAGACTTGATTTTAAACTAATTAACCAATCATTATAACTTTTGGAACACAACTGCTAATTATAGAATTGGGTAATGTGGGCTATATTTAGTTTAATTCTGTGCAAACGAACAAATTGGAAGCTCTGTGAAAATTCAGATAGCTCTGATTTTTGTGAACATTCATCAATAAATATTGAACATCAATAAATATTTACCCATGTTATTTATGTGTCTTTAAAGTATTTTAACAGGTTTTTTAGGAGGCATAATATGGGCACAACCTTCCAATTGAAAATTCAAATATTTCAGATTTGCATTGAATTTTATCTACAGTAATTAGACACCAATTAAGCAAGATTTCATGAATTTCAATTGCTTCTTAAGACCCCTTAAACTTTCCTGAATTTTGATTTCTTTTTAAAACCATTTAAACTGAATCCTTAGCTTCAGATATTTTCTAGAATCAAAATTATGCGATAGAACCTGATCAAAAAGATAATTCGATTAATCTGTGTCAGGTAAAAGAAATCTGTTTTGTGATAAAATTGATAGGACGCCTTCCAAAATGATGAAATTTAAATCCCATAAATGTTTTGAAAGCTGTTTTTTAAGAGTCATTTCATGCCGGTTTTTCTCCCTCCACCCCCATGGTCCTGGATATGACCTTAAACTATATCCAGTGGTGAGGCCCCAGCTTGCGGGCTTTAGGGAGTGTGGAGCCACCCTTTAATTACCATTGCTCCCAGGTCCACTCTGAACCAGAGTGGTAGTACCTGTTAGGGTCCCAACTATGGGTTAGATAGAAACCGACTTGAAAACAACAAATATACCGGTCCTGGATATGACCTTAAACTATATCCGATAGTGAGGTCCTAGTTTGCGGGCTTTAGGGAGCATGGAGCCACCCTTTAATTGCCATTGCTCCCAGGTCCACTCTGACCCGGAGTGGAAGTACCTGTTAGGGTCCCAACTATGGGTTAAATAGAATCTGACTTAAAAAAACAAAATATACTCCATTAAAAATCGTTTCTCAAAATAACTAGATTCGGCATTAAATAACTTGTTAATGGGTTAAATAGAAACTGAGTTGAAAAAAAAATCAAATATTAAAAACTTTTTCTTCAAAATCACTGGATCGGCATTAAATGACCTAGAAAGGGTTGATATGCCGTAAAACAAAAACAATCAAACAATCAAACAACAAATATATTCTATTAAAAAATTTTTCTTCAAAATCTTTGGATTTGGCATTAAATAACCCGAAAAGGGTTGATATGCCGTAAAATAACCAACCAACCCTCCACCCCCCCCTTTTTTTCTTTTTTTAATATTGGATTTTTTCAATATTAGTATCACTTGGACACTATATCAAATTCTTAGAGATCAAGTGTTAGCACCTAAGAAGGGTGGGGGGGCTAATTTTTAAGAACTTTGACTCAAGTAAAATGAAATCTAGGTGAAAAGCAACTTGTTTTTATAAATTACTTGAAGAATGAGTCCATATAAAAGAATCAACTCCTTGATTTAAAAAATATCATTTAGTACATCATATGATTCACCCCCCCCCCCCCACACACACACACACACACTTGACAAAGTCTGCACCAGTTTAGCGAAAACATTAATATTTTTTCTAAATTTTAGATATTATTCATCCAGGGCAATGCTGATCAAGAAAATGCTAACTTTGTGGGTGATTTTTTTTTTTTTTTTAATTTTTTTGAAGTTTTAGTCAAAGATGCATGCACACAGACCCTTATATAATACAAGTACCCTTTATATAATATGTATAAAACATGTTTTTCTCCTTTTTTTTTTTTTTTTTTTTTTTAATAGTATTGGTGAGTCAACTTACAGCCTGAATGAAGCTAGTCATTTACGAAACCAACTTTTGAAGCTGTATGAATACATTGATATTTTAAGGTGAGTCAAATAAAAATAAACCCTGACTTCTTGCTGGTTAGTAGACTTGAACATCGGATTTTTCGTCTGTTTTGCACATCTCTTTGCATAGGGATGAGAATAAGTATCTTTGCTTATATATTATCTGTTCTATATATGGCATTGACACACTTTTTCTTCTCCAGATCACCAAAGTTAAGCAACGATTAGCCTGGCCAGTACCAGATGGGTGACCATTTGGGAATGCTAGACTCTGTATGTACTGCATTGGGACATAGAAATTCCCAGGTTGGTATCTGGAGGCATGTTTAATCCACTGGGAGAGATGCATCCTCAGTTTTTAAGATATGAATCTAGGAGGAAAATTTTGACGTAAAACTTGAGGTCTTCTGTCTGCTCTGTCTTGTGGCAGCCATTGTACAAACTGAGATTAGCAGTTGTACTAAAAAGTATGGTTGGTTCTGCACAAAGCTTTCACCTCTATAAGCAAACTGTGTAGATTTCTGAACAACTTAGTTGTTTTGATATATCTCATTCGGCGAAATCACATTACACATCTAATATTCTATATAATCTTATCCTACATCATTGTTTTATTATTGCATAGAAGTATTATTTTTTCTTTATTCTAAAAGTGAAGAGAAGAGACTTTCAGCATTGTTTTTTTTTTTTTTTTTTTTTTTTTTTTGTGTCCCAACAATGGAGGGATTGGACCTAGTAATTCATTCCCGTTTGTTTGTTCACACTTTTCTTAATAACCACACCTTGGATTTTTAAAAAATTTTTCACAAACATTAGTCATGGTGAAAGTAAATTTTTCACTTGTGGAGAGGGACCTTGCATGCTCGGCTCGTTTTTCATATATTTTACATTTTGTGATGTGTTTACATTTTGTGGTGTGTTTATCAGATGCCCATGGTGAAAAACAGATGTTCTTTATGTATATACTCAGACATGTTAAGAAATATTAGAATGGTTGAATCAACAGAGTAAGAAGAGAGTTAGAGAAGTACATAGATAACTAAGCCAGATGGGTAACATGTTCAGTCAATTATAAATTACAACTAATTAGAACAATTAAAACAGAATTTCTTTTTTTTTTTTTTTTTTTTTTTTTTTTCAAATATAATTCAATCCCAAGATAAAAATGCGATGTAGTTTTCTTGAAGCATTGTGTGGGATAGAAGAGATTTAAAAGGCTATCAGTGTAGCCAGTGTTGAGGAAGAAAGATGAAAACAGGTGACAATTTGCAAATCAATAAGTATATACCTATATTTAAATAAATGGTACTTGTACAGTTTAATCAAGACATTAAAAAATGAAAATATTGAAACGTTGTACGTACTCGTTATGGAATGAAGTCCTCTGTAGAAAGATTTCACTTAATTTGATCGAGTAGTTTTTTTTTTTTTGTTTTCTTTTACAGAGAAAAATCAAATTTTAATGAGATCGATCTATCATCGCCATTTGGCTGTTTACGGACGCGAGGGGGGGGGGAGGTGCCTTTAAATGAAAATTTGATTAACAAAATGAAAAAAGGATTAAAAAAGGACACAGAAACTCTGTAAAATAAGTGAGAAAAAAAACAAAAAACTAAAATATTTATCTAAGTATTTTTTCTGCTCGTCTTTCAAAATAATCTCGTCAAAGTTTCATAACTCCAATCTTCGCTTAAAGTTTATCTCCCCCTGGCGAAAAAAAGATGGCCGCTACCCGATTGATCTCATTAAAATTTGATTTTCCTCTGTAAAAAAAAAAAACTGCTTGATTAAATTAAGTGATTTTTTTTGCCTGAAAACTTTATTCCATAATGAGTATGTACGATATAATTTTTTTCAATATTTTCATTTTTTAATGTCTTCATTAAACTGTACAAGTACCAAATAAATATATGTATATACTTATTGATTTGCAAATTGTCACTTGCTTTCGTCTTTCTTCCTCAACACCAACTATATTCCATTCCCGGCATTGTGATAGCCTTCTAAATCTCTTCTACAATCCCAAGATATATTTTAACATGCATTTTGTATTATTAAAGTGCTGTGAAGTAGTTTGAATGTTAAGACACAAATATAAAGAAATAAAATGGATGGAAACGATTCTATGGAAATCAACAATATCCAAGATTTAGTTAACGATTTTACAATGAATGAATTACTATGAAAATGAGGATTTTATTGTTACCTTCTGTTTCCAATTTGTTGGCGTCTGGTTAATTGCAGGTTCACACAACTCCGAATAGATTCATCATGCTTCCAAAATGTCTTTTGACAAGGGAGGTAGCTTTTGTGTACAAAATTATTTCCCTTTAAATAGAAAATATTTAAAACCATTATAGGTGGCTTATATATCCACCTAATACCTCTTTCTACTGTATCATCATGGTCAGTTTAACCCTTTATGGCCTGGTTGAACTAATTCGTTCAATCATACATAAATGAATATAATGGCATAAAGTGGGAATTGATTCAAACATGCCTTGTATGTATTAGTTCAGTATCTGGGTAGATGACAGATACCTCCAGGTTGCTACTGTATATTTTTTTTTTTACATTCAGTATGCTGCCATCTAAAATTAACAAATATTTTTTTTAATCATCTACATCATAATTCAGGTCATAAAGGGTTAACGTCCATTTTACATGCTATTTTTATGTTGGTTGTTATTCATACATTTCAACTGATGTAACTTTCATCCAAATAATACATATTATTTATAAATCTTAAAATTTCAGAAATATATCAAATTGGTATGGACCCAAATTAAATGCAAAAATGGGAATGACTCTATGCTCTTTTCATTTCATAAACATGTCACATATTTTTTTTATTCTAACAACTGTGGTTGTAAAAAAAAAGAAGATTTTTGCCAATATTCACCATTAAGAGTCACTGCAAGATAGATTTGTGAAAATAATCAAAACGAGAACAGTAGTTTAAACAATAAAAAAAAATACACATTATCAAACCTCATCTTAAAAATTCAGAAACATTAAATTGTTTAAGTAAGTAATAATTTTTGTTTGAATATATGAGAGCCATCTTTTTATCATTGTCTTTTTTACCTTCCATTTTTTTATGTACTAATTAGTTTGTAGTGCATATTTTAACAAGTAGAATTAAATTTAGTTTTTATTTAGAATTAAACTTAATCTAAAAAAAAATAAAAATACAGAAAAGTCTTTATGATGTACGTATTTGTCGCAAAACGAAGGTGTCATATTCCAAAAATCATATGAATTGATCAAGCAGTTTTTTGTTAACTAAGAAAGTCAAAATTTATATACAAAAAGTTTTAATTATTTTGAATACCTGTAAAATCTTGGTAGTCGAATTGAGTTGTCACCTTTGAATCTTAATACATTCTAAAATAACATTGCAGACGTCTCGTCTCGCTCATCTGATTTTCTTAGTAAAAAAAAAACCCAAAATACTCGATCAATTCATATGATTTTTGGAATAGGACATCTTGGTCCTGTGATGGCTATGTACATCTTAAAGATTTTTCTGTATTTTTTTTTTTTTTTTTTTTTTTTTTTTAATTAAGTCGAATTCTAAATAAGAACTTTAAACTTAAAAAAAAAAAAAAAATGGGAAGTTATTTCACTTTTTAATCTAATTCATCATATTTTTTTGAATTTATTTCAGTAAAAAAATCATGGTGTTAGGTTTAAATAGTGAAGTGCCGCCACCACCGAGACAACTCTATCTACAACGAGCAATCCGCACGTTCTCCAGCAACTTTTTAAAAGAAAACATGAGTGGAATCCAGCAGTTACCATCTGAGGAAGAATACAACAAGATGCAGGAATGTCACTCGCTGGAAATGCAGCAAAAGTTTGCTCTTGAACGGCAAGCTGCCATGGTGGCCCAAGAGCAAGAGCAACGTCGAGCTTCAGTCGACTCCCTCAGCTACAATCGGCAGCAACAAGCTCAACACCCACAACAGCTTTCGCCCCTATCGAGGGAGGGTTACACTCGGACTGAGTCTAACGGCAGCATAGGCAAGGGTTGGACCCCATCTGAGACCTCACCATACGTGAAAAACACGAGCGACCCCATGTTGCAGCAGATGGAGATTATCCGCGGCTACATTAAGCAGGCAAAGCAGGCACAGAAAATGGACGAGGTGGAGATGTTGGAGCAGAATTTGAGAGAACTGCAACTGGAGTACCGCAGACAGCAGGATCTGTCTTAAAATAATTTTTAAAAAATGGTTCATAAGTTTCAAGAAAAGAAATATTTCATTTTAAATAAATTAAAAAAAAAAAAAAAAAAAAAAATTATTTAAAAAAATGCTTTACATTTTTTTTCACCTGAATTCATATTCTGGATTTGTTAATTTTCAAATCGATTGTGCCAGTAATGTTTGAAAGAAAGCAAATAGTGCCTTCTTCCTTCCTGAAGGCAATGTCGAAAACAGAGTAATAGAATTTTGCTTGACTAAATCAAATATCTTTGTTTCTGGAAATGATTATTTCTGCCAATGGAATACAACATGCATGTATGTATGTGTGTGTGTGTGTGTGTGTATATATATATATATATATATATATATATATATATATATATATATACACACACAGACACTAGCATGTCGCCTGGCGTTGCCTGGTCATAAGATATGTTTAAATATAATATTTTAATTCATGCAGATTACATATTTATTGCTAGAGACAATTCTGTATTGATTATTATATTGAACCTAATATATAGTAGCGAGATCAAAAAAAATATATATATGACTTGGGTGCCAGCTAGAATCGAAACCAAAACCTACAACTCTCCACCCTGATTCCTTGCCTCTGAGCCACACTAATATGCATATATATAAATATAAATTCACCTGTCGTCCTTATTTTAAAGATTTAAGTAAAGTAAGCAGGCAAGGAAGGACGCCCGGAAGGTTGTTTTACGATTATGTCAAAGAAGAAAAACAACCAAAATATTCAGTTAGTCATATTTCGTTATAAATTTATTTCAACCCTATAGGCAATAGAGCATTTTCAAATGAGCAAGCCAGCTGAAGTCAGTCAAACATATGTGAGTAATTTCATGAGAAATTATCCAGAAATTTAGGATTTTGAAACACAAATCTTCAGATTTAGTTGAAACTTGCTCATCATAGATGGACTAAGAAATTTTGAAATGGAATCAGGTTTGTGTGTATTATTAGTTACCATTAGGTTTATGACTCATTACTCTATCTAAAAACATATATAAGATATTAAATCATATATACTCGAGAGTCAAAATAACGAAAAGAATATTCTGTTGTCATAGTCCTAGTTATCATTCCAAAAACCAAAAAGATGAAATTAATTTACACTCATAAGTTTTTTTTTTTTTTTTTTTTTTTTGTCAAATGCCTGAATTTTCTTACAGTACATCTTACACATGTTTCATTGAATAACAGAATGCCACTAAACAACTCGTTAGAAACAAATGGATGTTCTTGAAATCCAATATAACGATGTAAGACATTACCAATGTTTATTTTGAATTCAATTGAGCCATTTGTAAGAAATAAATGGTTAAAAAACTTATGAGTGTAAATTAATTTCATCTTTTTTTTTTTTCTTTTTTTTTTTTTTGCATGATAATTAATGTTATATATTCTCTGAAGTTGGAAATTTCATTGAGCTTAAATGCTTCTTACAATTGGAAATTCTTTAGAAAAGATATGTCAATAGTATATACTTTCATATGATCTTGTGTATATATATATATATATATATATATATATATATATATATAAGGTTGGTGTAAAAATAACGTTTTTTGACTTTGCACCAACCTAATATATATATATGATTGATAAAGTAGTTATCAATGGACACATGTTTTGTGACTATGATGTGATTCGAACCCACAACGACAAGACTGTAATTGGTTGTGTTAACCATTATGCTAAGAAGAACCTGCTTGACATTATGCGCTAATTTATTGCTTATATGGTGTGATGATGCATATGTAAGGGAGGAAACGCATGCATATGTAATAGGAGTAAACTATTCAAGACTTAAGGGATCTACAAAAATATTACGACATATACGAGAGAGAGGGTAGGAGTACAAAACATGAAATGGAATGTTTAGTAGATAAGAATAGTTGATAAACATGTCAACAGACTAGTAAAAACAAGGATGCAAACAAATATCTAAAAGATATTTCAGTGGTTTTAGATGACCTTAATCATTTGGTGTAGATAAGCTTTATTACATAGAAAATAGCATTTTATACAGTAAAATCGGGGAGGGGGCACTTCCTTTTTCATCTCCTTACATTTTTCACTCAATACTCCCCCTCCCCACATACAACTTTCCCTTACTCTCTCATTGTATCACATATTCCTGGTTTCAATGTATAAAGCATTCATTTAAACGATTGATCGTACAAATCAACTGAAATATTTTGGTTGTTCTTTAGTGATGCGTCCTTATTTTTACTGGTCTGTTGCCATGCTTATTCAATATTCCATATACTAAATTTTCCATATGTATTTCATGTTTTTTTAAATTTTTATTTTAGCTAATTTAAAAGAAATTCATACCAAAAGCCTTTTTATAATTGTTTCCGACCCAATTTATTTTAAAACTAATGTTATAACAAATAAAATTCTAATTCAGTTTTTATTTTAATACAAAAGACTTGATATGAATTTCTTTTGAATTTTCTAAAAAAATAAAGATATCTTTAAAAGTGTGTATGTATATATATATATATATGTATTTGTTCATTGTTTTTGGGAAAGAATTCCATCAAAGTGCTTAATAACAAAAAAAAAAATTTCATTATAAGAGCTTAATATTTATTTAAAACTGTACAGAAGGTCAGAAAAACATTGGTACTGTCGGTTTCAAGCCTAACATAAGAGAGACCAATTAATGGTAAATAATGTTAGGCTCTCGTCAGCCATTGACGAGAGCCTAGCATTATTTACCATTAACTGGTCCCCCTTATGTTAGGCTTGAAACCGACAGTACCAATGTTTTTCTGACCTTATGTACAGTTTTAAATAAATATTATATTTATATATATATATATATATATATATGTGTGTGTGTGTGAGAGAGAGGGCTCTATTTATATTATGATCGGCATTAAGCTTCTATTCTTAATAGTTAGATCATTAGATTTCTTTGAAATCTTATCTGAAAGCTTTTTTTTTTTTTTTTTTTTTTTAAAGCAATCCTTAAATAATATATATATATATATATATACAGGGTGACCCAAAATAAACAAAAGCTAGATGGAGGCCATCTAGAACATATGCTGTAGAACGGAGAAAAAAAAGGCCAAAGACCCTAGTGTTTTGATGTGATGTTTTGAATATAATAAACTAGTTATGACCAAAATTTCATTTCATTCGGACAAAACACTAAGAAATGGGGCCTAATTAGAGTTGGGGCCAGTTTTTTTTGGGGGGAGGGGTCACTCTGTATATATGAAAAGTAATAGGGCTGGTGTCAGAAACAATTTCATACAGCACATAAGAGCATGAGTCCATCATGAGACTGTGTAATTATGGGCAAAGGTCTTACTTGGGAATTACTTCTCCATATTATATGAAGTTATACCACCAAAACTTTGATAACTCAAAGACTATTTAACTGATGAAGCTAAAATGACTATTATCAAAGCGGATCAGATTCATGCTTTAAATTTGGAAAAATTGGAAGTTAAAATTCTATCAAAATTTCAACCATGACCAAACTTTTCATTGTCAAGATCATATAAAATGCAGGACGTTATTGGCTACCATATGCATCAAGAAATGA
Organism: Euprymna scolopes; assembly: GCF_053919585.1. Taxonomy (NCBI): domain Eukaryota; kingdom Metazoa; phylum Mollusca; class Cephalopoda; order Sepiida; family Sepiolidae; genus Euprymna; species Euprymna scolopes. The sequence continues at coordinate 62,749,560 of NC_136503.1, read as the reverse complement.
ATCTTTGAGGAAAAGAATCAAAGTTATCACCAAGAGAGTGACTTTTGCCGTTTCCATGACTTTGATCTTTTACCTAGATATCTCAAAATTGAACGAGTTCTAAGTTAGACCATGGCAAATATTTTCATCAAGTTTAATGATGATTGGTCAAGCGATCTCAGCTCTAGGCTGTACACTTAGTGACAAATTCAACCGAAAACAGAAAGCTAAGGTTACAGTAATATACTCCCAAAATATCGTAGATACCGAAATTACAAGGTTACCTTATAGTTGTATGGCAATGAAACTTTGGGTTTATTTCTAAAACTTTTGTCTGTACTTTATTTAAATATACTGTATACTCTGATAATCGAGCACACTGGTAAATTTTTCTTTAAAATAAAATAAAAAAAAAAAAAAAACCCTCATATCTATATATATATATATAACAGGTAACACTACAAAAACAACTTATATATTATTCAGATCGCTTCAAATGTAAATCAATTTCCAAAGCAAAGAAAGTTAAAAAATTCTAAAAATTACAACAATGCTATTATTAATAAAGTGTTGAATTAGAGTTGTATAATTTTGAATTAAAAACTTTGATTTAATATTTTATATATGAAAGAGTTTGTTTGTCAGAATGACGAAAACCATCCTATCATCCCTGAGATGATGGATGTCCTGCTTTAGGAGCTTGTTTGTGCAGAGCTAGCCTTACTCTCTCGTCCTATTCCACCTGATCCGTAGTCTAAACAGCTGAAGATAAGGTGGGATGCAGGAGCTGCTGGAAGAGTCGATGTCCTTTTATTTAAAGAGTCTGCTATTCCTAAATGGTCACTCATCTGGTACTGGCCAGGCTCAACATTGCTCTTGACCATCTTACAATTTATTCCTTTAATTATGTTGACACTTACAATCCTTGACAGTAACTGTTTCGTAATGCAAAATCATTAATTTAATTATTATATCAATCAATGAATCTATTTTGCCCTTAACGTGTCAGAAGTAGCAACTATCAATCTACCAAAAGAACATAAAAGGCATTTGGGCATAAATACAAAGCCCGAAACAGTGACTGTCAAGAATTGGAAGTGTCAACAGGATTAAAGGAATAAATTGTAAGATGGTCAACATCATGAAATTTGGACTATAGATTTTTGTTATATATAACTAGCTTGGGTGCCCGGTGTTGCCTGGGTGTTTGAAAGTGTGTGTCGAGCAAAAAAAATAAGTGGTAGTAGGCAGGCTGGCTCGAACCCGTACCATGAAGAAGGAAAAGAATGTAAAAAAAAACGCATGACGTCTTTGTTGCGGCCATCACCAAAACAGAAGAGACGAAATTAAGGCTAGTCAATTGAAAAGAGGGGATGACTTGTGAAAATAATGGCAAAAAAAAAGTGCCCAGTTGAGGGAAAAGGAATTAATGTTTATAGCTAATTTTTGCAATATTTGTCATCCGAAGGGTCGAGCTTCAAAACGATAATCTTGTGAAACTCCGTCGCCTCTGTCGAAAGTTTTTACAAGACAGATATACATACATTTAAACAGACAGGTGAGATTTATATTATAGATGGTTGTATAGATGTGTTTTCTAGATATAAATCCGTTGAAACCTGTGTGATTATCAATGAAAGACAAAGTAAGTGACAGACTATATATTTGGATCTCCTTTTTGAATAAATAAATATATATATATATATATATATATATACATACACACACACAGGGTAGCCCAAACTGGTACTTAAAATCCAATTTCGGGTGGTAATCTATTCCTTGTATCCCTAGGATAAATCCCGCCTTGTGTAAGCTAAGGGAATGTTCTGCTTGAACAGTAGTTTCCAAGATTTTCTGAAAACTAAAATGGTGTTAAATGAACCAATGCTTCTTGGTTAATGCTTTGCTCAACATGGGCCCTAACTTCTAGAGTTTGTATGGAATGTGGTCACCCAACTCATATATAAAAATGACCAAGGATCCCTGTACTTTTGAAAATGACGTATTATATAGATAATTGCTGATTTCATAAGGGGTGGATTCTTCAAACCAACATACTAAAGCATTAAAGCTTTCCAAATGCAGACACTTTTTTTTTTTTTTTTTTTTTTTTTTAAATAAAATTTTGTAATTGTTTCTTTTTGTGGTGCTCAACTTGGACAATACAAATTCTTAATGGTTTAACTGTTAATATCTGAAAGAAAATTGAATAATATAATTTAGGAAGAAGGAAGGTAATGAATGGTTTTAATTATAACCATTACTTTGAGGACATACTATTAATGTTTTATTTTTATTTATGTTTCATCGTCTTGTCTCCTGCTGAGGTTAGACATTTCCGACTTGTCTTGTCTATTGCTATTTCGCTTGGGCCACCCATATGTTTAAATGCAGCCCACTGTATGGTTTTCGATAATCAGCATCAACATGGAACCCATTTTGGAGCATTTTGAATGACTGACCATAGATGGCATGGATTTACAAGGTGAAACATTTGTATGCAATGCAAGTTCTTCATGGAAGACTTTACGCTGATGTGTTTATATGATCAGCAGTAAAAATATTAGGTTAGTGCAAAAGTTTTTGCTGATTCAAAACGAGAACAGTAGTCTGAACAATAAAAAAAAAATACACATTATCAAACCTCATCTTAAAAATTCAGAAACATCAAATTGTTTAAATAAGTAATAATTTTTGTTTGAATATATGAGAGCCATCTTTTTATCATTGTCTTTTTTACCTTCCATTTTTTTATGTACTAGTTAGTTTGTAGTGCATATTTTAACAAGTAGAATTAAATTTAGTTTTTATTTAGAATTAAACTTAATCTAAAAAAAAATAAAAATACAGAAAAGTCTTTATGATGTATGTGTTTGTCACAAAATGAAGGTATCGTATTCCAAAAATCATATGAATTGATCAAGCAGTTTTTTGTTAACTAAGAAAGTCAAAATTTATATACAAAAAGTTATTTTGAATGCCTGTAAAATCTTGGTAGTCGAATTGAGTTGTCACCTTTGAATCTTAATACATTCTAAAACAACATTGCAGACGTCTCGTCTTGCTCATCTGATTTTCTTAGTAAAAAAAACCCCAAAAGACTCGATCAATTCACATGATTTTTGGAATAGGACATCTTGGTCCTGTGATGGCTATGTACATCTTAAAGATTTTTCTGTATTTTTTGTTTTTTTTTAATTAAGTCGAATTCTAAATAAGAACTTTAAACTTAAAAAAAAAAAATGGGAAGTTATTTCACTTTTTAATCTAATTCATCATATTTTTTAAATTTATTTCAGTAAAAAAATTAGGTTAGTGCAAAAGTTTTTGCTGAATTAAAATCTTATCTTGAAATAAAAATCCGTTTTTGGACATCTTTATTCATAACAATAACGACCTTTTCTCTCTACAACTGGATTCCATCTGTCAACAAGCTTATAAATGCCTTGCTTGTAAAATATTTTAGGTTTTAATGTGAAATCCAAATCTAACTTGTGTCCATTCTCCTCTCGTGACGTTAACCTAAAGCCATCTAAATGGTTTTGTAATCTTCGAAATAAGTGATAATCTGAGCGAACTAGGTCAGGAGAATATGCAGAATGGAACAAGATTTCCCAATCAAATTCTCCTCAGAAAATCTTTGGTCAGTAATGTTTTTATGTTTGAGAAAATATATGTACATTTAACATGTTTTATAGTAATTAGAATGGAAAAATAGCAACTTTATAGTTAAATAAATACATAGAGATTTATTAAGAATTGGAATTGGTAATTGTATCTGAATAATATCCCTACAACAGATGAGCAAAAGCATATGCATCAACTAGATATTTGATAATTTTTCTAATACAAGTTTTGTGACATCAGGTGGTAACTGTGATTTACATCTAATATATATATATATATATATATATATATATATATATATATATATTTGTTTATTGTTATATAAACATGGTCACATCCTGCTGCTACAAATAGCCACTTGTTTCAATCAAACAACAGATATCATCAGGCAGCGACTTGACTATTCGAAAGGATGTGACCATGTTTATATAACAATAAACAAATATTATCAGCTCTTTTTATTGAGCACTATCTAATAACCTCGTTGAATTCATTAGTCCATTACTTTTGAATAAAAAAACCCGAGTATATATATATATATATATATATATATAGTAATGCAGACTTGTTTTCTTGTATGTCTGTGAAAACATTATAGCCTACTTTCTACAAGGTTTATATTTATGTTTCACTATGAAAAACTGGCATGGATTGGACCATTGTTTTAAAAAAAAAAAAAAAAAAAATGAAATGTATTTTAAATCAATTTTGTTGAAAACATACTTAATCCGGATTGATATTCTATTTTTTATTAGTGATACTAAGAGAAAGTAGGAGCTAATATTCTCCTACACAAAGAAGTATTGTGACCTCTTAAAACACATGTATCATTTTTTTTTTTTTCTCTGGATACCATCTGGGTTCTCCACAGTAAATGAAAATATCAAAATCCAAAATAAAAACATAATTCTACAATGATAAAAAAAAAAAAAATATTTGTATATTTTGTACTTTTATTCTCATTGTGGTTGTCATATACACCTATTCTATTTTATACTAGCTGTACCTACCCGGTGTTGTCCAGGATTTATTAACGTCATTTTAGTTTGAATTTTTAAAAATGTGTAAGTCACAAAGAGATGGAGTAAAAAAAAAAAAAAAATTACTCAAATTTTTACCTTTAAATTAAAATAGGAATTGTCTCCCTTACTTTAAAATTGTCTCTATTGTAATAATTCTCTTTGCTGAAAAAAATTATTTTTGGAAAGAAACTGAAATGAATTACTTTATATTGCAAAAAACACATACTACAATTATAAAAAGAAAGAAACGGCTAGTTAGAATCAAATATCGATTTGTCAGATGTATTGCTATTTAGGTCTAGCATGGAAAACCTGACAAGATAACTTTACATATGAGAAGATTATATAGATTTACTTTACTTTCAAGAAAAGTAATAATTGTCTAATTGATTGAATCATCTTCAGGTTAGTGTTTTATGGATTCTTAATGTTTTAAATAAATGAATTCTCACCTTCACAAATTGAAATGTATTCAGGCATTATCTATATTATATGTGTCTTTGTCTGCCTCTCTGTTTCACTTTTTCTTGGAAACTACTGAGCCAATCTGGCTGAAATTTTGTATGGACCTTTTTTATAAGGTGCAGCAAACTAAGTATTATGTTATATGTTCGATGTACAGTTAGGAATTCATAGTTAATGCAAAAATAAACAGAAATTTAACAATATTCAACCGTCAATTTAGCATAAAGCATTCACTCTAAGTCAACAGGCTATAACTTTTGCTCATTTTTAACAAGTTAAAAAGTGTACTTCATTTATCATTGTTCTTGAAGATTTTTCTATACAGAACACCAATGAGAGTTGGTGTATGCCGAAAGCTTGATAATCATGGTAAATATAATGGACCAATGTAGAAAAGAGGTATTGAACCTGAACAATAAAAGGTTAATTTATCAAAGACAAAAGTGATGATCAATGTCACAAAATTACAAAGATTTCAGTCAATATTCATGTGCTGTGTGCAGGAAAGGAGTAGGATTTTCTTTGAGAAGGGATTAGGGTATTACTAATTGCGTGAAACCAACAGGGTTACTCAGGCATATTTTGGGGCCATAGTGTGCTAATCTTAGTGTGCTGGCTTTTCAACTTAACATCTGTCAAACTTTCTTGACAAACTCAATTTCTATCAAACTTACTTTCTTATTTTATTTTGTTAGTTTCAAAAGATCAAGGGAGTTAACTCCTGGAGCTAACACTTGATTTCATTATGATTCGAATTTATATCCGAGGGCTCTTTTAAGAATAGATGCTGTACCCTATTTGTATTTCATTACAGCTTGGTGTTCCAGGTATTGCTTTTAAGTATTTCTGAAGATTCTTTTTTATTAGGCCAGTTGCTCCTATCACAACTGGTATAATGTTGATTTCTTTGTGTGGAAGGTGGCATTCTCATTTAACTGCTGACCTTGCACCGAGGTAATGTTTTTTGAGCTGCTTAACATGGCAAAAGTAAAGCTCAGCTGTGATATAATAAAGCCCTTCTATAGAGATGTGATGGCCTGGCTCAAAAAGATGCAATTCATTGCAAAACTACAGCAAATAGATGATGTGGCAAACCTTGTACGGTTATATTTGGAGGGAGATGTGCTCCAACTCTATCTGCAGATGAAGGTCATCAGACGAACATAGTCTTGATTGAAGCCTGGTTAAATGAGGCTTCCACAGATAGAGCATTCACTGGGAAGAGTTGGAGAAAAGTTGAGGATTGATGAAAACTTTGATGCAAACCATCAACAAGGATTTTAGAAGTGGAATTTGAACAGAATTAATCCACAAGATTTATTTTACTTGCATTTGAGCCAACATTCACCCTGGATGAGCCGAACCAGCTCCTCCTGTAGAACACACAATGTCCCAGATTGAATTCAGACTATGCACAACAGTCTGATCTAGTGATGGACAGCCAGTTCTGGGACCAGCACTGTAGACCTGTGGACCAGATTTAGGTTCAATGTCTGCTTTGATAGCATGCAACCACGTCTTCAATTGACATCCCAGGTGTCCTTGCCAACCTTGAACTGGTTCTGGAGCTATTGCTTTGTGGATGAACTCTCCTGAGTTGTGATGGAACCATCAAAGTTTTCTCTTTAAATGAGGTTAGCTGATTGGGGATGATCCTGCAGTGTTTCCCAACTTGGATATTGGAGATAAAATGGTGCCAGCAAATGCGCAGAATTCGGCAGAGGCAGTATTGGTCAAGACTACCAAGCTTGGAAACCGAGATTGCAGGTTGTCAGAATATGTCGGACATCTGATCAAGGGAAGCAAGGCAATAAAATGGATGATGATATTCTTTCAGAATTACTTGGAGTCGGTTGAATTGGAAAGCAATGGAATATCTGAAATTGATTGCAGAAAACATTAAGTTTTGTTTTTATTAAATCATGGTTATCATTTCCCTTTTGCAATATAATTCTTTTCAATATATTACAAGATATCAGACAGATTTTAAAAGTTAGACCAAAATAGCAGTTTAGCTGACACATCAAAACTTTGATTCTGATTAGTCAATTTTCATTTGTTATTGTTGTTCCATGTTATCAGTTAATTAATGTATTTTGTTAAATTTTATGCTAGACAATATAACGCCAAAGTACCCCAACCACAAAAAAATTGTAACATTAGCACCCATCTATGTGAAAGATTGACCCTGAAAACATAGGTAAAAATGCAAGATTTATTGGTTTATTGTGAAAACTGACCGAGTTAGGGTTTTAAAATGTAATGGAAACTGACATGTAAGTCGAAAATGTTCAACTTTGAAATTTGAAACTTTTCCATACTCAAATCTTGTCCAACTTTTACCTGACATAAAACCATTAAAAAAAAAAAAATGTTGCAATTTATTTTTGTGTCAGTTGGTGCATTGACTGGTTTTAATTTTATTTAAGAAAATAAATACTTAATCTGTTTGAGCAGTTTCCTAATATGGATATATTTTTAAATAATCACCTAAAATTTCGGGGTTTTACTCTGCACTAAAATCAACGGAATTTAGGCCATTATTGAAATGGCTTTTCCCTCCTTTTGACTCCGGTATATTGCTGGTTCTATGCAGTTTTAAGATGCCCACTTTCCCAGGCTTTGCCTTCTGCTTTTGAGAAGAGGAGTTAGTTTATTGCTAATCGCGTGAGGCTTCTCTGTTGGGGAATAGCGATGGGGTTGCTCAGCCATTTTTTTGCAGATTAGATTGCTCTTCTCCTAAGGTGTTGGCTCTTCAATCCCACTTTCCAGACCATGTATCACATCTTCCTGCCATGGAAGGGAGATAAAAAAGGGATTTGAAAAAAAAAAAATCAGCTAAGGAGAGTAACTCTTCTTCTAAACGTTCCTTATTAACTTTTCGAGGTTAGATACTAAACCCAACAAAAAATATGCTGCAGCACTGGGTAGGTATAGTTAGTAATACATAAAATAAAGTCTGTTGCCTTGATAAACTCTGTTTCTATCAAACTCACTGTTTGGAAGAGAAGTCTTCTTGCTTTTCTTTGGAATTTGAAACAGTGAACTGATTCTATTATTATCCTCTGTTTCGAACAAGTCGATTTATTATTTTGAAAACATCATGTAACAATGTATTATTCGGTTCTCCTTTTTAAATCGTGAAATCATAGAATTTGAGTCAAAGTAATTTGTGAACACAACAATGATGAGGATCACCGTTCTTAATGTATAAAGTCTCTTTTTTTTTTTTCTTTTTTTTTTTTTTTTTTTGAAGATTGCTTTTTTTTTTTATTTGTTCAGTAAAATTCATATTTCCGAAAATTGTATTTTCTTTGTTTTTTTTTTTTTATCCCCCATTAAAAAATAGTTTAAAAAAAAAAAAAAAAAAAAGCATAAATATTGTACATACAAGTTTGGTTTCAAGGCAATATATGTCAAAAAGTATTACATTTAAAACTAGAAGAATACCGGTCCTCTGATGGATAAAATGAATTCCACAAAAAGAACAGTTTTGGGCACTTTCTTCATAATAATTTGGGCTATGATGACAGCATATTCTTTTCCTTGTTTTGATTCTCAGGTATATATCCATTAATATCTTATGTTTTTATGTAGAGTAATGTGGTTCTCGGTTGATTAATTGTGTCTGTGTCGGATATATACTCGAGAGTCAAAACAATGAAAAGAATATGCTGTTGTCATAGCCCTAGTAATAATATCGAAACTCGAAATATTGAATTTCACATAAAACCAATGATATCTACTTAATTATCATGTCGAATTTAACATGTCCAAAAATTACGAAAAACGGTAAGATAGAAAATTAATTATCAATGAAAATAATTTTTGAAATAACTTTCAAGTTTATACATAAACAGCATGAAATCAGGGGAAGTAACTCAGTTCGTCTTGTTACAATTAATAACGGTTGTCAAGCAATCATCTATTTTACAAAATATGTTTTATGTAATAATGCAGTAATATTTAACTAATTGCAGTATTACAATTCAGTAAATAACATTGCATTTGGTTGAAATTGATATAAAAACCTAAGTAGATACCAATGGTTTTTATTGAAAATTCAATTTTTCAACTGTCAGATTTCCCTATTAAAGAAGAACCCAGTTTTACGTGACTTTTACAAAAGTCCCCTTACAAAAATCTAAATTTTATGTCTAGAATCCTTACTCCAATTTTAATCAAAATTCATATGTGATTTTGATTCTAGAAAATGTTTAAGGCTTAAGGTGTTTTAAAAATTAATTAAAAGTCAAATAATCATGTTTGATTGGTATCGAATGACTAAAGATCAGTTTTAATGCTAATCTTTATATCTATAAAAGTGAGAATGTGTGTGTGAAGACACTTCTCAACCTATATACTCAACGAATTTTTAATCTACAGAGTTGAAATTTGGTATACAGGTTATTCAGATATGTGTAAAACTTTTTAATAGGTTTTCATCTGGAATAAAGGACTTTTGAGAGGTCAAAATTGGTACGTGGGAGTAGTCAGATTTTTCTCTGTTTACTAACTGTTTCACAATTGTGCATGCGTGAATGGTTCACATTACAAATTCCTTATGTTAAGTATGAGTTGGTTTGAAAACACTTTTTGAAGAGCATGTCGCGCTGGCCGGATAGTTTTCGTACTTGACCCACTGTCTTTAGGGTTTAGTTTCAATCTCAGCTTGAGTATTATTTTTTTTTACTTTCACAAAGTGGACTATTTAGAAAAAAACATAATACTCGTATGCATATGTCGGAGTTTCTGCATGAATTAAAATATAATATTATGCATATTTTACGACCGGGTAACGCCAGGCAGCTTTCTAGTCTGAAATATTTGAACTTTCCGAAAAGGAGATTGAATCTATAAACTTATTAAAATACTTAAAGAAATTGAAATTTGTGGAATATTAATTAATTAATATCTAATTAATATCTATTGTTAAAAAAAAACAAAAAAAAAAATAGATTCTTATATCTTGATTTTATGGAGGTGTGGAGGCTTAAAAAATGGTGCAAAAGTGCTCTGTTCAAGAAATTCATTTTACCTGTCCTGGGAAGAGCATTCTTCCAGTTAATATATAAAACACATTTTTTTCTTCTTGGAAATGTCACAATTAACTCTAAAGCAATTGTCTTTAAAGAAAAAAATCTGAAATTATCTCCCTTGTCGACAGTGTTCATCTCCCAGCTGTACATTTGTGATAAACCGTACATTCAAATGGAATCTACATCAGACAGACACAACCATTGGTTTAGAATGACACTGCCCTAGCAAACAATATCTGCATTCTGGTAATGTGTTGATAGAGCGGCATAGAAAGAAAATGGCTACAGAGTTCTAAGAATGTGTCCTAAAAGCCTTGTAAATGATGTTTATGACAATGATTTTAATGCAGACTGAAGAAATAATATTCTAAATTGTCATGAAGTTGTCTGATAATTTTAAAGATGATTCGATGGATTGCCAAGTATTGGTTAATAGCCAATCCTTGGAGGTGTAATTTACCATGCACATTAAACCGATGTTTGTAGCCAATTGATGGTTGGAGATGGAAATGTTCGAAAGATGGATTTCATTGTTCAATACAAAGAAAACTTTTTTCTTTTTTTTTTTTTTTGGTTGGGTGAAGCTAATTTTTCTTACAAACAATTATCTTTTTAATTTATATGTGGAGTAAATATTTCTTTTGGTTTTTTACATAAAATTCATTGGCCATTTTATTTCTAGGCCGCTGTGTCTACACATTACCATGTATTCTTTTTTTAAAAAATTTTTTTTTTAATAACAATGAAAATGTGAAGATTTTGAATTGAAAAAAATTTTCATGTATTAAAAATAATTTTTTTTTTAGATTCATTTTCTAAATACAATAATGAAGAAATGAAGAATTAAAATAAATAAAGAAAATTATTCAATTTTTTTTAATAAACTTTTTATACAATTTTTTTTTCTTTCTGAATATAGTAATTACCATAAACTTTTGAGATCTAATAAAAAAACTTCTTTATAGTTGAACGTCTTTTTAATAATCATTATTTAAAGAAAATAGTTTTAATGTGTTAAAGTAAAAAAAAGATATTAAGATAAAAATGTTTTGTAGTTCAAAATTGATGTTTTAATTTTGTAATTGGGGAAGTTTTTTTTGTCATAATTCATATTAATTTAAAAATAAATTTTAGTTTAAATTAAAATAAAGTTCATGATTAAAGTAAATTTTAAGAATTTTTTAATGGAAAAGCTTTGTTTTCTTTTAAATATAAAATTTACATTTAAATAACAGATCAAAATCATTTATATATATATATATATATATATATATATATATATATATATATATATATTAGTAATTTATAAAATATATATGGCGATTAAGCTACACTGAATATTCGGCGTTTCATCCACTTTAGGATTCGTCAGGCTTATGCGCGAATTCTGTGGTTGTTTCTCGTTTTTATATGGTCCTCTTCTGTTGAGGATTTTAGTTAGCCAATCAGCTTTCTAGTATCCACTATATGGGATACTAGAAAGCTGATTGGCTAACTAAAATCCACTATATGGGATACTAGAAAGCTGATTGGCTAACTAAAATCCTCAACAGAAGAGGACCATATAAAAACGAGAAACAACCACAGAATTCGCGCATAAGCCTGACGAATCCTAAAGTGGATGAAACGCCGAATATTCAGTGTAGCTTAATCGCCATATATATTTTATAAATTACTAACTCGCTCTACCTACGTATTAAGCACTTTTGAAGTAAATACTTAAAGTTGACGCATAAATCTATACTTTCGTATATTAATTTTATGTTAGTAAATTAAGTAGTTATATATATATATATATATATATATATATATATATATATATATATATATGCATCAAGATGTGTTGAAAATAAATCAATAATGTATTCGATCATAGTATGACAAGATCCCTGGCGACACCAGATGATCTTGCTTTTCAAATAGAGGTAGAGAAGATGAGAGAGGAAAAACAGATGTTTATGAGATTCCTGTCCACAGAAAAGAGTAAATATTTCAATGAGAGAAGAAATAGTGAATATTTCGATGGGAAATAAATAAATATGATAATGAGATTCTCGAGTTGGCAGAAAAAGCAATACAGGGTCGTTTTCTGGTTTAGGTTGGAACAACAATTCAAATTATTAAAGAAACAATGTTTTGTTGAAAGGTACAATGACTTGGGTTCAAAAGGTCTGTTTTGGTGTCTGGGAAGTGTTGTCGTTAGGCCCATCTGTTGTGTTTAACAGTCAGATCAAACCAAGTGATAAGTTAGTTGGACAGATAAATAAATAAATTGAACCTAGGGAGAGATATGGTCATGAAAGACGAAGAAGAGAGAAAAGAAAGAGAAAATGAAAAGAATAAAATAATGAGTTCACGAGAGAAGGAAAAGAGTAAGATGATGGAAAAAAGAAAGAATAACTCCAAAAAGGTGGAAGGAGGAATTACAGATTTGATAAAAACGATTGACTTTTAGAGTTAGGGTCCAGAGTCCTTTTTTACTGACTGGCATCGAGACGTACACATCGCTCTCACCCCGCCAGGGTGTGTGTATGTGTGGGGGGGGGGGGGGGGGCGAAACCTCATAAGAGCTAAGTTGAAAAGCTCTTGTTTTTAGCTGGGAAATTGATTAGTGGAACTTAAGTATGCAACCTGCATCATGAAGCTTGAATCAAGGAACTCGACTAAACAAGTGTAAAACGATTTATGAATAATTAATTTGTTTTGTTATATAAAAATGTCCCAGAGTTTTTCCTTGTTTCTCGCTTGCCGGCCTGAATGAAGATACAGTTTGTTTCAGATATCCCCTGATGCCAGATGATGAAGGAGACAGACTGGATCCAGCACGAAGCCAGAGTGACGGCCGAAATCGACAATGTTGTCACACGGACTTAGGGTCATGCACATTTCGCGTGCCCTGAGCAGCAGAAGATATTTTCCAGTGACCAGTGAGAGTCTGATCACCCTTGAGGGGTCCACCACTAGACAAATAAGAATGTAGCCCTGCTGGGTTGCATCTATGGTCCTGTGAGCTGGGAGCGACGAACACGGCCAGAAGTACATCACAAGTATGCTCCAGTGAACCAGGATAGCGACGGATGCGGCCCAGCCCCCGGAGAAGAGGGGTGAGGGTTATATATTATAATAGATGTCAGAGCTAAAATATAGTTCATTTATTTAAAACCTATATCCTAAATATTTCAGAAATGCCATGATTTCATTGATGTGGATTAAGCTTTTATCATTTGAAGGCCGTTAAAAAGCCATTCAAATCATCAGTGGCTCACAAAATGAAAACAGACTGAAGGATGTAGTTTAGAGAATACCGGTAAAATCTGTTTGAACGATTAATTTTCATTTCATGAGTTGCTAATGATTTGATTGGATTCTTAACAACCTTTTCAAATAGATCGATCTTTTTTCTTTTTTTTTTTTAAATCTGCAATGATTTCGCAATAAAAAAAAAAAGAAAGAAAAGCAATAATTTTCCATCAATTGTTTGTATGCTGGAAATATTTTTTGGAATTAAAAAAAAATCAAGATATAGAAACAAAATGGAACAAATCTGTGAATGAACTACTTTTTCAAGTTTGAGAGTATTTGCTTCTCGACCTCTCAATTGCAAACGAGGCAGTAAACTGCTAAAATAAACGAGTGTGTATGCTTGGGAATGAAGAAGAACCCCACTACTATGTACTCCTGAACCCCACCGTACCATTTTTTCTGGTTGTAAAAATAGTACAACGAATATATACTACACTGCCTCCGGAAAAAAAAGGAGGAGGTAATGCCTGACAAAATGGTTTCATGGCAACAGAACATATATGTTACGACGTGCCTTCAATAAGTTTCTAGACATTTTTGTAAAGGCATTTAAAATTGTTGTAGATTCTTGAAAATTCAGTATGTTATTACTATACATTTTATGAGATGGCTGACTAATTTTTATGATTTCAGGTTCAACTGAATTGATCAGTTCGACCATCTCCCTGCTGTTATAATGACGTCTTTCTTTCTGATCTTCTCTGAGTACCCTTGGGACAAACTTTGTGCAAATCTTCAGCATCTTCAGTTCCTCACGAATAACTGTGTATTCAGTTCCCACATTGACATCAAACTGTACGCTGATTGTCTCTATAGACACACAACGATCCTTATCCATGAAATTCTTTATTTGGCCAATCAACTCTGGTGTTCTGACTTTCTTACTCCTCCCACACTTCTCATCATCCCTCACAGAAATTGGAATACACTCTACTAAAGCCTGATTGTCATAGCTGTAGAATTTCCAAAATGCAATAGAGACATTTTAGAAGAACGATATGCAATAAAATTCTGTTTTAAACATGGAAAAATTGCCGCAGAAATGTATGGAATGCTTCAGACTGCTTTTGGACCATCTTGCATGAATTGTGCATCAGTTTTTGAGTGGCATAAGAGATTCAAGGAAGGCAGGGAGTCTGTGAGGGATGATGAGTGGTGTGGGAGGAGTAAGGAAGTCAGAACATTAGAGTTGATTGGCCAAATAAAGAATTTCATGGATAAAGATCGATGATAGAGACACTAAGTGCACAGTTTGATGTCAGTGTAGGAACTGTGCACACAATTATTCGTGAGGAACTGAAGATGCGGAAGATTTGCACAAAGTTTGTCTCTAGGGTACTCAGAGAAGATCAGAAAGAAAGACGTTATCATGACAGCAGGGAGATGGTCGAGTTGATCAATTCAGATCCCATAGTTCTTGTTGTTCTGGTGACTTGTGATGAAAGCTCGATCTACTGCTATAATCTAGAGAACAAGAGAGAGTTCCCAGTGGAAGCATACTGGCTCTCCCAGACCCAAGAAGGCCAGACAGAGAAAATCCACCCAAAAACTTATGGTGATCCCTTTTTTTAACAGCACAGACATGACCCACTGGACAGTCAGTCAACAAGGAATACTATATTGAGGTTTTAAGGGCGTTCAGGAAGAAATTCCATCGTAAGAGGCCAACAGTCTTCAAATCGAGTCAGTGGAATTTCCACGAAAACACTGCACCAGTCCACAACTCTATCCTTGTTACAGACTATTTGACCAAGATGGGCATCAAGACAGTTCCTCATCCTCCCTTTAGTTCAGACCTTGCTCCCTGTGACTTTTGGTCATTCCCTAAACTCAAGGAAAACTTTTCAATATAAGACAATTGAGGAGATGAAAGAGGCTGTGATGAGGATCATTGACACGCTAATGAAAGAGGACTTCCATGGGGCCTTCCAGAATTTGTCGGAACAGTACAAGTGCATTGCAACCAGAGGAGATTACTTCAAAGGGAACTAGAGTTTCATGTGTGTAAATAAAAGTGCCCGTACGAAAAAAATCTGGAAACTTATTTAAGCCACCTTGTACTCCACTCCCAACCCCCCCCAAAAAGAAATTAATCCCAGGAAGTGGTATCATAACCACAGAACACCCACCCCACCTTTAAAAAAAGAGAAGGCAATGCTTTGGAGGATGACAAGAAAACAAATGCTACACTATCCCACATACCAGACTTGAATATTGAAACAACTACATTAGTCTGAAATAGCATAGTAAAGTGAATTGAGCATTAAAAGAAAAAAGTAATATTATAGTTTCATGCAAATACCTTATCTCCATTAGTAATAAACTAGCAGGGAGACCCGACGTTGCCTGGGATTGAATGATGATCAACAAATGTTTCACACTCCCATATTTTTATCGTCATCGAAATCGGTAAAATCGCCCATTTCTCAATCAAATCAATTGTTTGCTCTCATCAGGGACCCGTCGTGTTGCACCATGAGAAAGGTTCACATGCCTCTGCAGTGACTTAGTCCACAATAAATTGTAGTTTACATTGCACTGTAGAGAACCTACGGTTGCTTTTATAAAATCATTGTTCTATATAATGGCTTGAATTAAAGTTTAAAATGCAAAAGCCAAGTATTGTGCTCTAAATAGAAACATTCATTTCAAATGTTCCCCTGTCATATCAAAGAACTTACTGTTGCTTTTATATGCCGAGCTTTTCTACTTGTGCTGTGATGATGGTTTTAATATAAGTTTGAAAGGAAGTCAAATATCATGGTTCAATTGTGCTTTAAACAGAAACATTCATTTTGAATGCTCGCTTGTCATATCAAAGAACCTACTGTTGATTTTATATGCTGAACCTTTCTGGTTGTGTGGTAATAAAACTTCTGCAATGCACTTGTGATGTTAGGCTGCATAAGGTGTTAACTTCGGTCAAAATCACCTGTTCCTTCTTTCATGAGATTTTTTTGATTATCAATACTTATAGAACACATTCTGATATAAAACCTATGTAAGAACACTGCCAAATATATAAAGTATATTCATGAGAAATTTCATAAAAATCGTCCCAGTCGTTTTGGAGTCCATAGGGAACGAACTTACACGCGCACACACAAATTTCTCTATATAATAGAAAGATAGATACATTTAAAATTTTTGTAACTTTCACATTTCAAGTCATCTATTCTTTCTTTTAACCTTTTTTTTTTTTCTTTTTCTTCCTCTTGAACATATAAAATTATTTTGTTGAATTTTCAAAGTCAGACCCAAACAGCATTTAAGCTGACATACCAAACTTTGTATTATTTAGATTAGTCAGACAACTGTTTTCATGTTGGATGTCTTTCACACAATGTTTCAGTCTGCAAGGATCCATTGTATAGTGAATAAAGTAGTTGATGAAATTCATTGGTAAGTTATACTCTTTTGGAGATTTGTGGTTCAATCCTCAGTGCAAGCGAAACTCAAAATACAATTACAAACTACTTAGGACTATTACTCAGTTGTGTCTAACAGAATGACAGCATACTACCCCTGTGGATTAAGTACAGAGCTTTGTTTGAAATTGCATGCAGATTCCCAAGTTTGACAGAAAGATTTATGAGTTCGACAAGTCACACTTGAAGGAGGTTGGAAGTTACATTAACCAAAATGTTGCAAGAATAACACTGAAAATGAAAACGAAAAAAAACAAATACTTCAAATAATACGGATTATTAATCTTCCTCTAAAAAATTTAGAAACATAAAATTAAAATTTGCTTCTGACTAACCAATTTTCATTCTGTATTGTTGTACTATGTTATTTACAACACAATAACATAGCTAAAATTTATTTAAAAAATTTAGTCTGGCCAACTCTATTGCCAATATGAAACATTTTAGAATAATCATCGAAAAATAAAAGCATCAAAGGAAATAACTCTATTCAAATTATAAATATAACTAGCAGGACTCGTGGAAATTCCACAGGGGACTCATTCATATGTAATATATTGATGTTGGCATTCTGTAAATGTTTAGTGTAAATGGAGACGTTCTAATATTATTGTAGCTTTTTTGTTAAAACTGAAAAAGTATTTATCTAAGCTAGCACGAACGCCCGGCAATGCCCGGTTGTAAAGTATGCTTAAATATAATTTCATTCTTGCAGATTTTGTATATATTAAAGAATTAATGTTCTATCGATTTTTATATGGTATAAACTTGCGATTTCAAAAATAAAAAAAAATATATTTTGTGTGATTTGTATGATGTCTTTCGGCGGTCAGAGCCCTCCAAGGTCACTGCGGCAAGCGGCCTCCAGTTGGGACGGTATAGGCGGCGGCGAATCAATAGACTGCTGCACCGTTTCGCTGTCCCTCTTTACACAGACAAGCATGTGGCATAAGCTATTGGATTCACTGCGTCTCATAGCGGTATAACCGGGGATCTGAGGTTCGTCTGGTACAGACTTCAGCCAGGTATCCAGCGCCGACTTGAACGATTCTGTTTTGCAGTTCGTGATCTCTCTGATGTTACGTGGTAGGCAATTGAAGAGCGTAGGACCCCAGGAATTTAAACTCGATTCCCTGAGCCGTCGACTGAGCCATGACTTTTTTTTTTTCCTACAAAAGAGTCACCACTTATCAAGGCCCAGAGGCCACTCGAGGATAAGGGTTAATAACTGTACAGTGGTCAATGGGACAGTGACGTAGTAATTGTTACTAGTGGAAATTTGGTAAATTTGATCATTGGGTGCATTAGCTTGAATTGAAACCGAAATAAAAACGTATGAAAAAAATACATGTATATATATATATATGTATAACTCGAGTTCCTTCAACCATAATTGAAACTGAAACCAAAACTTATGAAGAATTCTTGATAAAATTATTTGTAAAAAAAAAATAGATGACTTAATGCCATCAGCTATAATTGAAACCGGAACCAAAACTTAGGAAGAACTCTTAGTAAAATTATTTATGACGAGAAATGGAAGTACATAACAAATAACCAGGATGTAAGCGTGGCACAGAAAATAACACACACGCTATCGTATCAATATATAGATAAGAGTTAAAAAATGTGCAACAAATAAAAATTAAAATAACTTTGCTGTATTTTAGGTACAGCTAGTTTTAAACTTTCGTTTACAAATTTTACATTTCATTGCATTTGCAATTTTTAGTGACAAAAGCAACCATGAAATTTTTATGGGTTCTGCAAGGGTCATTCCAAAAATTCAGACAAAAGTTTGAAGTACTCTGCAAAATATTGCAGAAGCATTTTAGGTCAAAGCAGAAACAGACCACTCCCCACACACACACTGTACTTGAAAAGGAAAAACTGGTATCAGTGGCAGTGGAGAGAGGGGACACTTGATCATATTCAAACTATCTCCCTTTTTCATAATATTTCTCAGTACTAGGACTTACACTTGAGTCTCTATATTAGGGACCCTAGGTCAATAGCAATTAAGTTAGCTTTTTGTTTCATTTTACTTGAGTTCTAAGAAATCAAGGGCCCCCTTCTTGGGGCTAACACTTGATCTCTATAAGAGATACATAAATATTTGAATATTCCTTCAAAGTTCCCCTTTACATCTCAAAGACTTAGTTTGTAAAGAAGTTGGGAACATAATTTCCTTCTTCCCCAATTGACCATTTAAATGTCATATATCTTTTTTGCAGTCTCTTGGTCTTACTGGATTGGAGAACAAGAATTCTTCTAGTCTGGTGGAGTATCCATCTTCATGCTGTTATTTGAGGTAACATCACTTGGAGATGGTACACCATTCCTCGTAAAAGCCAGTGTTGATTAGCAATGCCAAGATCTTATTTGTGCCACCAATACGATGTGATTTTGAACATTTAGTCAGAATTTATTTGTAAGGAAAAGTATCCTCGTGCCAGGTTGTCCTGACAAAGACGTGTACAGAAAGAGCTTAGACACTCGAGGATAGTGATTAGTAGGCATCCAAGTTTCTCTCAATTTAGCTTCTCTTGTTTTAATGTCATCATTTTGTTCTTTATGCGGATGCCAGACAATCCTCCACAATTTCAGTCACTCCAACCTAAATTGTGGGTGATTGTCTGTTTTTTTTGTTTTTTTTTTCAACTTTCTCATCAGTTTGTTCAAGCTGGGAATGGGGCAACCTACTGGATGCCAAACATTCATCTGCTATCTTATTCCAACTGAAAGATCTATTTTAAAATTCTGGCAACCCTTTTAAGTGCAATTGTTTGTATCTCTCTTGCACTTGGTTCACCGGGTATATTTGCCAGGTAGTTTTTGAAATCCTTTTTCTAGGAGTGCTCCTATAATTACTTGAATAATAGAGATCTTCCTAAGATTCCAGTTTCTTTTCATGCCATACATAAAACCTTGGTATTTTGTTATCCTTTCCTTTTAGCTACTGTGAATTTTGATATGTAAAGTCAAATCAAGACAGCAGACTAAACAAAACTATGAGTTAAGATGACAAATGAGGTCACGTTTTTCAAGCTGAGAGAAGACAAAGGTTTTCAAATAAGTCCGTCTGTGCAAGCCGTACAACAAAGACCACCAATAATACGAGTCTGCCATTAACTGTATGAGACAGTTGGCCAGTCATGTAGAAAACTTTGATGACTTAAATGCAAAATGGGTCCTGGATATGACCTAAAACTATATCCGATGGTGAGGCCCCACCTTGCGGGCCTTGGGGAGTGTGGAGCCACCCTTTAATTGCCATTGCTCCACTCTGACCCGGAGTGGTAGTACCTGTTAGGGTCACAACTATGGGTTAAATAGAATCCAACTTAAAAAACAAATATACTCCATTAAAAATCGTTCCTCAAAATAACTAGATTCGGCATTAAATAACCTGAAAAAGGTTGATATGCCGTAAAACAAAAACAACCATTAAATGCAAAATGTTACTTTGATGTCTTTCTCTGTGTGCATTACTCATATCAGTTGTTAAGCAGTTCACTTCGTAACTAAATAATTAGCAAAAAGAACATTAGTCTCTCTCTCTCCTGAGTTAATTCTCTCCCAAATAAAACATTTAAAAAATCTCACCAAACGTCTCCATACTCGAGAGTCAAAACAATGAAAAGAATATGCTGCTGTCAGAGCCCTAATAATTAGTAATAAATACTGATATTTAGAACTAGAAAAAAAATAGGTTTAAGGCTCCTAAAATTCGTAGTAGAATCGTCCCATGGCGTAGTGGTTAGAGTACTTGGAAAAACCAATTGTAAAAGTGATATTCTCCTGAAGGTTGAAGGTTCAATTGCGAATTACTTAGGACCTCTATCCAATCATGGCTGATGGAACAAGAACATGCTACCCCTGTGAAGTAAATAAAGGGTTTCATTTGAAATTGAATTCAAATTCCTGAGTTTGACAGAATACACCTGAAGGTTACATCAACCTAAACGATCGCACTCAAGTTCGATGAATCCAAATAATATGAATAGGATGTCTTTGATATGCAAACAAAATCGCTCTCAGAGACGGGTGACATGAAGTTGAGGCAAGGGACCGAGGTCAAACACAGTAGACAAAACAGACTTAAATGATGACGAATAATGCCGTGCTTTTTTAAGTGAGAGAAAACTAAGATTTCTCAATCAGTTCTCTCCATGTAAACGAGATACAGAAAACTGATAATCTCACTGAATGCTATGATGTCTCCACCTGTCTGTGTCATGCATTTCTTAAATTAGAATTAGAATTACTTTTTAGCATTTTAAAAGCGGAGGAAAGTTATGGACTGTTGACCTAGAATGAATGCTTTATGGAAAATTGATGGCTGAATATGGCTAAATTTGTGCTCATTTTTGCATTAAATACTAATCCCTATTAACCTGTAAGTTTGCATTGAATGGATACCATAATACTTAGTTTGCTACATGTTATAATAACAAAGGTCCACACACAATTGTAGCCAGATCGGCCCAGTAAGTTCCAAGTAAAAGTGAAGCAGCCATACACACACACACATGTATTAGTGATGGGACGATTCCAATATTTTTCCCGATTCTGTACTAAATTCACGATTCTGATTCTTTATAAATCTCCTTATATTTAACTATAGTGTTGTTATTTTCCGATTTCTGTAAAAAAACATGTTGAGTATGCAGATATTTTCCTAAACGTAAAATACACTTGTGGAGGATGACCTATAGATTTTAGCTTTATTGGTATTTTAAAATCAACAAATACTTATTTTATCATTATTGCCAGCAACGGAATATTTTGCTTTAAACAAAATCAAATAAAAAAAGATAATTAAAAGAATCGTTTTGGCATCGGAAAATAGGCACCAATTTCTCCGATTCCGATATCCCCAAATTTGTTGATTTTTCCGATTCGATTCTGATTAATCAGCTCAACATTAATATATATATATATATATATATATATATATATATATATATATACACAAAATCAAATAAAACACGTACATAAAATATATTTTTAAGTCATCCAACATCAAAAAATAATAAACAATTTGAAAATAATGTTTATTGATATTTTTTAGCGAAGAAACTTGCCCTTGCCAAGTTAATAATTATTTAGTTATTTAGTTTCTCTCTCTCAATCAGTAATGAAGAGGAAAGAAGAAAAATGTAATTCATATTTTAAAAATGTAATTCATATTTTATATCTATAACAGACATTTTCATTGACTATTAAAAAAGAAGTAAAGAGACTGAATAGATTAAACATGCAGAAAATCCCACACAAAGACTATTATTTGATTTGTTATTGAAAATTTAACAAAAAAAGTACAGGCTTCAAATAAATAAAAAGTACAAAAAACTCATTACAAATGTATCATGTCATATTGTGTTAAATGGAAATTAATTATAATAGAAGCAATAATTATTCGATCAAGACAGCCTAAATATTTAGGCTATGGGCCCAAAGGTCAACATCCCTCTAGATTTTTGATTCTATGACCTTGGTTAGAGGTGGAAGAAAAAAATGGTGGCAAATGAATGCCAAAAGACTCTTGAACATCATCCTATTTTTCACAAGCATAAATGTTGTGAATTTGCAAGAATGGCATCCATATTTAAAGATGGCCGACAATCTTTCAAATAAAATATGACGAGTTGGGGGGAGGGAGAGAGAGAGAGAAAGGTCTCTGGCGTTTCCCTGATTGTAGAATATGGCTAAATAAATAATTAAAAAAAAAAAAAAAAACGAGCTTGGTTGCTATCAGCCAGAAACAAAACCGGAAAGACCATTTTGCCAAAATAAATAAAAATGCTGTGTGGTGGACGTGAACTTGCAAAAGTTAAGTTCGTAATCGAACATGTTATCGATCGGACCATGATGACACGTTATGACATTGCAAATTGAACTTTTTAAAATAGAACAACGAATTGACTGTTCGCACATGTGTGATTAACAAACAGTGTCGAAAGCAAGCTTATTACCTGACCCCCCCCCCCCCCCCCCCGCTTAAAAAAAAAAAAAAATATCTACATGAAATAAGTGACGATTTTTTTCTAATTTTTTAATATTACATGTCCGAGAGACATCTTTCTAATGATACTAGGTTTGTGCCTGTTTGATGCAGATGTCAAAAGTTTTTAGTGGACATAAAAAAAAAAAGGCTTCCTTCAGTATTGACAGACTTTTTTGTAGCAAGAGTTGCGCAATCTCCAACCACACCTCTCCTGAGTCGACATTGTTGAATACCAGTGGCAAGTGGAGGTTCAAGACATCTGGAAAAGCGGAAAGCACATACAGTGCCTAGAATTCCCAAACGGTTACTCATCTAGTAGTAGCCAGGCTCAATGTTGCTTAACTTCAATGATCTGATGAGAACCGGTGTGTCAACGTGATTATGCCGTATGAGTGTAGTGGACATACAAACACACATGGATGGCTCAGATTTATGGATTAGCTGACTTACTTTACCCTTAGAAATACCCAAACCAATAAACATACAAACATGTAGTTAAGTACATTTTATTGCCAATTAAATTCTTCATTATTTATTATATAGATATTGAACTTAAACATCCTATTGGCTCTCTAAAAAAAAACAACAAAAAAACCTTTCACTGTTCATATAAGATTAATTTCAGCAGCTAACACATTGAACTATTAATGTATGTACTCATGATGAAACAAAAATAACATATTCCAAAAATCACATAAATTGATAAAGTAGTTTTAGTTTTATAAAGAAAATCATTTTTAAGCAATTAATAGGAATTCATATGCATTACAATATAAATCTCGCAAATTTGAATTATTATTGAGTTATCTCCTGTTGTTTTTTTTGTTTTAGTGTTTTCAAAATGGTGGCCAAGACAGTCACTCTTTGGTTTCATATATAATTTGATTTTCTTATTTAAAAATAAATCTAACGGATCAATTTACATAATTTTTGGAATATGATATTTTCGTTTCATCATACAGATTTTTCCTTATTTTTGTTTTTTAATACGAGGAATTCTAGGCAAGCACCAAAGATTTCTAGACACTAATAGCAAATCTGCATGGCATGAAATTGGAATGATTGCTTATTACCTATATGTTGACGACGAACAAACGAAAAGACGATTCAAACGCAGTTAAAAAGGAAATCATACTAATATTTAATTTACACAGATCATATAATTTAACATCTTGTGGACATCAGAAATTTTCTTGTTCTTCTTTTTCCTTCTGCTTCTCTAACTGCCAACTGTTTTTCCCCATAAGTTGGGGATCATTTATTGAAAAGGCCGAGCAAGGGACTTGTCCAGGAATTTCACAGATACACCACCGAGAACAGCCATAGCCAAAATTTGCTGGATGAACCAGCCGCTCGCGTGCTTTCGCTTCTTCTGCAAGCGTTTCCCTGGAGAAGAAAAAAAAAAAAAAAAAAAAAAAAGCATTAATTTTAATGTTTGATTGTTGATTGCTTATGGTTTTTTTTTGTTTTTAACTAACAAGTGTGAAATGTAAAAAGTTAACATAAGATTCATAGTTTTAGAAATCAACTAGTGTACACTGCTCATCAAAACTGATGAACAAAAATTATGCTTTGCCTGTGTTCGGACTAATATTCATTTAAAATCTTAGAATTATGCCAGGAAGTTAATTTTTTTCACATAGAAATTAGGTACTTGTTTGTTACTAGAGCGAAACTCAAAATACTGAATTTTAAGTACAACCAATGGCATGTCGCAGTAATGAACATATCCAAAAATCAAGAAAAACAATAAGGTAGAAAATTAATTATTAACATCTGTTTGGTTCTGATGCTGAAAACTCGGGAATAAACTCGGAACCTTTAGTCGAGCTTGGTTAAGTAATTCCTTTCATTAACAACTGCAACAATGTTTGATTGTAATAGCAGCAGTGCAGCAGCAATCCTTGTTTCATTTCTTTTCAACAACATGAGAGATAAAAAAAAAACACACACATCAAAAACGCATATGAATAACATGGCGTCCTAAACAAAACCTGACCCTCAAACAAAAAATCTTAAATTTATTTAACCCTTTCGGATTCTCAACAGTGCCTATTTTATATAAACACCCTCACCTCGTTATCACACGGTTCTAGGTTCGTGCACGCATGCAGTCGCTGTTACCTTGCAGTGGACGCATGCTAAATGTTTATAATATGAAATCTTAAAATTATGTCAATAATTTAAGTTTCAAAGATAAACTATTATCGTCATTACTGAAAAAGTTAATTTGAAAATTTAGAAAACCAAATAATGTTTTTTTATTTCTTTTCTATTAAACTAGCATGGGTACCCGGCATTTCCTGGGTGTGGAGAGGTGGTATAGTAAGGCTATTAAGCAACCAATCCCCTTAAAAAAAAAAAAAAGATGAAAATAGCAGCGAATGCCCATGCAAGCGCAAAAAAAGAAAGAAAAAGCCGCAGTAGCCAGGCTCGCCCACACAACTTATGATGTCACGGGCCTTCGAAATAACATATTTTATACATACGTTGAGATTGCAATGCGTGAATGACTTTGCAAAAATGTTGCCGCAAAAACTGACCTCTCCTTGCAAAAAGAAACAACCCAGTTGACAGCAAAAGAATTAATGTTTTTGCCCAATTTTTTTATATTTGTCGTCCGAGAGATCGATCTATCTAACAATACCAATTTTGTCAGTGTCCATTGCGTGTGTCGAAAGTTTTTAGCTGACACACAGCCAACTTTCCTTTATATAATAGACTAGCGAGGGGATCTGGCATTGCCTGGATGTGCAGAGGTTTTATTGTTAGGGTATTGAGCAACCCAGCCCCCCCCCCCCAAAAAAAAACGTAGCAGCAAAAAATTAGCTGCAGTAGCCAGGAACATGAAAGGGAAAGTAAATGCTTTAGTTGTCTCACCCATGTGACTTGTGACATCATGGGCCTTCGAAATAACATGTTTTATACGTACGTCAAGATTGTGATGCGCGAATGACTGCAAAAATATCAACGCAAAAACTGACCCTTCCTGGGGGAAAAACTGACCATTCCTGGGAGTTGACAGTCAAAGAATTAATGTTTTTGGCCGATTTTTCGATATTTGTTATCTGAAAGATGGATTGTTCTAATGATACCAATTTTGTCAGTGTTCTTTGCATGTGTCGAAAGTTTGTGGGACACACACTGACATACAGACACATACAAACACACATTTTGGCTTTTACATAATAGATGATGAAAATCATTTTTTTTCTTCTTACGTTTACATTTCTCTATTTATATGAGGAGCCGAACTTTAGGTTAATATCAACAAAAAGTAAAGAGAAAAAAAAAACACTGTCTTCTTCTTCTAAGGTGTTTTTATAACAAAAGTTTCAGACACCAAAAGAAAGAAAAAAAATTATTTTAATCATTAAAAAAAAAAAAAAACAATTATAAAACAATTTTCTAAAAAAAATTTTCTAAAAAAAAATTTTCTTAAAAAAAAAAAAAAAAAAAAAAAAATGAACTTACTCAGATTTACAGAATATTTTTTTGACGTGATCATATATTTCAGTTTGACTTTTGTTGTAGACATCAACAAGAGCTTTCCGACCATCATCTAAAAAAATAAAACAAAGAAAAAAAGTTCAGCAAATTTGACTATTAATTGTGGTACTGATGATTTATGATTTTAAAACTATTAAAATAAAATATATACTAATTAAATAGAGTAATATAAATTAATACAAACTTAAAAATATATTGGCTTTCAAGTGTTTCTATCAGTGACCAATTGAAGTTATTTACAAGTCTATCTGTAATTAAATAGGATTTTATATTCGTAATAAAATACAATGACATGAGAGAGAGAGAGAGAGAGAGAGAGAGAGAGAGAGAGAGAGAGAGAGAGAAGTATAGATAGTTTAAGTTATGAAATAGAATTTCTTACAGGATTATCTTATTCTTTGATAGTTTTTATTGTCAATAAACAAAAATCTAATTAACCATAATAATAATAATGCAATTTTAACCTCATGCAGAACTAGGTTAATACTTATTTCAAAAAGGGCAAAATTAATTTTCTGAATGGAACAGTTTTGCACCACTTTTATGTCCCCTTACAGAGACTGAAATCAATATATAATGGTACTAAATTTTATATCTAGAATCCTTTTTCCAATTTTGATCAAAATTCATTACAAGTTTTTGATTCTAGAAAATGTTTAAAATTTAAGACTTAAGCTTGGGGGGGGGGGCTTAAGAGGACTTATTTAGGAACTGAAATTTAGAGAATCTTGCTTGATGACTATGAACAAAATTCAATGTGAATGTGAAATATTTGCAAATTTGGTGCTTGTGCAGTTTAGCAAAGAAATTAAAAAACAAAGATAAAGAAAAATCTCTATGATGTGCCCATTATGGAATGAAGTTCTCATAAAAGAAAAATCGCTTAATTTGATCAAGTAGTTCTTGTTTTTATTGTTACAGAGGAAAATCAAATTTTAGTGGGACCTATTGTGACGCAGCCTGCCAATTTCAGCTATGAAGAGGGTGGAGGGCGCCAGGGGAGATAACTCCATCCAATTCTTGAAGTTTGTCAAAATGCACATGAAGTTCTAATAGTTTTATTAGTAAATTCGGAAGCGAGTTTTTGAAAGAAAAAAAAAAAAAGAAAAAAAGGAATACCTAAATTATTAAAAACTATAAAAATAATCTCGTCAAATTTTGGCAAAATTCAAGAATTAGATAGAGTTATCTCCCCTGACCCCCCCCTCTTCGTAGGTGAAATTGCTAAGACGACTGCATTGCGATGGGTCTTACTAAACTTTGATTTTCCTAAAAAAAAAAAAAAAAAAAAAAATATATATATATATATATATATTACTTCATCAAATTAAGTGATTTTTTTTTCTTTTGAGAACTTCATTCCATAATGGGCATGTACATCAGAGAAATTTTTCTTTGTTTTTGCTGAATTGTATCCATATTATTCTACCTAAAAAGCCTTTAAACACTCGAAAGAAATTGAAATTTGGGGAATATTATTCGATGTTTAATAAATATGATTAGATTTCACTAAAATCAGATTTTCTTAATTTACACAAAGGCTTTTATACTCGTTGAATAAAACTAAGTTTAAATTAAACTACGAGGGATGTTTCAAAAGTAATGCTTCCTATTCTTTTATTTCATCTGAATGCATCAGAAAAGACCGTAAATTGCATTGCTATGATGACTGAACTCATGCATTCATGACCAGAGATTTTAATCTCTGTTGCAGATATTGACAGTGTGAGACTAAGAAAGCAACCCCTGTCATACATATACATCAGAAGCAGAGATACGTGATTGAATTAACCATACAGAAAAATTGAACCAATGAACATTCAATAATGCCTGTTGCATGTTTACAAAGCTGATGCGATTAATGTCAGCATAGTTAGAAGATGGGTTTGTCGAGTTTTTTACTTTTTTTTAGTGACAGAGACGTGAGTGATAAAGTGCATTCCAGACTTTTCCGACTGCAGCATGAAAAGAGGCTGGGAAAAGTGCACGGAGAATGGTGGTGACTATGTAGAAAAATAAATTCTGGAGCACAAAAGATCACTGATTTCAATGGTACCCTTCCTGTATTTGTAGCTCTTCAATGTTTCAGTTTTGTAGTTAAAAAATAGAAGACTTTACTTTTGGATAAAGGCATAGCCAGGAAGGACCAAGGGATGGGGTGGGGGAAACTTTTGTAGCAAAAATTTTACAAAATATGTTTTGTTCGTTTCGTTTTAGTAAATTTTTGTTTGGTTTCATTCATTAGGCAACCTAAAAATTGTAATTGCTGCTCATTGAATGTTCTTTAGAATGCTAAATTTTAATATTTTGATTGATTTATAAAATTTTTTTAATAATTACTTTGTTAAATTACTCAACCTGATTAATAAATCCAATTTTTGGGTTGCCCTAATTATAACTTGTCATGTTTTTGGATTTCTGTTAAGCGTTGGTACCGTTTGCCACATTTTTTATTGTAATTAAATACTTATAGATGCACGAAGCAAAATGAAAAATGAACAAAATGAAATGATGTAAAAAGTTTTGTTTTTATACAAAAAAAATTTAAATTAGTAAATATTTTGAACAAAACAGAAAGAAATGAAATGAATCAAACCCTGCAAAATTCCCCTATAGGTTGGTAAACTTTGAGATGTTATTGTGAAATGACAAGCAAAATCGATTTGCAAGCAGTAAATAACATTAACAGGCAAATTATTTATGACAAGGTAAATGCCTTACTATCTCTGGCTGCGCTAGTGTCGCTTTAAATTAGAGAAAAAAATTTTTTTGATTGACTTCACCAAGGGGTGGGTATAAAAACATGGAAAGCATGACTGGCTACGCCCTTACTTTTGGAATGACTCTTGTAAACTTGTGGATATTTCCTAAGTGACATTATAAGATTGGATAGGGTCCAAAAAAGAGTTTTCAATCCAATAGGTCCCACTTTGTCAACTAAGCTCCAACCCCTGTCCCATCACCTCAATGTTGCATCTCTGTGCCTGTTTTACAAATATTTTAATGGAATGTGCTCTGATGAACTCATTGCACTTGTGCCCTCTCAGTGTACATATCCTCGGCAAACACGCTTAGCAACAAAATCTCACCCCTTCACTGTTGAGATCACTAAATGCCAGAAAGCTTTCTACTCCAATAGTTTCTTCTCTCGAACAGCTAGACTTTGGAATTCCCGTCCTGCTACCTGCTTCCCTGAGTGTACTGGTATGCTGAAGTTTAAGCATAACATAAACCAACATCTTGTGGATATTTCCTAAGCGATATGCGTTGTTAGAGATGAACATGAGTTTAAAAAAAAAAAAAAAAAAGTATGCGAGAGAGGAGAAAGGGGTGCAGTTTTTTTAAGTTTTATCGCTAAAGACATTTTACATTATTATTTTCATTCCTTTGGGATAAAATCGGTTAATTTGAATTAGATGAAATACAGCAATTATATTCATGTTCAGCCGAGTAATCTTGTTGTATGTGTAAAAAGTTATAAAACTGCATACGACACTAACCCATAAAAAACTGGATGAATGGCGTTGGCGTCATGTTTTTAAATGTCAGGATCTGTACATTTGGATTTTGATATTGTATTTGTGGAACGTGCCAAAACTGAAAAAAACTAAAGAAAAGAAATAAATTAAAAATATATATATATATATATATATATATATATATATACATACACATAAATTTCTAAAATTCAAAATGGCATAATGGAAACATATAAGGTATTTACAGTTTCTCTTTCAATTTTCGGATTTTAATCATGTCAAAACACACTTTATTTCCTTTTGACAAATTGATTGTTGCTATTTCTTCTGATGAGTTAAGGGCAAAATAGATTCACTAGTTGATATAATAATTAAGTGATTGATTTTGCACTATGGAGCAGATACTGTTAAGAATTGTAAGTGTTAACTGAATTAAAGGAATAAATTATAAGAGGGTCAACACCATGAACTTTGGAATATAGACTTTTGTCCTTCATTCAGTATATATACATATTATAAAATGAAATACCTATGTCATACATTTAAAAGCCAAATTATGCAAAGGTTTTGTAAAATAAACAAACATTTATTTGTTTAAAAACGAATAATTTTGACTTGATATGTCTTCTTCAAAATATTCTTTTTTCCTTTCTGTGCCATGATATTAAAATGAAAAGGATTTAGCTGTAGAAAAACTTAACTATTTCATACAACATGTGCCTACATGATCTCTCCAGGACATAAAAAAATAATATCACTGTTGAAGAAAAACATGACAAGTAGACTTTTATACCAAACCCCATTGAATTGACTTTGATATGTCAAGAACTATTGCTCTTGAGAGGAAACCCTCATAGATAGATTCACTAATCCTATGTGAAATCAGTCAGTACATCAGCTGTAGATCTTGCAGGATGTAAACCATATTGGTTATCACTAAGTAGGTTGGTTTTGACAAAGTGTGTGACAATTTCTCTATTTAACGCAGATTCAAACAATTTACTCATGACACACAGAAGGCTAATTGGTCTGTATTGTGATACAGAAGACTGAGCTCCAGTATTTTTAAATACTGAACACACCAACAAGGTTTTCCAAATCGACTGAACAGCTTTGCAAGAATGAGTGCTAGTTCCGGTTGTAGCTTTTTGAGTACTATAACTGGAATATTGTCAGGACCAGTTGCTTTGTTGGCATCAAGGTTCTTGATGAGTGTTGTAATATCATAAACAGATATGTAGATGTTGCTCAGATTATTTTTGGTCTTGGGAGAAAATTCAGGAAGTAGGTTGTTCTGATCATATAGGGTTGCGTTTATTGCAAAGTTCTTGACAAAGAGTTATGTTGTCAGATGCTGAGGAAATGACCTCGGGCCCGTTCATGATGGTTGAGATACAAAACACGCATCTGTTCAGGACTTTGTTATTCGCCAAAACTCACGGGAACTAACTCTCTGTTCTTCTACTTTAGATTGATGGATAGCGTATATAACTCTTGTGTTTTCTATAATCCTTTTGCAGTGATTGTTGGCAGTTCTAAAGGCGACTTGAGTTTCGAAACATCTATCTTTAAAAGTTCTTTTTCTTTTTTTACTTGGGGGTTATCACTTATCAAGATCCGGAGGCAACTGGAGGATAAAGAGTTAATGAATGTAAGGTAGTAGTGTAACAATAGTTAATAGTGTCAATTGGGTAGAATTTGATTGAGAACTTGTTCACATTGGATTTGAAGACTACCATCTTGTATTCAACCAAGAAGCAGGATAGCAGAACAGTGTTCAACAGGCAGGCACTTCTGGGAAAGAAGCTTTGTTCATGGAATCTATGTTTAGATTCAAGCACAGATAGAGAGTGGAGGAAATCGTTTATAGCGGTTCTAGTTAGTTGAGTGTTTTTTTTCCTTGAAAAAGTTTGGCAAAGGGGAACCATAAATTGGAGTTCAGTCGAGCACTTGCCATGAAAATAACGATAGAGCAGTGACAGGCTCACAATATCTTTTCTGTGGGAAAGCGGTTGCAGGGAAAAGATAAGATAAACCTACTAAGTTCCGACGCCAGTTTTGAACTCTATTAAAGCTGTATACGGCGCGCTGAGCAGCTCCTGCCCACATATGGCAACAGAACTTCATTTTAAGGTGTACTTGGCTCTTATACAGATAGAGGATTGCATTGGCAGTGAAATACCCGCTGGGTATCTCATAGGATTAGTGAATCTCTCGACAAAGGCTTCTTTTCTAGGGCAATTGCTCTTGACATATCAAAGGCCTTCAATAAGTTATGGCATACTTCACAAGATTTCCAGCTACGGTATAACTGGAAATGTTTTTCAATCATTAAATCATTTCTCTCTGATAGGCTCATAAGAGTAGTGGTTGATGGGCAGAAATCAGAGACCCACAGTATTAATGCTGGAGTTCCTCAGGGGTCCATCTTGGGCCCAACTCTCTTCCTGATCTACATCAATGATCTCCCAAAACACATACTTAAATCATTCATTGACATCTATGTTGATGACACGACCATCTATGGCAACATATCTAAGGCCGTAAATAACAAAGTTCTCTCTGATTCTCTCTCCTCTTATCTAGAGCGTGTGGTACAGTGGGGGAAGAGGTGGCTGGTTACTTCTATCTTTACATCATCAACGCGCTAATCCCCATCTGGCATCAATTGAAATGGATGGCTCTCATTTAGAGGAAGCTCCTGACCTGAAATGGAACACGTACATCAAGTCAGTTGCCAAGGTCGCTGGAAAAATGGTAGGATCCTTCTACCACTCCAGAAGATATCTCACTGCTGATGCAATTCTCTCTCTCTATATAAAAGCCAAGTACGTCCAAGGATGGAGTACTGCTGCCACATCTGGGCAGGAGCTGTTAAAAACAGCTTATCCTGCCTTGACAGAGTACCAAATTGGCTTAGTGGGGGATACCCTTTTCTCTTCCCTGCAACCTCTCTCCCACAGGAGAGACATTGCGAGCCTGTCTTTGTTTTACCGTTACTTCCATGGGAAGTGCTCGTCTGAGCTCCAATCTCTGGTCACCCCTCGCCAATCTTTCACGATAAACACCCATCTAGCTGAAACTACTGTCAAAAATTTTCCCCACTCTTTATCTGTGCCAAAACCAAAACGTAGATTCCATGAACAAAGCTTCTTTCTTATAAATGCACACCTGTGGAACTCTCTTCCATTTGCCTGTTTCCCATCTGACTACAACCTGGATGTCTTCAAGTCCAACATAAACAAATTCCTGATGAACCACCCTCTTAAGTAAGACACTTTATCAAATCTCCAATATTAACGATTACTACGATACTATCCCATTGATTACTGTACACGCAAATACCCTTATCCCCGAGTGGCTTCCGGACCTTGATAAATAGTGACTACCTTGTAAAAAAAAAAAAAAAAGTGATTCAACCATTTTTTTGACAATCTTGGCAACAGATTTGATGTATGTGTTCCATTTGAAGTAGTGGTCTCTGTGTGCAATGGCGGCAACACATTCGGAGGTGTACCATGGCCCGCTGTTCAATTTCTGGGGAATTTTTTGGATGTTATGTAGTTGTCTATGCTGAGGGTTAACCAATCAATTAAGTCGGATGCTATAGCGGACACATTCTTTTTAAATATAGAGCTTAGGGTTGTTTCGATATGACGGTTTGGAAACCATTCCAGTGAGCCATTGAGTATCTGTATACTGTCCGATGGAGAGGGGATGCCACAAGGGAAGATATGCTTAATGTAGGTGCATATTCCATATTGATCCTAGGGTCAGGTTTGGATGTAAAGTTAGAATAACCTTTGAGGGAGAAATCGTCTAAGGAAACAGTTAAATTAATGCCAGTTTAACACAAGAACACTAGATCGGGTTTGGTCTCCCATAATCATATATATTTAAAAAATTGTGCAAAAATAAACATTTATTTGAAAAAGTTATTTAAAAGATATTGTCAGAAATTTGACAATTACATCAAGCCTCCCATTTTATTGTTTTTGGGCTAATTAGAGTGGGCGATTATATTTTCTGCCAAGTGTTGCACTTTCGCGGGCTTTTGATATTTGGTGTGTTTGCTTTTCAGCTAAGAACTTGACATGGACGGATGCAGGGAATCCGTTCAAATTGCCACAAGCAGCCAAACTCTAAAGGACATTGCAACTCAACCCCTGCAGGAGGTACGGAGCCTCCGACTTTCATCTCTTTGAGACAGTTTATCTTATGCCTAAATAATTAGACTCATTACCAAGAGTCTGTTATAGACTCAATTCATTTATTTCATCCCTAAATATAGATACATCTTCATTAAGTCCGTTAAGAGACTTTTATTGGTATAATTACCGAATTAACATGAACATTAACCATAGACGTGCATTATGCTGACAGTGTGAATATTGGATCCTTTTCATCACAAGACATCCTGTCGACCCCCTTCTACGGCTGCGAACACTTATCTTCGAAGACAGAATGAACTTGCTTCCAGTTCCTGTTAAAGAAATAAAGACTAACACCTTACGAAGTTGATACCAGCTCTTTTCAGAGGCAAAAAATTGGCATTCCTTTTTTGCAACGTTCTGATCGCCATCTAGCATCAAATGAAATGAATGGCTCTCATCTGGGGGAGGCTTTATGTTTTGACAAGCTTCTGGGCTTGACCTTTACTCCTGATCTGAAATGGAACAAATACACCAAATACGTTGCCAAGATCGCTGGAAAAATGGTGGGATCCTTCTATCGATTCAGTAGATATCTCGCTGCTGATGCAATTCTCTACCTATACAAGAGCCAGGTACATTCAAGGATGGAGTATTGTTGCCACATCTGGGAAGGAGATGATAGAAAGGACTTATCCTGCCTTGATAGAGTTCAAAATATACTTCGTAGCCTAGTAGAGGATACGGTTTTCTCTTCCCTGCAACCTCTTTCTCACAGAAGAGATGTTGCGAGTCTGTCTCTGCTTTATCATGGCAAGTGCTTGTCTGAGCTCCAATCTATGTTCCCCCCCTTGCCAAACTCTCCCGAGAAACATCCGTCTAGTTGAAAATACTATCAATAATTTCCGTCACTCTTTATCTGTGCCTAAACCTAAATGTAGATTCCATGAACAAAGTTTCTTTCTTAGAACTGCATGTCTGTAGAACTGTCTTCTGTTTGCCTGCTTTCCAGCTGACTACAATATGGTTGTCTTCAAGTCCAACGTAAACAAGTTCTTGATGAGCCATTCCACTTAAGTTAACAAATTTACCGAATTTCCATTACTAACGATTACTATATTGTCCTACTGTATAGTCTTTAACCCTTATCCTCAAATGGTCTCTGGGCCTTGATAAGTGGTGATGCCTATGTAAAAAAAAGAAAAGAAAGAAAAAAATTCAATAAAATTTGTATTGAATTTTAAAGGTAGGCTTTTGTTGGTAATTGTCTCGGTTTTGCCACTGTTCAAGGAGCAAAAAAAAACGGTAAGATAAAATATCTCCAGTATTTATTACAAAGGTAAATAAACGGATATTTATTATATTTATTATTATTTATTATATAAGTCCACCTCTATACTTTTTCTTTTAAATGACGACTTTTAAAAGGTTGGGTTTGTATTACTGTACACATAGATTCGAAAAAGTTGTCAAAAAACAAATATATAACAAATAAATGTTATCAAAGGCAAGATAAGTTACTTTTCTACCAAACTGGATATATTTTTTGTGTTTTTATTCAATGTAACATATTTATTCAGCTCGAAAAACATACAGTGTTTACCGATGTATTCGAAAATTCAAGATGGCGTCTCACACCCTCTTTAACACCGTAAGTATGGAAAAAGGTGTTATAAATAAAAAACTATACAAAATACTATTAAAAACCCGCCGAATATATGTCAACCTATGTCACGGTAACATATATTGAGCGAGTTTTTAACAGTATTTTATCCGATTTTTTATTTATAACATCTTTTCCCACACTTACCGTGTTAAAGAGAGAATAAGACGCCATCTTGAATGTTCCAATACATCGATAAACACTGTATGGTTTTCGAGCTGAATAAACATGTTACATTGAATAAAAACACGAAAAATATATCCAGTTTGGTAGAAAAGTAACTTATCTTGCCTTTGATAATATTTATTTGTTATATATTTGTTTTTTGACAACTTTTTCGAATCTATGTGTACAGTAATACAAACCCAAAAGTTGTATTATACATTGTATTCTTTGGCGGCCATCTTTGTAACGCGAGTAGATTTGTTTATGGCGCGCGCACGTGCGCAAAAACGATGGCCGCCAAAGAATACAATGCATAATACAACTTTTTATACCTCGCTAACTACTTATTTCTGCAAAATTTCAATGCGATTTCCTGTTTCAGCATAGTAGAAAACTTATACAAGTCGTCATTTAAAAAAAAATTGTGGAGGTGGACCTAATCTAAAAAAAAAAAATACCATATTTAAAATCCATACTGAAAACAAACAAGCAATAAATCAAAACTGTTACAAACTGGGACGAGAATTAGACTATCACTGTTAATTAGCGCCTCGTCCTAAACTCCTGCTGATTAGAATCAGTTAATATGCCGGATTGCCGAAAAGTGAAATCAACCAATTTAAAACTTTTAAATTAAATTAATCTCGATAACTGCTTAAAAGTAAAAAATAAAACAAAATCTTGGTACAAACCCATCCAATGTTACCGTGACATTTATTGGGTGGGTTTGTGCCAGGATTATATTTTATTTTCTCTTTTTGATCGATTATCGAGACTACAAAGATGTAAGAGTCACATCGCGGTTATTTTTTATTGTTCTCACGTAACAGTCGACACATTTTTCGAACCGAATAAACGTTTTAAAATAAGTTAAAACACAAAAACAACTTATGCAGCTAGGTGGAAGAATAACTTATCTTGCCTTTGGTACTATTTAGTATTTAGTTTTGTTTTTTGACCAATTTGTCGTACATCTGCAATGCACCCCCCCCACACACAAAATCTCTTTATACGGAAAACTAAACATACTTCGTTGGCACGAGGTCAGACACAATGTCAGGGTGTTGTTTTTGAGACACCAACATACTAGGATAAGCACACTGTGGCCCGCAAAAATGCATGAGCCGCCGTGGAGTTTGTATTACTGTACACATAGATTCGAAAAAGTTGTCAAAAAACAAATATATAACAAATAAATGTTATCAAAGGCAAGATAAGTTACTTTTCTACCAAACTGGATATATTTTTTGTGTTTTTATTCAATGTAACATATTTATTCAGCTCGAAAAACATGCAGTGTTTACCGATGTATTGGAAAATTCAAAATGGCAGCCGACTCTCTCTCGGAGAGGGTACGTTTGGGAAAAGGTATTATAAATAATAAACTAGACAAAATACTGTTAGAAAACAACCGAATACATGTCAACTTATGTCACGGTAACATATATTGAGCGAATTTCTAACAGTATTTTGTCTAGTTTATTATTTATAATACCTTTTCCCAAACGTACCCTCTCCGAGAGAGAGTCGGCTGCCATTTTGAATTTTCCAATACATCGGTAAACACTGCATGTTTTTCGAGCTGAATAAACATGTTACACTGAATAAAAACACAAAAAATATATCCAGTTAGGTAGAAAAGTAACTTATCTTGCCTTTGATAACATTTATTTGTTCTATATTTGTTTTTTGGCAACTTTTTCGAATCTATGTGTACAGTAATACAACTGGAATGGTGATTGGTGCTCCCTCCCTCGGGCTTAGCATAGCCCGATAACAACAAAGGTACTTGATCATCGCTTTAATAAAGCGACGCTTTATGGGTACATATTTATTCATAGGCAGACTTGAACGAGAATTACCCCCCCCCTCGCCCTATGATTTTTAACCGGTATTCTGCAGTTAGTAATTTTTTACGACCTTAACCCAGCGTAGTATAAACACCCCAAACCTCCTCATGTTAAGAACGGCTTTCGGAATAAACATTCCCGGTGCTAGTGCCCTTACTGATCCGCGCTATTTTTTAAATCGTATTTCCAAGTTTAATTAAAGTTTTAGTCCGTTCAGGTCCGCCTATTCATAAATTTATCAATTAAACTACTAAAAAGTAATCGTGTTAAAATGTTAAAGACATTGAGAGATACGAACATTTCATTCAATACTACTGTTATTACTACTAACGTTTTCAACACGTGCAAATGCAATCTGGATATCGGTAAAGTTAAAATAAAAACAACTTTTTACTTACTAGAGACCTTGGCTGGGATTATGTCCTAAGTTATAGTGAATGGTCATTATCTGAATATTTTTTTTAAAGGCAAAGGCCCCTTTTTCGAGATATTCGATTGTCCGGCGAACCGGGGCACGGCCCTTCATAAACGGCATGATTGCTGTGTTCTCAAATTAGCACCTTCACGATTTTGTAGGTTATTGAAATAATACTAATAATATTATTGTTAGTAAATTAGAAGGTGTTGCTCATCAACAACGGACCTCCATTTTTCGTTTTAAGACCATCAAACAGCAAAGCAACGCTTACCCTACCGTAAACCAATTTCTAAAACAGAAAGAAAAAGTAAGGATTTAACAACACATAAAGAAAATTACTTGTATAGGAAATATAATTATCTACTCAAAGTTATTGATATTAGATAGGCTGATATTGTCTCTAAGTACGTGTTTTATGTGTATTTTTTCTTTAATTTCTTACATATGTTAGTTTTTTTAATGACTGATGTTTAACGACAGTGTGGTTTACGGCAAAGTCTACGAAAGAGTCGAAAGCAGACGATAAAGATGGCGGCTTCGGCGGCTTCTCCCGCACATCAAGGACGACTCGTACTTGCCGCTGTTTTGGCCGGCGGTTTAATTGTGCTCGGTCTCATAGTTGCTAGAAAATTCCTAAGTTCTAAGAAGAAATCAAGTAAGTATTTATTTACCTCTTAAAACTTACTATAAATCCCTTTCTAATCAAAAACATAACCCCATGGTTTCTTTCTTAAAAGAAAAAGAAAAAAAAAGTCTTGACTTTTTATACTTAAGATTATTTCGACAAAGAAAGCAAATATAGACGTTTTTGTTTTCTTTGTTTAGCCTGATAAAAAAAATGTCAGGAATTATCTAAAAATGTGTCTTTTTTTGTTTTGATTAGATGTTTTATGTTCGGATAAAACTGAAGTTTTTATTTTATTTGCAAAGATTTCCTTCGTTATTTTAAAGGTTAAACGGAAAAATGTACTAAAGATTTATGTACGATTTCAGAGTCCCAAATTTTCTTTTTCCAGAATAGAAGTCGATATTCGATTTGTAGTTTTAAAATTACATTGCAATTTAAGATGTAACAAATATTTATAAACTCAAAAATTTTAATATCGAATCGTCTTTTTTTTTTTTTCTTTTTTTTTTTTTTTTGAAGAGAACTTAGTATTTTGTTTTACTAAGTTTTATAATTAGAAGAAAAACAAGAGAAACTTTTTAAGTAACCCCAACTCTAACCCTAACTCTTAAGTAATAGACACAGGGGAAAAGGGCGATAGATACAAATTTAAAACTTGGTTAAAATAAAATATATATGCAAAATAAAAATGTAAAAACATAAAAATAATAATAAACAAAATGTTTCCTTAAAAGAATCGAGGTTTTGTTTTACAATAGACAGAGGTACGAAAAAGTGTGTGTGTATATATATGTTTTTTTTTTTGAAAAAAAAAAAAAAAAAATCCAGCAGAGTGCTCAATTAAAAGGAAAATCCGAAATGTAAGAGCGTATTTATATTTTGTGTACAGAAAGTTGTTAGATGAGACAAATCATTGGTACCGTCGGTTTCAAGCCCGATAATATATATCCATGCGTGTATGGAAATATGGTTCTTCAATTGTATTTCACCTTTTATTTCAATCCTTTAATTTATGAAACTCGATGTAATTACAGAGCATGACAAAAGTGTGTGTGTGTGTGTATATATATATATATATATATATATATATATATATATATATATAAAATAAAAATTCCTACCCTCTGATGAGAAGGAAAGTATTTCTTCGAAACTCCGCGGATTAAGGACTATCCACTTATCTAGTGTTTCCTTTTCAGATTAAATATTTTTTTTTAACTCATTTCAAAGTGTTTTTTAACATGTTTTATTAACTGTTTGCTCGTGTATGTATGTATGTATAATAAATGTAAAACAAACCCGAATCCATATAAAATTAAATCTTTAGGTATGCAGTGTATGCACTTATTGTACCGTGCTGATGTTATTATTTAGAAAGCCATTCTTAACATGGGGAAGGTATTTTATGATTATTCTGTACTTTACAATTTAATGTTAATAATAAAAAGGGTGCTTTTGGCTTGTGTATTTATTGAACAACGCTATTTTAAAATTTAATTCAAGTTAAATTGGAAGTTTTATATCTTTTTTTTTTCTTAATTAAATTGTTAGGTGGAAGTACAGAATATTTACAAAACACCCTGCTCTCCCCATATTAAGAATGGATTTCTAAATAATAACGTTATTTCAGAACGGCTCAATAAGTGCACAAGTACCCTAAAAAAAAAGATATCGTAAAACTTTAACTTGAAAATAGTATTAAAACTAATAGCGCGGTAATTCAATACTTGCAAATCTTTTTAAGTATTTGCGTCCAAAATTGTAAATGTAATTTTAAAAACTACAAAAGAAAATAAAATTCGGGATGCTGCATTCATGCACCACAGAAAGATGAAGCTGACTTTTAACTAATTTTAGAAGATGGTAAAACAACTTCTCAAATAAAAATGTCAGATTAACTCGACACTGCTCTTTTTTACGAACTGAAAAAAAACGCTTTAAAATAAGTTAAAACACTAAACTTATGCAGCTTGGTAGAAGTGTAATTTATTTCGTCTTTTGGTAATATTTATTTGTTTATATGCTTATTTTTGACCACGTTTTCGTTTTGTTATAGTAAAAAAAAAAAAAAAAAAATGGTGCTAATAAATGCACTTACTGATCCCCCGCGCTATTTTTTAAATCGTATTTTCAAGTTTAATTAAAGTTTTTTTTATTTTTATTTATTCAATTGTAAGGTTAAAGTACAGAATAGGTACAAAACACCCTCCCCTCCCCATGTTAAGAATGGCTTTTTAAATAACGTTATTTCAGCACGGCTCAATAAGTGCATTCATTAGTACAAAAAAATAAATAAATAAAAATATGACCCCCTTTTTCTACCAACAATAATTGGGTCATCTTGAACTTTTCAGCTTTATAGCTGCCTTTAAAACAACATTATCTTAACCAAATTATAGTTTTATAACAATTTACAGTCATCTTTAATGTTGGAAAGTTTAAGATAACCAAAACTTCGGTTAATATTCAATAAGAACCAGAACCAGATAGGGATTTAAACATTTTTTTGTTGTTTTGGCGAAAACAGAAAAGAAAGTGTAGTATCAGATACTACACTTTCTTTTCTGTTTTCGGTTAATAAAGGAAAAAATTCTTCTAAGCTGAGACAATTTTAATGTTCCAACCCATACTACTTGTTTTTGACAAGTAAATAGGGATATAAACATTAGTGAAAATGGACAAAGTTTATTCGGTCAATTTTTACGACGTGCCCCAGCGTATTATAAACCATCTTATCCTCCCCATGTTAAGAACGGCTTTCGAGCTTGGGGGCGTGTTTATTCTGAAAGCCGTTCTTAACATGGGGAGGTTGGGGTGCTTATAATACGCTGGGGCACATCATAAAAATTGACCGTTTATTCTCAAAAAATTTAAGAATTTTAGGGGTGCTAAATGCACTTACTTTCCACGCTATTTTTTTTTAAAATCGTATTTCCAAGTTTAATTAAAGTTTTTTGATATGTTTTTTTTATTCAAGTGTAACGCTAAAGTACAGAATGGGTACAAAACACCCTCC
Source organism: Euprymna scolopes (assembly GCF_053919585.1). NCBI lineage: Eukaryota > Metazoa > Mollusca > Cephalopoda > Sepiida > Sepiolidae > Euprymna > Euprymna scolopes. The sequence goes on along the minus strand of NC_136503.1, from coordinate 62,707,804 downwards.
CCTCCCCATGTTAAGAATGGGATTTTTAAATAATAATGTTATTTCAGCCCGGATCAGTAAATGCACTAGTACCATTTTAGGAATTCTGGTGATCATTCTGATTTTATTTTTTAATGTTTATCCCCGAAAAAAAAAAGTGATAATAATATTGAAGATTTTTGCTTCTACTTTAACCAAAGTGTTAGACAATTAGAGAACTAATTTTGGTTAATGTTATTTCAATGGCAGCCATCTTAAAGCTATAATCTTCACTATAGTCATTGATTTATTTACGAATTCGCCATTTCTGTCCTCGGCCAATGGAGGAGAAATCCTTCATGACTGAGACAGACAATGTTTATTTTTGTTCTTATCCAGTGAGTGCGCCCCTTTTTTTTTTTTGGAGGGGGGGGAGCTGGATTTTCTCCACATTAAAAACTGACTGTGTGTCTAACTGCCCTCATGGGGAGGCAAGTAAGTAGGAATATAAATAACTTTGGTGTTTCTACAGAATTTTACGCAACCAAATCGAGTTTTACCTAAAAAAACAAAAAAACAAAAACACACACACACACACACACACAACAAAACTGTTTTTGTTTTGTTAAACTTTGTTCGAATTCTGTAAACGTTTACATTTTTCTTCCCTTTTTATAATCCCAGAAAGTTGACTTAGTAAATGAATCAAAGGTGAAGGCACAGAATAGTTAACAAACCCCAATGTTAAGAATCTGTTTTTAAACTAATTTCTTAGCCTGGAGAGGGGGGGGGGGCGGCATTTTATTAATTATTCTCAACATTCACCTGGTTTAAAATAAATAAAATATTTACAGAATTATATTCGTTATGAACCTTCAATGACTCAATAAAAATAAAAACATTCAAGTACTTGCAATAGTTCAATTTATTTATTTTTATAACTTCAGTATTGTCGGACATAACAAAAACTTGAAACAAAACGTCCAGACTGGGCATAAAAAGGGGGCTCATGTCGAACTTAAGAAAACCGTGCTAAAACAATGAAAACCCATCAGAAAAGACGTTTAAAAGTGTCTTATCTTCAAGATAGACTTTTGTTTAATTGGATTCGGGGTTTTGTTGAAGTTGTTGCGCTCCTTATTTCCGACTGTGCCTTAAAACATGACCGATTTTATTTACCTTTATGTAAGCCTACACGAAAAAACCGGGTCATTCTTATCCTTAGACATTGGCGGAAAAAAAGTACAACTAACACGCAAAACTTATCTGGTTTCGTTAGATCATCTAATTTAGATGGAAAGGAATATTGAGTGACGATAATAAGTGTATATTATACCATACATACAGATGCAGGTAATAATGCATATTTCTCGGACAGAAACGGAAAACTTGATTGATTTTTTTAAAAAGTTGGCGGACCTGTACGAAAGTGCCCGCCCCATCCCCTAAAAATGCGTTCCCCCCCCCCCGACGATTATCATGATTAGACTTAATAATCATATTAGCAGAAATAAAACTTGAAAAAATGATTTTTAAGAAGGGGGTTCACTTTCTCGTTAAAATGTTTTAATCACGTGACACGTCGGTAAAATAAATGGACAGTAAGTCAGGTAGCAATGAAGTAGAACGTTTTAACGAGAAAGTGAACCCCCCTTCTTAAAAGTCATTAACTGAAAAAAATTTTCTCAAAACATTTTCAGTTAGTCTATGATAATCGTCGGAAAAGAAAAAAAAAAAACTTTATATTAAAAAAAGAAATGTGTAAAACACGCATTTTTAGGGGGTGGCCACTCTCGTACAGGTCCGCCGAATAGTTTTATTTGTGCTTCTTAAGATATAGTCGGCATATCGATTTTTTAAATATGCCATTTTAAGCAACAACAACAGTACTTTTTAATTGTCATGTCGAAAATAGTAATATATCCAAAACTGACGAAAATTCATCTATTGTACTTTTTAGTAAAAATAAGTCCATCGTTTGTCTTTTTTTAGTAAAAAATAAAAAAGAAGTCCATCCATCCATCGCTCTGCTATCCCTCCACGCTGAAGTCTGTTGTTAAAATGTCGGAAAGGGAGATTAGTTGCCCCCTGTATTCGGAATCTTTAAGATGTTTACATCTAGGGATTCCCAATTTTCCATAAAAGTTACTTTTGACTATAAATAATTTTCTACTTGACGAATTTTCGTAATTTTTGGATGCATTACTATTTTCGACATGAAAATCAAATAAGTACTGTTGTTTTTGCTTAAAACGACATAGTTGAAAAATCGCATCTGCTGACTCTAACAAGCACCGTTTTATTTACGTTTCTGAATTTTACAGATGAGGATTATTTCGATTCAAATCAAAAAGGGATTAAAAAAGTACAAAGAAACTCTGTAAAATAAGTGACAAAAAATATTTATCTGGGTATTTTTTCTGCCCATGTTTCAAAATAATCTTGCCAAATTTTGACAAACTTTAAGCGGTGATGGAGTTATTCCCTCCTGTCCCCTACCTCGTCCGCGAAATAGTCAAGATGACTGCGATGCGCCGATGTGATTGATCTCATTTAAATTTGATTTTCCTCTGTAAATTTTTTTTAACTACTTGATCAAATTAAGCGATTAAATAAAAATTTTTTTTTTAAATGTCTTTGGTAAACTGCACAAGCACCTCTTTTTTTTTCTTTTGGGACAATTTCTAAAAATTGCGGTTATGGACGAACGCGAAAAAAAATCTGAGCAGTAGGGAATGCCAAAATTCACCACAGAATTACCCCTACCCTATATGTAACACGATGTAACCTTATTATAAATTAATATTATCAGTATAACTTTTGTACCATTTAAAAGAAGGGCAAAATAAACCAGTAATTAAAAAAAATTTTGAAGTTGCAATTAAAAAAATTATATAAATGTAATATTACGTTTTTTGTTTTTTTGTTTTTTTTTTTAAATAGCGTTTTTTCGAATTATCAGTTGAATTGCCAAGAAAAAGAAAAACCGTTAGCAATAGACAGAAACTACTTAACTAATTAGGGAATGCATAAAACTTAGGAACATCATGCTAGTTAGATACTAACCCTAAGTTTGAGTTGCAAATCCTCTCTCAAACTTAGGATTAGTGATAGTAATATATATATATATATATATATAATGACTTGTTTGTAATATATTGAGTTTTACTGGGTTTGTATAATTCAGTAAATTTTCATATATCAATAAGTTTTAAGCCAAAGAGAGATGACTTTAAAAGTAAGCTACAAAATTATTATATTTCATAATTGAGCAATTATATACTATATTAACAAAACAAGACTTCAAAAAATGAAATATATATATATATATATATATACACACACACACACACCTACACATTTCAGGAATAAAACTCCCACCTCATCAGTTGAACAACTACTTCTTGTGTGGTGGAGACAGCTTAAAAAAAAAAAAAATTGAAATAAAAACCAGAAATCTGTTTCAGCACATTAAAACGATACAGGTTGGCTGATAATTCTACAACATTTGGTTCTAAGACATGTTGCTATTTTTTTTTTTGTTGTTTTTGTTGGTTATTTTACGGCTTTGAGTCTTAGCTATTTTACACTTTCTTCATTTAATCTGTTTCCGTGCAACGTTAGTTATTCTGAAAAAAGTACTTATATTTAGTGCATGTAAGTGGGTGATTATGGAAAAACAGAATGAGTAAATGTGTTGTTTCAAAAGGATCTGACGCCATACTTGTTTTTTTTTATCCATGGAAGAATGAAATGACTGAATGACATAAGTTAATTAAATCACAGAAAAATCAACATTTTGTTTTAAAGAAGGATAAGTGCTCAGTACTATTGGAATATTTTATTAAGTGAAATGTGTGCAGAAAGCAATTGTGTCCAGTGTTTGTATTTGAGGAAGATCAAATTAAAGACAACACGTGTTCGATAAATGTAAATCTGTTAATTTTTGTTTGGGTAGAAAGAATAGAACAATTATTTGAAATAACCAATGAAAACGCATTGGGGGGGGTGAAAATAAAGGGAGTGTATCTTGTTTATATTTAACATATAATAATAACGTGAAAATATGAAATAATAATGGGGCTACAAAAGTATGTTTTCTATGCAAACAAATATGTACATGTGTGGCAGCAGTAATTGATTTAAGTTAAAATGAACATTCTTTTGAATATCTACATATGACAATCTTTATAAAAGATATGAAGTCGGACTAAATATGAAAATCAATGAAATTGAACGAAGTAATTTATATTAAGAATTTAGAAGTGAAACAATATACATATATATATATATATATTTTTTTTTTTTTTAGTTTAACGCTATTTTATTAAAACAAAAATGCATTGTTCATTTGGCTTCTAAATTAATATTCAAATTTCATGATGTTTCAAAGGAGACCACTTTTTTTTTTTTTCAACAATTTCTGAAGCAGATTTGTGTGTTGTGTGTGTAATATATATATATATATATATATATATATATATATATATATATATATATATTATTCAAGGGAGTCATCACTTACCAAGGCCTGAAGACCACTCAAGGATAAGTGTTAATGAATGTACCGTAGTTAATGGGGCAATATTGTAGTAATCATTAGTAGTAGAAATTTGGTAAATTGGATTACTTAAGGGGACGGCTCATCAAGAACTTGTTTACATTGGACTTGAAGATGACCATATTATAGTCAGCTGGAAATCAGGAAAATAGAGGAGTTTCACATGCATGCAGTTCTAATCTACATTTAGGTTTAGGCACAGATAAAGAGTGGAGGAAATTATTGATAGTGATTTCAGCTAGACGAGTGCTTTTCGTGAAAATTTGGCAAGGAGGGACCATAGATTGGAGCTCAGACGAGCACTTACCATGAAAATGACGATAGAGCAGATGCAGGCTCGCAACATCTCTTCTGTGCGAAAGAGGTTGTAGGGAAAAGAAAAGGGCATCCCCAACTAGACTACAAAGTTTATTTTGAACTCTGTCAAGGCAAAATAAGAAGCTTTTTGTAAGAAAACTGTACCCATCAATGGTAGAAAGGAAATTCTTACTGTAATGCATTTATATATAAGATAAATAGTTTAAGCACATTTTCCAAGAAAAACAAAACAGTATGTTAATAATACAATTGTAAATTTTACTATCGGTTTTGTATATTTTTAGACTGAAAGTAAATGTTTTAAAGCTTTTTCTTTTTTTTACTGTAGTATAATACTACGCATGGAAATAAAGTAATGCAAATAGATTTTTTTTATTGTTGGGTAACCACTTATAAAGGCCAAGAACCATTTAAGGATAAGGGTTAATGAGATGGAATGATTATCAGGTGAAAGATTACGCATGCTATGGGATGACCACTTAAGGGACGTTTTAGGACAAAAAATTGTTGGTATTGCATTTGACAGTGACCTAGTTCTAATCAGCAGGGAAGCAGTCTAGTGGTAATGTATTCCACAGATGGCCATGGCCCTTGCAAGGACATTTTGCTAATTCAAATTCAACCTGATACTAGTCACATGTTGATGGGTGATTCTTTTTTTTTTTTTTTTTTTTTTTGCTATGGTAGCAAAATGAATTTCTGCAAATATCTTACAAGGATGAATCAAAGATTAGAGGTCAGTCGAGCAACTTCCATTGATCAGTTAATTTTTATCTCAGTCATGTCAATTATTTAGACAGAAAGGTGTTTCAGCATTACTTTCAAATCGTTTATTATTTAAACTGTGTTTATGTAAAAAAATTTTTTTTAAATTAACTAAAAACAGCAAGTTTCATTCTAAACATGAAACTCCAACATGAAAATTAGACCAGAAAAATATAGTCGCCTTCTTTATATGATTGAAAAAGGTTAAGTAGCAACAAGTCTATTTCACAATACTGACTTTTTATTTAGAATTATGAGTTTCAGTTATTGTTGCTATTTAGTTCTTTTTGTTTTGTTTATAAAGATGACGACTATATTTTTCTGGTCCAGTTTTTTTCACGTATACAATGGGAGTACTATTATTTTTATTAAATTTTTTTTTTAAACTAGAATATAGTAAAAATAAGTTGTTTTCGAGCATATAATTTACATGACTGAAATAGAAGTACTTGATTTTAAACTTCACATCTTAAAAATAATTAAATACTTTTGTTTTTATTAAATGGAACTACTAAAACAACTCCAACCTATAGTTGTGCTGTTTAAGAAAAAAAAAAAGTTAATATTTTAATTTGAAACTATTTTTTTTTTTTTTTTTTAACAAGCAAATATGTTCCTCCCTCCGGAAGTAGTAATTGTTTTTGACTGTTACAATAATTTCAACACTATTATTGATAATGTTTATCCATTCATCTATTGATTTTTATGATCACTTGTTTGAACTTTTGTTTTGAAACTTGATGTAAGTCATAAGTCTATGACGTCATGTCAAAGCTATAATTATTTTTTAATCAAGATAATGTTTTAAGCTCTATGTATGAGAAAATTCAAATAGCTCAGTTAGAAGCAGCTCAAAATGAAGGTCTCAAGTTTTCAGTTTTGATTTCCAGTCATGGCATCCGATTTAAAACAAACATTTTTTTTTTAAAGGTGTGACAACCTTAAAAAAAACAAAAAAACAACAAATTATTAAGGCCTGAGGATAAGGGTTAATGAATCTAAGGCAGTAGTTTAGTAGTTAATTGTGTGGATTGGATAGAATTTTTGATTATTTAAGAGGACGGCTCAACAAAAAACTTGTTTAGATTGGACTTGAAGGCTATCATCTTGTAATCAACTCGAAAGCAGGCCAATGGAAACCTGTTCCACATGTGAGCAGTTCTAGGAAAAAAGCTTTGTTCATGAAATCTGCGTTTAGAATTAGGCACAGATAGTGGTGAAAATTGTTAATAGTGGTTGTAGCTAGTCGAGTGTTTTTTTTTTTTGTGAAAGTTTCGCAAAGGGGGACCATAGATAGTAGCTCAGATGAGCACTGGCCATGAAAATAACATTTGTTGTAAATTTATTACTATTAATGTGATATTCTTCATTTCAAAACGTAGTTAAGATTTTTGACATCCCTATATATATATATATATATATATATATATATATATATATATATATATATATAAATGAACTCATTTTTTCCCCTCTGATTTTGACCTTAATAGGATTAAAAATCAAGACATTTCATGCAAATGTAATACGCACAAACTGCAGCACAATATCTGAGGTGTGTTATGGGCCTATTACCTATCCATTTCCTCGATAATCGCTAGTTGCAAAATAAAACGCATTCTGCATATATTTAATTACACTTTTAATGCAAAAAATAAGAATTGTGATGGATAGATGTAGAGATAAGAATTTCTATTTATCTAAGGTAGGTGTAGAAAACGACTAAATCTAGGCAGTATAGGAAATGTATGCAGAACCTGAGATTTTGATAATTTGGCCACATTGAAAAAAAAAAAGTTTTTAGTTCTCTTCCACCGCAGGATCTACTTCACCAAGATTGGAAAGTGGAACTAAGAAGTCAGTTGCAAACACCTGGGCAACGCCGGGCACCTCCGCTAGTTTCAATAATAAAGGAATAAACTTGTTTATTTATTTTTTTTCTATAAAGATTAAAAAATTTTTTAAAAATGGCACACTGGGTTGAAAAAGTTTTTTTTAAAGAATTTGCCAAAAATAATCACGACTAAGTCGTTTTATTGTTTATTTTAATAACATGTTTTGCGCTCACAGACTCAGTTGATCCCCCGTGTAAAAGGGAACATTTAATAAAAATCAGGAGTTTTCTTTTCATAAATATCTTTTTAGTTGCGGACTTAAAAAGATATTTGCCACAAATTACCTCTCCAAATTTCTGAGTAAATTCATTTTATTGTTTATTACAGGATTGTTTTCCGCTATTTTATGCTAACGGACCCAGTAGATCACGTGTGTCGAAGTTGTTTTGATCAGCTGCAGTGGTGATTAGTCATACATTGATCATACATACTTTTTAGCCGTAGATTTTTAGTAAAACCGAATATGTTGATGATTATAAAAACTGGGGGCAGGGTCATATACAATCTTTAAAAGCAAATTATTTACATTTGATATTAAAACTGCGAGGATGTTTGAAAAACTTGTATTACTACCCCCCCCCCCCCCGCTTCCCTTTTGTATTAATCTGCGTGTGCATATCTTTATTTTAAAACCCAATTGATTGCAGAAAATCTTTTATCATTTAAATAAAAAAAATAGTTTAATTTTTCCACAAATACATTTTGTTTTCAAAATTATTGCAAGTTTGAGTGGAAAAATATTTGTAGTTACATGAGGTGAAGCCAAATTTATGATGGTCTCGACTGCCACTCCAAACTTGAGCATCTCTACTTTAATAGATATTAGTGGGATTCTGTGGGAATTCCATGGTGCTTTCTATATCAGTTTATATAATTTATTGTTAATGATATACCTTTTGAAATAATGTGTTTCAGGGTCAATATTCAGAAAAAAAAAATGACTCTTTATTCTGTAAAACTAATTATCATTGTCATCTAAATATTTTTTCAATACGACTGATGTGTCTTTTGTTTTTATTTATTTAAAATTCTTCTAATGAATATGATGAATGTCAGTTTTTGAAATGTATTTAAAATTGTACTGTTTTAGTCAGCAAGACAATTTGATTTTGAAACAATTAATTTTAAAATTGTTAAAATCGGTAATTGTCTGCCTTAGCAACATCAGATTAATTACCAAACACTACCTTTGCTGATGAGATGACATCGCTTCTTCAATATTTATTTGTAAAGTGTAAAATACTTTTGCATCTTATTATGTAGATTTGATTATTTTACCATAATGAAGACGATTGTCCAGTATTTCATTATTTTTTTAAAATCTGTTTTTTTCAATTTATTGAATCTATTTTTTATACCTTAAAGCGTTTGCAATATTTTGAACATTATTGTTTTTGTAACAACATTCAACTGTTTGTTGCTGGATTTTCCTCCGAATTTTTATATTTTAAATATTTTAAATATCTGATTGCCCATTTGCTCCTTTTCTGATATTTTTCTCCAGATTGCTCTTAGATTCATCTCTTCATATTTTCTGAAGAAAATGGAGTTATGATAGCTTCCGACCTCTCTAGACACTTGTGTAAAAGTTTCTTTCAGTTGAAATTGTCATTTAAATCATAGAATGATATAATCTGGAATTTAATACTTTAGCCACCTTGGATATTGTAACTATTAAATATTGAGCTACATATTTGCTTTTGGAAATTGATTCTTAGTCAAATTGATCTGAACTATGTAAATTTACTATTCTATTATTACGTATACTTTGATAGTACATTTTTGTAAAAATGGTGATATGATGGCATCGTTCGTTGTGAGAAAGTTGGAAGATTAAATAAATGTGGCACTGAATAACCCACAAAAAATCCGTTCTCGTTTTCACTATTACACTCACGCTCTATGAAATTAATATTGAGTTGTGCTTGGAATTTTATTTTTCTTATCATAATAAGTTTTTCCTTATATCAGACTCGGATATTGTCTGGAGGCATAGATAACAAAACCGCTTTTTTTTTTTTTTTTTTTTTTAACATTTTCTACAGATGCTCAGCCATGTAACTTTCTGGAAAAAAAAAATCGGATACAGCTATTGGGTGTGGCTTTCACCGCCTCTTCCTCATTGATAGACCATCAAATGTATTCAGTCCATTAAAGCACAAATTTAGAAACAAACGGATAAATAATTGCCTCAAGTCTGCTATTCAGCACTGGTCATAAAGATTCTGCCTTAGTTCAGCTCCCAGGAACTTTGTCTATTGCATTTAATATCAGTTCGTAACTAATCTCCCTGACTATTAGATTGTTGACCTGATTTATTTTTCTATCTGGCACCAGGACTGTTGTTAAAGTCTAACTAACCTAGTACACATATTCAGCCCCTACGGTCATAGTTGCCATGACTTTGTCCAGCTGTTGACTAGTTCCATTCATCCAACCAGTGACTTTATGCATTTCTCCTGCTGATTTCCTGGTGGCTTTGTTGTTTGAGTACCATAACCAACTCGTGTGTATGTGTGTGTGGGGGGGGGGCATGATCAGGGTTTGCACAGGCTTAAAAAGGCCTTGAATTTTGAGCTTTGTCTTGAAAAAGCTTTATTTCTATTATTACCTTGAAATGACCTTGGAAATATAGGAAATGTTTTGAAAAAGACTTGGAAATCGTATTCTTTATATTCAGTAAATATTTGTGTCAGAATATTAAAAATAAAATTGAAATGAATACATTCTTGTGAAAACCGCTATCAATATTTTCTCCCATTCTCTATTTGTGTCTAAATTTAAATGTGGATTCCATGAACAAAGCTTCTTTCCTAGAACTGTCCGCCTGTGGAACTCTGTTCTGCTGGCTTGCTTTCCAGCTGACTACAATATGGCCATCTTCAAGTCCAACATAAACAAGTTCTTGTTGAACTATTCCATTAAATAATCAAATTACACCAAATTTCCACTATTAACGATTACTATGTTGTCCCAATGACTCCTGTACACTTATTATCCTTTATCTCTGAGTGGCCTTAAGAAAAGGTGACTGCTTTATAAAAAAAAAATTTACTATGATGAAAGGTTTGTAAGTGATAGTTTTTGGCTTTTAGTCGGATACACACACAAATATATAAATAAAATTCAACTTTTTTCTTTTATATAAGACTAGCGGGGGTGCCCGGTGTTGCCCGGGTGTTTGGAGGTGTAAAAGAAAAAAAGTTTTGGTAGGCAGGTAGGCTTGAACCCAAAGACTAGAGGCGAAGGCGCAAAAAAAAAAAAAAAAAAGTGTGACGCGTTACGGCGACGCTAAGCGGGCAAAGAAGTGAGAATGGTAGAAATTAAACGGTTAAAAAAGCAGATGCTTAAACGAACGTCAATGTCTGCTTTTCTGGGTCAAACATCACGCCATAGAGAAATGAAATCACAGCGCGAATTTTGTAACATAAAAGTCGCTCAAATAAAAGATAGACGACCTTGTTTCATAATTATAATCTAGGGAGTATATAAAAAGTTGTAAGAATAAGTGACCCCCCCCCCCGAAAAAAGCCTTTGCCGGACATACAAAAAAAAATGCACACACACACACACACATTTTCGCTTTTATATAATAGACTAGCCTGGGTACCCGGCGTTGCCTGGGTGTTTGGAGGTGTGTAATGTGTATTGAGCAAAAAAAAAAAAAAGTGATTGTAAGCTGGCAGACTCGAACCCTGTGAATGTGAAGAGAGGTGTTAAAAAAAAAATGAATGTTAGTAACGTGGGGAGGGAATAAAAACAACAGTAGGCAGCCAGGGTGAAGAGAGGCGTTAAAAAAAAAAAAATTATTTTTTAAGTGGTAGTAGGCAGGCAGGCTTGAACCCGTGACGCGAAGGCAAAAAGGAAAGTGAAAGAAAATCTGACATCTTAGCCGCTGTCTCCAAGATGCAACCGGAAGTACAAAGCATTGAAATTAACCGAAGTTAATCCAACGGTGACGATGACTTGCTAAAATGTTGGCGAAAAAAATAGACCACTCCTTGTACAAAACAGCCCAGTTTAGGGTGAAGGAATTAATGTTTTTAGTCAAATTTTCCATATTTGTCGTCTGAGACGTCGAGCTTCAAAATAATACTGATCTTGTCAGGATCCGTCGCCTCTGTCGAAAGTTTTTGCAAGACATACAAACCTACATACATACATTTAAACAGACCAGACTGCACTTAAAGGCCAAAAGTAAATATTAGGATATTAGATCTTTTTTTATTCACTTTTTAAAATTAAAGGTGATAAGGGAGAGAAAAACTTGTTTATCAACTTCCATGTCAACGACAGATGTGACAGATTTATATTTCACTTCCACGTGGAAGAAAACCTGACGTGGCAATCTTTCTATCCAATTCATATTTATTTTATATTATTTGGTTATTAAATTATATTATTGGAATTATTTTTACTTTTTGTTTTTTTTATGACTAAACAAAAGTATTGACGTTCCTTAACATAACCAACCCCGTAAAAAATCTGTAAGTCTTAAAATTCCTGTCTTCTACCAGTGAAGAAGAAATACTTCTAGACTGAGGTAATATCTATTTTTGCTCTAATTCAGAGTGACCCTTTTTGGAAGCTGGATTTTCCCCCTACATTAAAAAATTCTGCTGTTGTTGGGAGACAAATAAATAGGAACAAGTAATTTGTTTAGTGTGATTTTATGACTTTGCCACTCGGACTGAGGGTTAGTGGTAAAAATGTTTAATTTCCCTAAAGTTAGAATATCTCGGAAATGGGAGATCATTTTACGTTAAATTTACATGCGAAAATGTTTCCCTATTCTAAATTCTAAAAATTCTTATCTCCCCTAACGTTTTTCAGTGTTGATAAGTAATCGCCTAAAAAGAATAAATAGAATCCAATTAAAAAAAAAAAAAATTAATTTACCGTTTATTCGGTGGAACACAGTTTTACATTAAAAGCAATACTTACGATGAGTAAAAATGATTTAAGTTTGCATAAAGTTATTTAAAAACGCAGTTAATATAACATGTTAATTATCAGTAAAATTTAATATAAATGTTGTATATAAAAACGACGCATTAATGTTCTCGATCTGATCAGTAGTGCCTAAACCGTAATACATAAAATAAATTCAAACCATTTTCTTTTCATCTCGTTGGGATATATTTTGTTACTTTGTCTCTTGTTGGGACGAAACTATGAAAAATAGCAAAGTAAAAAATCTCGAGTCTACCGAAAAGAAGTTGAAAAACTTTGGTAGTTTTTGTTATAGTAGACTGATACTATCGTAGAAGACTTTCTAAAGTTAATCGAGTCGACGTGCCGTTTCGCTTTTTTTTTTCCTCCTCACTTCTCAAGGTCGTCAGGACAAGATGATAGACTAACTTTCGCGTTAGCAGAGCGTCAGAGCGATATTTCCAAACCTTTGGGGGTGACTTGTCTTTTCTCTTCTTTTTTTTCTTATATTTCTTTTTTGCGTATTTTTGTCTTCTATCCGTTTGCTTTTCTTTTCTTTTTCATCTTGCGCTCTACTTTTTGCCTACCCTTTCTCCTTTCTTTGCCTTACCTTTATTTCTGGTTTTACTTTTTACCTCTTCTTTTTACACCCCCTACTCGTTTTCAATCTCTCTCCTTATCCCTTTCTCATTTTCATTTACTCCCACTTCTAGTTTCCATTTCTCTGTACTTCTCCACCCCCTTTTGAATTGACCTTGTGTCCCATCTTTCTACAATGGGAAAGAAATAAATAGTAACATAAAACATCCTAGCTGAGATCAAGGCTGTACGGATCCACAGGCGGGGCGGGAAAGGCATGGTCTTCTTCAGTGCAGTTGTCTGTTTCTTATAGATATTCACGTCAAACATTCTGGAATAGTTTTCTTTTTGCCTATTAACATGTTAATTGACTACTTGTTGCATAAGAGTTTTGTTTGCGCCTGCATAGTGTAATTTATGTTATGATGTTGAGTTGATACAAGATCTCAAATTTAGTGCTGATAACTTATATCAATAATTTAATGTCCAAACAATACTTAATTAACGGAATTTACCTTACGAACTTTTTCATTTTTTTTTTTTAATTAATTTATTTTTTTTTTAACTTGAAAAAAATGAAAAGGAAGGGCAACAAAAATGATACATGAACCAAGTCGTCTATTATATACATCTCACCTGTCTGTTTAAATGTATGTATGTATGTATGTCTACCTAAAACTTTCGACAGAGGCGACGGATTTTCACAAGATCGGTATTGTTTTGAAGGTCGACCCTTCGGACGACAAATATTGAAAAAATTGGCTAAAAACATTAATTCCTTCCCCCTCAATTGGGCACTTTTCTACTTTTCTTTTGCCGATATTTTCGAAAGTCATCCCTTCTTTTCGATTGACTAGCCTTAATTTAAACCTTTGCCACTGGTTTGGCGATGGACACAACGGCAAAGATGTCACTTCTTTTTTTTTTTTTCACATTTTTTTTTCTCCTTCACGGTATGGGTTTGAGCCTGCCTGCCTATTACCACTTTTTTTTGTTCTTTTTGCTCAACACACACCTCCAAACACCCGGGTAATGCCAGGCACTCAGGCTAGTTTGTTATACGGGCAGAAACTGATAAGGATGAATTTCATTACTCTGAAAAAAAAAAAAAATATTAAGGGATAATCTCATTGGAACTTTCATGGTCATAAAGTAGATCTGTGGTGAGGTTAGATGCGAGTTGAACAAATGCCAACAAGCGACTGGCTTGAATAGGCACTTTCTTTCTTTTGTTCGTTTGAATACGCTTTCTTCTTCACTTCCAAAAGCAAATAAAGTTTTCATACGATGCCAAATCAGAATTTTTAGATAAGAATGAACCTTGCTCATGGCAATACTTATACCAAGCTTGGCAAACATGTGAGTGAGGTCCGTGATTGGAGGCTGACATGTAAATACTAAATAATTGCTACAAAATAGCAATTACTGAGAAAAAAATTTAGTCACAAATTTCTTAGTAATGTCCAGTAATTAATTAGCAACTATGTATATTTTTAGGAAACAACTTACAATTTTTGATTTATTACCATAAAAATCAAAAATAAAATAGAAATATATGTATAAACAAATAAGTTTATATTCCAAATTTCTAGATGTTGACCATTTTACAATTTATTCCTTTAAGTACGTTGACATACACAATTCTTGACAGCACCGGAGTTTCATAAATTAAAGGAGTAGTATGAATAAAAGGTGAAATATAATGGAAAAAAATTTTCAATAGATATATGTGTGTGTGTGTGTGTGTGTGTGTGTGTGTGTGTGTGTGTGTGTGTAAAAAAAAAAAAAAAAAAAAAATCACTTTGTTCAGAATGAATTAAGCACATGTTAGATATTTAAAAAAAAAAAAATTATGACTCAATTTGTTTATATTGATGAAAGGAAATATGACATAATTAGAAAGTAAGTTCAACAATTTAGAGATACAACCCCAAAATATAATAAGCCTGTGTGAAATGAGAAACCCAATAAAGACAAAAAGTAGAGATCTAAGCTGGTAAACATTAGAAAAGGACCTAATATGCCCCCCCCAAGCGCCTTTGGAGTTGGAGGGAGGCAAAACTCCCTTCAAAGACTCATATACAGCTCTTTTAATCTTGACCACTACTATATTCATTTTATACCGGGTGGAACGATAAAATTGTCGCCCTAGAAAAGACATGATTCCATTTCCGTTTGATAAAAACTTTTTTTTTTTTTTTTTGCAAACTCTCTACTAGTTGGCCAGTTGTAAAGAGCGATAGGAGCCTTCTATCATACCTGAAAGTGATACAATGTCCAACGAGCAAGGTTAGAGATGTGCCACTGTAAAACTCCTGCTCTCTACTAATCCAAGTTATGACAAGAGGACCATTACCAGCACACTCCAAATGCATTGCTGGATTGTCACGAATAACAGCGATGTACTCAGGGTGATGAAAACAAAGTGTCAGGCCATGGTTATGGTCTTTGGTGTCGTTTCAAGTGAGGGCCACATCATGCCACCTCACATCTTCAAAGTCGGCTTGAAAGTCAACACCAAAGTGTACCTGGATGTGCTGAAGAATATGATGATCCTTGGTACAATCAGGTCACTGTTGGCAGACCCTGGGTGTAACAGCAGGACTCGGCGCTGGCCCACAAGTCCAAAGAGACCCAGATTTGACTTCAGAAGGAGTGCTACGACTTTGTACCCTTCTCTCACTGATCCCCGCCCCTCATTCTCCCTGACCTGAACCTGCTGAACTACTTTGTTTGGTCATATGTTGAGAACACCACTAACATGACCTCTCACAACAGCAAAACCAGCTTGATCGCTATCATCCGCTGAGTATTCTCTGAGCTCCTGCTGCCGCTTGTGGAAAAAGCATGCTCCCAGTTCCAAACTTGTATCAAGGCAGTAATTGAGGTTGAAGGCGGCTACCTTGAATAGATGTCAGTTCTACTACATAATCAAGTTACCTGAATTGATTATTTTTCAATAAAAGTTTTAAAATAAAGCTGTAGTATTGTTTTTCTTTTAGGGCGACACTTTTATCATTCCACCTTGTATAATCGAGCAAACAAAAAGAATGAAGTAACAAAAACGAAATGTGATTCACCCACTCCTACACATTAACAGAACAACGTAGACCCACACATATATAGTGCCACGCTGACTAATACTTGCAAACACTTATTCACATTTACAAATATATAGTGGGGGATGCCCTTTTCTCTTCCCTGCAACCTCTCTCCCACGGAAGAGATGTTGCGAGCCTGTCTTTGTTTTATCGTTATTTCCATGGCAGGTGCTCGTCTGAGCTCCAATCTCTGGTCACCCCTCGCCAATCTTTCACGAGAAACACCCGTCTGGCTGAAACTACTGTCAATAATTTTCCCCACTCTATCTGTGCCTAAATCCAAACGTAGATTCCATGAGCAAAGCTTCTTTCTTAGAACTGCACGCCAGTGGAACTCTCTGCCGCTATTTTCTGACTAAAAACGACTTTAATATTCATGCATACTTATAGTTATATGAAATTTTTGGTATTTGAACACGTTTCCCTTAATTTTTTTATTTACAAAATTCTGTTTAGTTAGGACTTGCTAACTGTTGACCCTAAGATTCTCTCAAACTTTATTTCTTTCCATTTTAATATGCATGCATGCACTTTATTATCCTTCATTTTCTTCTTTCGGCATTTATAACTCCCATTGTATCCGGCCCTGTCGGTGGGGCATTAGAATACGGCGACTTCCCCCCTGCAGAGGGTAAAAGTCCCTCAATGGGGGTCCTGGATATAACCTTAAACTATATCCAGTGGTGAGGCCCCAGCTTGTGGGCTTTGGGGAGTGTGGAGCCACCCATTAATTACCATTGCTCCCAGGTCCACTCTGACCTGGAGTGGTAGTACCTGTTAGGGTCCCAACTATGGGTTAAATAGAAACCGACGTGAAAACAAAAATAATTAAAAAAAAATTTTGTTCAAAATCTTTGGATTCGGCATTAAATAACCCGAAAAGGGTTGATATGCTGTAAAACAACCAACAACCAACCCATTGTATCATTTGTATTAATTGTTGGCATACTTTTTGACAATCCCTAAAGACTTTACCCTTATCCAGAATAATCGTTACAAGACTAACACCGTCCATCATCGATCCGAAGAAATCATTTATTGATCATCGTTATAATCAAATAAGTGGTCATATGTTGAAGCTGTTTGATCTGTGTGCAAGACTGGAAATACAAAAACAGTTTTTTATTGTACATCCTATAAGACAATGAAACAAACTATATGAGGGAGTTGTGAATGCAAAATCAAATGAACACAAGTTTTTGCTGTGAATGTTTTAAAAAGAGAAACCAGAAATTGTAGCTCAGTCAAAAACCTGTGTAGGCATTGCTTACGTGGTAGATAGAGAGAGGTGACTTTGTTCTTGAAGTTTCGGACATTATTGTTATAATTGACAATACAGTCGACCAAAAAGAAAAAATTGCGTTAAAACTTTCAGCTAGCAATGTTACGGTGTGGAAATTAAGCTTTTCAATTTGTAATAATCAAAAGTACAATATTTTCGCAAGTAATAATTTTAAAAAAATATTACTAGTATACACTCTACATTTTTAAGGACTGCAAAAAAATAATGCTTCGCCAATGTTCGCACTAATATTCATATAAAATATTGGTGAAGTTAAAGAAAAATACGTCTCGAACAGGAAAGTTTTTTTAAAAAATTATGAATATTTGTTCAAACATTAGCGAAGCGTATTTTGGGGGCGGAGGGTGTACACTCGTATAATATATTCTGTATATATTTTTGTATTACTGCAACAGTGTTCAACACAGGAGTAGAATTTATGAAAACAATTAGTTTGATTTCTCCCAGGAACGAAAGAAAAGTTTTTGTTTATTTATTGAATATTTTTCCTTTAATTATTAGAAGGTAGGCTAGACATTAAAATAAAGGATGTTAGATATTAAAACATAAAAGATGTTTTAATGGAAGACAATAAAGAAGATAGAAAAAAGGAAAAACATATAAATCGGTATAGAACGGGGGGGGGAGAGAAAAAAAAAACCTCTTATAAAGTGAATGAGAAGGAGTTGATTTGTCTTCAGTTTTGTACTTATCTTTTAAGTGATTGGGCAGATATGTACAAGGGTTGTTCCAAAAGTAATGCATCCTATTTTTTTTTTTTTTTTTTTTTTTTTTAACTAAAAAGAAGAAAGTTTAAGATCTGCAATGAAGGGAGTGGCACCATTACAACAAGCGACCTTTTGTGCTCCAGAATTTATTTTTTTTTTTACATAGTCACCACTATCCTCTTTTGCCAGCGATGGGGGGTGGTGATTGTGCATCAGTGTCCGGAGCGCACTTATTACTCACATTTCTGTTGACGCTCTGAAATCGATGAACCCATCTCCTAAATGTGCTGACATTAACTGCATCGACTTCGTAAACATTCAACAGGCGCCAGTGAATGTTGATCGGTTCAATTTCTGCTTCTGATGTAAGTCCATGACAAGTTGTTTTTCTGGTCATGAATGCATGCATGAGTTCAGTCATGATAACCATGCAATTTGCAATTCCCTCTGATGCATTTGGGCAGAAAAAAAAATTAGAGGCATTACTTTTGGAATGACCATTGTATATATTTCTGACTGTCTGTCTTCCTTCCTTTCTTCCAAGATGCTGTCCACCTTGAAATTTGGAATGTATACTTTTTGTCATTTATTTGTGTATGCTTTGTAGTTACATTGAGCTTCATAAATTAAAGGATTGGTATAAATAATCAAATTCTACTCAGTTCACACCATTAACAATTACTACACTACCACCTTAAATTCATTAACCCTTATCCTCGAGTACCCTTTGGGCCTTGATAAGTGGTGACTCCCAAGTAAAAAAAAGAATAAAAATAAATAAAGGGTGAAATATAATTGAATAAGCATATTTTCTCCATAAAGATATAAGCTCTGTCTATTTGCGGTATGGTCTCTACCAAACTAATCAATTTTTGATCTGCAGACATGAAACTTATATGTATACAGAGGATTTGTACCTGTGAATAAAAATTAATTTGGTTTTTAGCCTGTAAAAATAGCTGCTAAGGACTCAAAATTGGAAAAAAATTTGAACTTGGCAGGCATAAGTCGACTAAACGTGTACTTCTATGCATGAGCAGATATACATTCATACCTTTTAACAATGTTATTTCTTTAAGTTTTTATATGCATATGGACTTAGCTCAGATGAATAACTTTTGGTTTTAATTCTAGCTGATCGCACCCAAGTCATTTTTTTTTTTTTTTTAAAGTTTGGAAATCACTACTTTATATTGGGTACAATATAAAAATCAGTAAATAATTGACTCTATAATAATGATAAATACAGAATCTGTGTAAATGAAAATATCATATTTAAGCATATTTTACAACCAGGCAACGCCGGGTGAATCGCTAGTGTGTATGTATGTATGTATATATATATATATATATATATATATTTTAAGGATTTTATCTGATAGTTCCTAATAAAAAAAATTTATCCCGGACCAGGCATATTGCCATGTGGAATGTAAGGGCTACTATATGGGATTAGGGAGTTGAGCAGCGAGATATATGTTCACATTACATTTAAACTTCTGTAGGTTAGTACAGTCAGAAAAGTAGGAAACAGGGAGGGAATTCCGGTATAGCAGTTTGAGGGAAGAAACTATCAGAGTAGAAGGCTTTTTGGCATCTAAGGAGCTCAACAGCAAAGGGGTGGGATTTTGCTGCTTGTCCAGTTAGTCAGGAATTTCAAGGGGGCACAAGTGCTTTGAGTTCATCAGATCCTATTCCATTAAAGTACTTGTAAAACAGGTATAGGGATGCACCATTGTAGAGATAGGACAGAGGTTGGAGCTTGAATGGTAGTCCAGGATCTATTAGATTTGAGACCTTTTTATGATCTTTGTTTAAGAGTGAGAACAAGTGTTAAATGCACCAGATCATATGTGGCAACAATAATCCATGCATGGATGAATTGTGGCTTTTTAAAGATATAGTTTTAGCATGGTAGAGGGAGGCACCCCTTCTTTGCAGCAGCCTTGGCAATGTCCTTAATGTGTTTGTTCCAATTCATGTAAATTCATTTAAAAAAAGATGTTAAACTTTTTTAGCTCTTCTATTTTGTTGCCTCTAAGTAATGCCACATAGCCATTCTTATAGGTAAGGTTGAACAGCCATTTTGTTTAATACCATATCAACCATTATGGCCATTTGGATGCTGGGAACCTTTTTTTTTTTTTTTTCTTCTAAACAAATTGTATTATTTAATACATATATTGGCCTAAATACGTTTCCCAGGTTTTATTAGTTACATTTAACATTTGATACCCGAGCAACGGTGGGTAAATCTGCTAGTAGATTATAATTTTTATCCTAAATGATTCCATAAAACTTCAGAAGTTTTATTTTTAAACTTTTGATCTTTTCTATCAAACATGCGAGTATTTTAGAAACTATAAAGAAACTAAAACGTTCTTAGCATAAAGAAAATTTATTTTGCGATAATTTCGTTTTATTTTTGATGCTGCTGCCAAAATGATAGCCAAGTTGAACCACTTCAGGTACGAGTGCAGGTATTATTTTCAAGAAACAGATGAAAACATTCCAATCATTTTTCTGGAAGCTAAGTTAGGCAGCAGCTGTGTGTGTGTGATGTACACACACATTTGTATTATATATATTTGTACTAAGGAGTCACTGCTTATCGAAGCTCAATAGCTACTCAACGATAAGAGTTAATGAGCTTTCAGGGGAACAGTGAGACAATACCTTGAGGATTAGAGACAATTGTTGAAACTGGGCAGAATTTGATTATTTAAAAGGAAGGCTCAACAAGAATTTGCTAACATTGGATTTGAAAACTACTGTATTGTAGTCAGTTGGAAAGCAGTCCCATGGTATCGTTTGACGGGTAGTCTTGGAAAGAAACTTTTCTTGTGGAAGTTTTGTTTAGTTCTAGTCACAGGAAGAAAGAAATATTATTTATGGTGGTTGTAACTAAATTTTTTTTTGTTGCTGTGAATATTTTATGGGGAGGGGGGCAGAGATTAGAGCTCAGTCAAGCACCTACGATGGAAATAATGATAGAGAATGGCTAACAATGTCTGTTCTGTGATTGTAACAGAGCATGGATGCGCGTATGCAAATGTCGAACCGTGTGCAAAAAAAAAAAAAGACTAAATATAAAAAAGTATGCACCGACTGACTATCGCATTCAACATGTTTGAAAGGACAGAGAGAAGGAACACAATCACGGTTTATTGGGATAAAGGACCTGGAAATAAATTTTGTTACAAAAAAAAGTTATTATTTGTCCTATGTTCCTTGCAATGCTCTCTGCTACAACGTGTTAGGTCTGTGTGTAAACGTGTGTAACATACATGAGAAAGAAGCTGTAGGGAAGAGAATGGAACTACATTTTTGAAAAGAGTTCTTTAAGTGGCACCTCTCCAGATGTAATAACAGTACTCGATCGACAAATTTGACTTTATGTAAGTAGATGATTGCATCGAGAATGAAATCCAACCATTTTTCCATTGCTCTTAGAAATAGATTTTATGTCTTCCATCTCAGCTTTGTTCTCAAAGCAAGGGACTTCCTTCAGGAGAGAGCCATTCATTTCAACTGGTGCAAAGTGAGGATCTGAGTGTTTGCAGTGAAAAGAGAGACGCTTGGTTTTGGATATATTGAAAGTAACTAGCCACTTTTCGTTGCATTACATACTCCAGTTCGGAAGAGAGAAAGATCTGAATCATTAAAGCTCTTTGAAGTGCTGCCATAGATAGTTTTATCATCTGCATAGATGTCAACGAATGATCTTAGAATGTAATTTGGGAGATCATTGATGAAGATCAGGGAGAAAGTTCATCCCAGAATAGTTCTTTGAAACACACCAGCATTGATACTATATGCTCAGATTTCTGTCCATCAACAACTACTTTTATAAACCTATCAGAGAAAGAATCTAATGGTTGAGAAGATATTTTCAGATATTCCATAACTAGCTAGCTTGAAACAAACCTTGTGCCAAACTCTATTTAATACCTTTTGTTCTTGAAATTAAGCCCTCATCGATAGATTCACTAGTCCTGTGTGACATGATTTGTTGATCTTACAATACAAAATCCATACCGTTGGTCATCAGGGTTTGCACAGATTTGAGCTTTTTCTTGAAAAGGCCTAAAATTGAAATAAACACTGTTGAATCTCAGGATACAGCATTAAAAATTAGTAACAAAATACAGTACAGTATATAATACACACCTATATATAATCAAATGACATTATAAATAACACTGTAAGGCGGGGCAAATAACATAACCAGGGGCGGGAAAACATAGTATTCCACATCGTAACTGAAAAAAAAAACAAAAAAAAACGTATTCTTGGGCCACCGTATCCTGGGGTTCTACTGTACTATTAGAATATGTTTTAAATATTAAAAATAAAATTGAAATATTAGGTTGGTGCAAAAATATGTCGTTTATATATATATATATATATATATATATATATATATATATATATATATAGTTGAACATTAAAAACATTTTTTACCTACCTAATACATTGTTCTGAAATTGCATCATATTATTTCCGATATTGTTGTTACAAGAGTTACGTCCTTATCACAAAACTACCTGATGTTATCCATATACTTTGCAGATGTAGATAAAGTGAAGTTCAAAATCGAAATAAATTATAAACTATTAAAATATTGTTTTGAATATCAATGAAAATATTACTAGTCTTTTTTTATTTTTATTATATTCTTTATACATCACATTTTGTTTTGAAAACTTTAATTTTGTCTGGAGAAGTCTTTAAAAAGGGGCTTGAAAATCTGTATGGACCCTGGTCACTGAGTAGTTAACAACTTCTTGATTTTATCAGATTCAAACCAGTTACTTATGACATACAGGGAACTAATTTTTCTGGTTTTTCTTTTTTTTTTTTTTTTTTTTTTTTTTTTTTTTTTTCTAAATATCAGTACAATCTGCAGTCTTTTTGGAGATTGGATACACTGACGAAATGTTGTTTCTATATTAATTGTTGCAACTGAGTGATCAGAAGATCCCAACAGAGATAACATTGGATGAGTACTATATAGGGCAAGTTGTCAAGAAAAGATGAAAAAAGACTTGCAAAATGTCTATCTAGTGCATAAATAAGTTTATCAACAATTTGTAAGATCATAAGCAAAGAAAAAATGATGATACAATCCTCCTTAGTCATCCATCATGCTTCAGTGGATTAACTGTTCAAAGTTTTGAATATTATGGTCACTATAGACATGAATGGTAACAGAAGAGTAAACTGACAGGCTATGGTCAATTGTCTCGAAGCTGCTCACAAAGAAAGTAACTTCATTATTGTAGGAATAGTAGAAGACAAAAGTGAACAGTGTTTTGAGGAAATGCTACATGGAAAAACCATAGAGCAATTTAGGATCTTTGGAGATATTCTTATTACATCGAATAATGTCTGTAATGAAATGCAAATTCCACGTTTCTTCCTTCGATCCCTCTGCTTCTGTCCCTGTCTATTCCCTTTCTATACCCTCATTTCTGTCCTCCCCTCTCTGCGTGTTCCCTCTTCCATCCCCCCTCTCTGTCTCTCTGCGTGTTCCCTCTTCCATCCCCTCTCTCTGTCTCTCTGCGTGTTCCCTCTTCCATCCCCCCTCTCTGTCTCTCTGCGTGTTCCCTCTTCCATCCCCCCTCACTCTCTCTCTCTGTGCGTGTTCCCTCTTCGATCCCCCCTCTCTCTCTCTCTCTGCGTGTTCCCTCTTCGATCCCCCCTCACTCTCTCTCTCTCTCTCTTTGCGTGTTCCCTCTTCGATCCCCCCTCACTCTCTCTCTCTGCATGTTCCCTCTTCAATCCCCCCTCTCTCTCTCTCTCTTTGCGTGTTCCCTCTCCAATCCCCCTCTCTCTCTCTCTCTCTTTGCGTGTTCCCTCTTCAATCCCCCCCTCTCTCTCTCTCTCTTTGCGTGTTCCCTCTTCAATCCCCCCCCTCTCTCTCTCTCTTTGCATGTTCCCTCTTCAATCCCCCCTCCCTCTCTCTCTCTCTCTGCGTGTTCCCTTTTCAATCCCCCCCTCTCTCGCTCTGCCTATTCCCTCTTCAATCTCCCCCTCTCCCTCTCTCTCTCTGCCTGTTCCCTCTTCAATCTCCCCTCTCTCTCTCTCTCTCTGCGTGTTCCCTCTTCAATCTCCCCTCTCTCTCTCTCTCTCTCTCTGCGTGTTCCCTCTTCAATCCCCCTCTCTCTCTCTCTGCCTGTTCCCTCTTCAATCCCCCCTCTCTCTCTGTCTGCGTGTTCCCTCTTCAATCCCCCCTCTCTCTCTGTCTGCGTGTTCCCTCTTCAATCCCCCCTCTCTCTCTGTCTGCGTGTTCCCTCTTTAATCCCCCCTCTCTCTCTGTCTGCGTGTTCCCTCTTTAATCCCCCCTCTCTCTCTGTCTGCGTGTTCCCTCTTTAATCCCCCCTCTCTCTCTGTCTGCGTGTTCCCTCTTTAATCCCCCCTCTCTCTCTGTCTGCGTGTTCCCTCTTTAATCCCCCCTCTCTCTCTGTCTGCGTGTTCCCTCTTTAATCCCCCCTCTCTCTCTGTCTGCGTGTTCCCTCTTTAATCCCCCCTCTCTCTCTGTCTGCATGTTCCCTCTTTAATCCCCCCTCTCTCTCTGTCTGCATGTTCCCTCTTTAATCCCCCCTCTCTCTCTGTCTGCGCGTTCCCTCTTTAATCCCCCCTCTCTCTCTGTCTGCGTGTTCCCTCTTCGATCCCCCCTCTCTCTCTCTCTCTCTCTCTGCGTGTTCCCTCTTCAATCCCCCCTCACTCTCTCTCTCTCTCTCTCTTTGCGTGTTCCATCTTCGATCCCCCCTCACTCTCTCTCTTTGCGTGTTCCCTCTTCGATCCCCCCTCACTCTCTCTCTCTGCGTGTTCCCTCTTAAATCCCCCCTCACTCTCTCTCTCTCTGCGTGTTCCCTCTTAAATCCCCCCTCACTCTCTCTCTCTCTGCGTGTTCCCTCTTAAATCCCCCCTCACTCTCTCTCTCTCTGCGTGTACCCTCTTCAATCCCCCTCACTCTCTCTCTCTCTGCGTGTTCCCTCTTCAATCCCCCTCACTCTCTCTCTCTCTGCGTGTTCCCTCTTCAATCCCCCTCACTCTCTCTCTCTCTGCGTGTTCCCTCTTCAATCCCCCTCACTCTCTCTCTCTCTGCGTGTTCCCTCTTCAATCCCCCTCACTCTCTCTCTCTGTGTGTTCCCTCTTCAATCCCCCTCACTCTCTCTCTCTGTGTGTTCCCTCTTCAATCCCCCTCACTCTCTCTCTCTCTGCGTGTTCCCTCTTCAATCCCCCTCACTCTCTCTCTCTGCGTGTTCCCTCTTCAATCCCCCCTCACTCTCTCTCTCTGCGTGTTCCCTCTTCAATCCCCCCTCACTCTCTCTCTCTGCATGTTCCCTCTTCAATCCCCCCTCACTCTCTCTCTCTGCATGTTCCCTCTTCAATCCCCCCTCACTCTCTCTCTCTGCGTGTTCCCTCTTCAATCCCCCCTCACTCTCTCTCTCTGCGTGTTCCCTCTTCAATCCCCCCTCACTCTCTCTCTCTGCGTGTTCCCTCTTCAATCCCCCCTCTCTCTCTCTCTTTGCGTGTTCCCTCTTCAATCCCCCCTCTCTCTCTCTCTTTGCGTGTTCCCTCTTCAATCCCCCCTCTCTCTCTCTCTCTCTTTGCGTGTTCCCTCTTCAATCCCCCCTCTCTCTCTCTCTCTTTGCGTGTTCCCTCTTCAATCCCCCCCCTCTCTCTCTCTCTCTGCGTGTTCCCTTTTCAATCCCCCCCTCTCTCTCTCTCTCTCTCTCTCTCTCTCTGCGTGTTCCCTCTTCAATCTCCCCCTCTCTCTCTCTCTCTCTCTCTGCGTGTTCCGTCTCTCTCTCTCTCTGCGTGTTCCGTCTCTCTCTCTCTCTGCGTGTTCCGTCTCTCTCTCTCTCTGCGTGTTCCGTCTCTCTCTCTCTCTGCGTGTTCCGTCTCTCTCTCTCTCTGCGTGTTCCGTCTCTCTCTCTCTCTGCGTGTTTCGTCTCTCTCTCTCTCTGCGTGTTCCGTCTCTCTCTCTCTCTGCGTGTTCCGTCTCTCTCTCTCTCTGCGTGTTCCGTCTCTCTCTCTCTCTCTCTGCGTGTTCCGTCTCTCTCTCTCTCTCTCTGCGTGTTCCGTCTCTCTCTCTCTCTCTCTGCGTGTTCCGTCTCTCCCTCTCTCTCTGCGTGTTCCGTCTCTCCCTCTCTCTCTGCGTGTTCCGTCTCTCCCTCTCTCTCTGCGTGTTCCGTCTCTCCCTCTCTCTCTGCGTGTTCCGTCTCTCCCTCTCTCTCTGCGTGTTCCGTCTCTCCCTCTCTCTCTGCGTGTTCCGTCTCTCCCTCTCTCTCTGCGTGTTCCGTCTCTCCCTCTCTCTCTGCGTGTTCCGTCTCTCCCTCTCTCTCTGCGTGTTCCGTCTCTCCCTCTCTCTCTGCGTGTTCCGTCTCTCCCTCTCTCTCTGCGTGTTCCGTCTCTCCCTCTCTCTCTGCGTGTTCCGTCTCTCCCTCTCTCTCTGCGTGTTCCGTCTCTCCCTCTCTCTCTGCGTGTTCCGTCTCTCCCTCTCTCTCTGCGTGTTCCGTCTCTCCCTCTCTCTCTGCGTGTTCCGTCTCTCCCTCTCTCTCTGCGTGTTCCGTCTCTCCCTCTCTCTCTGCGTGTTCCGTCTCTCCCTCTCTCTCTGCGTGTTCCGTCTCTCCCTCTCTCTCTGCGTGTTCCGTCTCTCCCTCTCTCTCTGCGTGTTCCGTCTCTCCCTCTCTCTCTGCGTGTTCCGTCTCTCCCTCTCTCTCTGCGTGTTCCGTCTCTCCCTCTCTCTCTGCGTGTTCCGTCTCTCCCTCTCTCTCTGCGTGTTCCGTCTCTCCCTCTCTCTCTGCGTGTTCCGTCCCTCCCTCTCTCTCTCTGCGTGTTCCGTCCCTCCCTCTCTCTCTGCGTGTTCCGTCCCTCCCTCTCTCTCTGCGTGTTCCGTCCCCCTCCTCTCTCTCTCTCTCTCTCTCTGCGTGTTCCGTCCCCCCCGCCCCCCTTCTCGCTCTCTGCGTGTTCCGTCCCCCCCTGTCACGCTCTTCTATCCCCCCCCCTAGCTCTCTCTCTCTGCGTGTTCCACCCCCCCTCCTGTCTCGGTCTTCCATTCCCCCCTAGCTCTCTCTCTCTGCGTGTTCCACCCCCCTCCTGTCTCGGTCTTCCATTCCCCCCTAGCTCTCTCTCTCTGCGTGTTCCACCCCCCTCCTGTCTCGGTCTTCCATTCCCCCCTAGCTCTGTGTGTGTGTGTGTGTGTATATATATATATATATGTATATATATATATATATATATATATATATATATGGAAAGCCCTAGGTCTGAAATTCAAACCGGAAATAAGCATTGGAGAAATATGCAGGCGGTTTCTATATTAGTACATTTCTTCAGGTGGACAAAAGATGAAATGTAATCTGACGCAATGTGCATAAATAATGTAATTTATTTACAGCATCCTTTCCACATAAAAACGGTTGTTATGATCGTATATTACATTTGTTGTCTATCTTTTCTGTTCTATTTTTATACTATCGTACCCATGCCTTTAAAAATGATGGCATCACTTTTTTCAATACCAAATGTACTTTGTGTCTGGGAGTGTTCTTAGATAGGTTTTGTACTGAAATGCCTCCGATTAGTATTGATAATTGAAAGAATCTGATTAAAGAAGGAACAATCGAATTTTAACCAAAGTTAACACCCTTATATAGCCTAACGTCACAAGTGCATTTGAGAAGTTTTATCACTACACAAGCAAAAAGGGTCTGGCATATAAAATTAACAATAGGTTCTTTAATAAGAAAGGAGTTTGTTTGAAATGGATGTTTTCGTTTAGAGTGCTATTGGACCATTATACTCGACTTTTGCATTTTAAATTTTAATTCTAGCTATTATATAAAATAATTTTATAAAATCAACAGTAAGTTGACTACAGAGCAATGTAAAGTATTGTGGACTATCATTGTGGAGAGGTGAAGCTTTTTTTCAGTGCACCACGGTGTGTCCTTGACTAGAGCAAGCAATAAATTGATTAGATTGAAAAATTGACGATTTCACACATTTCAAAGACAATAAAAGTATTGGAAACGTGGAACATTTGTTGATCCTCATTTAATCCCAGGCAACGTTGGGTCTTCCTGCTATATATGCATATCTTCTAAGAACCAAACTCCTGCTACCTTATATACATTTTGGTTTTCAACTTTTCTCAAATGTGAGGGCTCCACTTTTTTCTTTTTTTTAATTTCGTAAAAAAATAAAACAGAATTACACCTTTTATTTAAATTTAGAATTTCCGCTTAGATCGATTTCTGCCAAATTGCTAAGACTTAATGTCCTTATTATTTTGTCATTTGGTTCTTCTTTCTGTTTCGTTGCCTTGCTTTTTATTTAAATCTGGAAGAATACTTATCTTAGGACAGCCAAAATTAATTCCCAAAACAGAACAGTTTTGTACCATTTTTATGTCCCCTTATGATGCAATTATGCTAAACCTGTGTATAGAATTATTAATCCAATTTTGATGAAAATCCATTACATACTTTTGATCTTAAAAATTTTTTTGAATTTAAGGTTTAAGGTGTTTCAAGAAAAAAAAAATTAAATTCAGAAAACTTTGTTTAATTCATATTTAATAACTAAGAATTGAATTCAATGCAAATCTGAAATATTAGAATTTCTAAATAAGATATGCCTCCTAAAATCCCTTTAAAATTTTGTCACCTTCCGGTATTTTATTGTAAACTGCTTGGAAAATTCAGGCAATAGCAAGACCCTTATTTTGTATGATTACCAGCGACTGCTAGTTTAAATCAAATTAATCTTAAATGATGTAGAATGATCATATTGACATTTTTACTCTTTTAATGCAAAGCCACATGTATTCTTTTTTAAGAATTTGTTAAACGTGGGTTTCAGTTAATCAAACGCTAATTTCTTTTTGTCGACCACATTTTCATTGTCATTGACCCAACTTAAAAAAAGAATTCACACAAGCAATGTGTACGCAGCTGTTTTGCTGCAGCATAATTTTATGTCAATAACCTTTGTGTAAAGCAGTAATTTATATGTATAATCACGTTGACACGCCAGTTCTTGTCAGGTCATCAAAGTTAAGCAAGGATGAGCCTGGCCAGTACCAGTTGGTTGATCATTTGGGAATGTGAGGCACTATATGTAGCACACTGGATGTAAAAAATCTGGGAGCATATTTAATCCACTGGGAGAGATGTACCCTCAGTCTTTATTAAAAACATGCATCTAGAAGGAAAAAACTGATGTAAAACCTAAGGTCTACTGTGTACTCTGCCATTGCACTGAGATTATCAATTGTACGAACAAGTGTGGTTGGTTCTGCACAAAGCATTCACCACTATAAGCAAATCATCTATGTGGACTTCCGAACAACTTAGTTGTTGTGGTGGACCTCATATGTTGAAATTGACAGGAATATCATCAAAGCAGCAATTTTATAGCCATTTGTATATATATATATATATATATATATATATATATATATTTTTTTTTTTTTTTTTTTAAGTGGGACTGTGCATGATTGACTTAATATAAAAAAATCACAATTCAATTAAAAATCAAAAACACTTCTATTAATTGTAATATTGTATCTATCAGATAATGAATGCGTATGTTTAAAACTAAATCCATTGTCAGATTTTTTGGTTTAAACAATGCAATGACAATGTTCTCCAATCAACATCAAGTTGGGTTCATCTTGTAGCAATAAGTTTTTATTTAACGCTGGCGATATGCTCTAGTCAGATCGGAAGCGTTCTGCTAGTACACCCTCGTTTAAAGAGTTGTATGGTGTGTATAGAAAAGTGGTTCCTAAGGAATTATTACGATAATGTGTAAACACAATGGCTTAGCAAGAAACTGGCTGCTGATTTAGAGTTTTATGTAAAAACTGAAAGAAATCCTTACTTCACATATAAATTATAACGACAATTACGTTTCTGAAGTTTTAAGTAGAGGATTGATTTACATAGCTGACAGAATGAAAGTATGCTACCACTCGATTAAATAAATGGTTCCATTAAAAATTCTGTGTAAATTTCCAAGTTCGACAGAAACGTGAAAATAACACTCGATATAAGAACAGTAGTCCGAAGAATCCAAATAATGTGAATAAATGTAATTGTTTGTAAGGAACATTTGCTTCACTCAAAATGTTTTCCGTATTGAACAACAAGATCTATCTTTTGAACATTTCCATCTCCAACCATCAATTGACTACGAATAACCGTTCAATGCTTATGGTAAATTACAGATTCCACTCCTTCAGGAATTGGCTCTTAACTGATGCTTGACAATCCATAAAATCCTTTTTGAAATTATCAGACGGATTCATGACAAGTTGGTAGATTATTTCTTCACTCCGCATGAAATCATTGTCATAAACATCATTTACAAGATTTGTTGGACATATTTGAAGAACTCTGTGGCCATTTCTTTTCTAGTCTGTTGTGTCTACACATTGCTGTTATGCGTGCCATCTGAAGTAATGCTGTTTGGTCAGATTTTTAATAGAAAAGTTCAATAAACTTCAGGAATACTAGAGTAGTAAATTAAAATTTTGGCTCATTGTTAGGTGCAGGTATGCAGTTTCATGATTGACTAATGGTTTTGTTGAACAATTATATAAAGAGACACTTGTTATGGTTCTGCATGTGTTGAAAAGTGCCCGGAAGTGTTTCTCTGCTAAAGGGTTAAATTTTTTTTTTTTTTTTTTTTTTTTTTTAATTTTCTTATTATTTTATTCAAGCTGGGGATGGGGCATCCTACTGGATACCAAATATTTACCCGCTAACTCATATATCCCAACCGAGAGATTTTTTAAACGTTCTGACTGCCCCTTTTAGTGCAGTTGTTTGAATTTCTCTTGCACTTGGTTCACCGGGTATATTTGCCAGATAGCTTTTTAAAAATTCTTTTCATGTATCCGGTTACTCTAATACTGAATGATACACGGCCCTGTCGGTGGGGCATTAGAATACGCCGACTGCCCCCCCTGCAGAGGGTAAAAGTCCCTCAATGGGGGTCCTGGATATGATCTTAAACTATATCCAATGGTGAGGCCCCAGCTTGTGGGCTTTTGGGAGTGCGGAGCTACCCTTTAATTACCATTGCTCCCAGGTCCACTCTGACCCGGAGTGGTAGTACCTATTAGGGTCCCAACTATGGGTTAAATAGAAACCGACGTGAAAACAACAAATATATTCTATTAAAAAAAGTTTTTCTTCAACATTTTTGGATTCGGCACTAAATAACCCGAAAAGGGGTGATATGCTGTAAAACAAAAGCAACCAACCAACAACTGAATGATACAGACCTTCGTAGATTTGAGTTTTTCGTGTCATACATAAGACCTTGGTATTTAGTTATCTTTTCCTTCTCGGCTATTTAGCTCAGCATCATTGGGGACACCTAACTTCTAGTCCCATATCACTCAGGTTTTATGGCTCCGTTTTCTAGGTGCATAGCTGTAGGGATTGCATAGTCAGTGGATAGTGTTACATTTAGTATGACTTTGGAAATAGTTCCCAAGCTAGTTTTTACACACGTCGTCTGAAATAATGCTCATTGGCCAGACCCTTAATAGAAAAAACCAATAAACATTTGTATTTAGCTTATTTTTGGCAAATTCTGGTCAGTAGATCAAATATAATCACTCGCCCCCCCTCTCCCTCTCTCTCTCTCTCCAAATACCAAATGTTACAGAAACCTGAACATGATGTGACGGGTAGGGTACGACACAAAGCATTTTTTACGGTCCACTTAGCTTCTACATTACTGACAAAATTTTAATAAAAAAGTACATTTGAATGAATCAGCATAGTGGTACGACTTTCTGTTGTTGGCATTGGTCTGCCTTCCATGATTCTTTCTAGAATCATATTTACAAGAGGTACAATGTGAAAGTTGCCAACATCTATAGGTGAAAGTGGTACTATGGAATTGATTGAATTCAACCTTGGCACGTCAGTCTGCACTGCTGTCCCCTTTACCACTGCCATCTCCCAAAATTTTAATAAAATGCTGTTTATATTGGTATAATCATGAAATTATTTTTTTACATGAGTTACTACTTATCAAGGCATAAAGGCCACTCGAGGATAAGAGTTGCAAAGTGGTAGTGTAGTAATCACAAATGGTGTAGATTGGGTAAAATTTGGATTATTTAAGGGGAAAACTCAACAAGAACTTGTTTATCTGGGACTTGAAGGCTACTATATTGTAGTCTGTTGGGAATTAGGCTAGTGGAACAATGTTCCGTAGATGGGTAGTTTTAGGAAAGAAGCTTTGTTCATGGAATTTGCGTTTAGATTTAGGTATAGATAGTGGGGAAATTTGTTGATAGTGATTGTATCTAGTCGAGGTCCTGGATATGACCTTAAACTATATTCGATGGTGAAGCCCCAGTTTGCAGGCTTTGGGAAGCGTGGAGCCACCCTTTAATTGCCATTGCTCCCAGGTCCACTCTGACCCGGAGTGGTTGTACCTGTTAGGGTCCTAACAATGGGTTAAATAGAAACCGACTTGAAAACCAATATATTCTATTGAAAAATTTTTATTTAAAATCTTTGGATTCGGCATTAAATAACCTGAAAATAGTTGATATGTCGTAAAACAAAAACAACCATGTAGCTAGTCGAGTGTTTTTTGTGAAAGTTTGGCGGGGAGGGGGGGGATTGGAGCTCAGATGAGCTGTTGCCATGAAAATAAGTATAAAGCGGAGACAGCCTCACAGGGTCTCTTCTGTGGGGAAAGAGATTGCAAGGAAGAGAAAATTGTGCATATAAAGTAAAAAAAAACAAAAAAAAAAACAATTGAATTCATGTAATGTAAATGCTTGACGTAGGCTAAATGTTAAGTTTAAGACTATTGAGGATCTGCTTTCATGATTATTTTGTCTTGGCTGTTTATGACTCTTGTCCAGGGTTCAAATCCTTTGTCCAGTGGTATAGCTATATATAACCATACTGATGATTATTAGTGAATACAAAACATGTTTGCGGGTGATGAATATAAAAAATAATATATATATATATATATGTACTAGCCGTCAGACTATGTAACTAGAAGTCATTTTTGTAATATTTGTCACCCAAAACTTATTCTTTTTATGTAATATTTGAATGATCTAATTAAAAAAGATATATCTGCTAACTTTTCTTTGGATTTTCATCTTAAAAATGTACACTAGACTCTAAAGTTTCGTAAGTTGATTTGGAAGACAAAAGCGTTGAGAGAGCATCAATATGTTACTAGCAGTGACAGCTTGTTTCTGTCCATTGTAAAAAAAAAAAAAAAAAAAAAAAAAAAAATGGCACACAAACTTAAAATCCTGAAAATGAAACGAAAAGAAGTTTATTGAGCTAGTGAAAATGAAACCATAATTATTGGAGAAAGACCTAGGAAGATACCATTGACATGTTTCCAGTTTTTTTGTGATCCCCCCCCCCCGCCACCAAACCGTTTTCGTATACATTGCAACATTTGAGTATTTCTTGAATGTCTGCCATGCCAAGAGTTGGAAAAGTGCTTGTTAATTACAGCGTTA
Organism: Euprymna scolopes; assembly: GCF_053919585.1. NCBI lineage: Eukaryota > Metazoa > Mollusca > Cephalopoda > Sepiida > Sepiolidae > Euprymna > Euprymna scolopes. Next base: position 62,674,144 of record NC_136503.1, on the reverse strand, counting down.
CCCATTTATACTTTATAAACGGCATAATCACATTGACACACTGATTCTTGCCAGATCACCAAAGTTAAGCAACGATGAGCCTGGCCAGTACCAGATGGGTGACCATTTGGGAATGCTGGGCACTGTATGTACCATGTCTGGATGTAGAAATTCTCAGGTTAGTATCTGCCGGCATGTTTAATCAACTGGGAAAGATGTACCCTCAGTCTTCGTTGAGACCTGCATCTAGGACAGCGGTTCTCAACCTTTTTGACCCATGGACCCCTTTTTTTTCTTGGTGGACCCCCTTATAATTTTTGGTCATAAAACAATATTCTATTTCTCAATAATTTTTTGAGCTTTTAATAAACAAATAAATATTATATAATTAAACTTTATTTTTAAATGAAAACTAATTTAATGCAAATAAAGTATTTTACAACAATTATAATTATGAAAACTTGATTAACGCTAACTGTTTTTCGTGTTTTTGTTTTTGTAAATTCACGTAATGGAATGAATGTGTGTGTGTGTGTGTGAAAATTGTAAACACTTGTAAGACAATGTCACTGGAGAATCGGATTTACTGAAATAAATTGAATATTCAAAACTGACAATTCATTTATAAGAGAGCAATTCATAGGTCACGTGACCAAAGTTTCGCACTAATAGTTTAGCTACGCGTTTATAATTTCAAAAAATTTAAAAAATTTACTCGCAAAAATGTCAAAATTTTTTACAGATAAAATTGATTGAAAATCGCCCCCCAAAATTCGATTTTCGCCCACTAGGGGGTGATTCGCCCCCGGTTGAGAACCGCTGATCTAGGAGAAGAAAAATTATGATGTAAAACTCGAGGTCTGTCTGTTCTGTCTTGTGGCAGCAATTTCACCGACTAAGGTTAGCAGTTATTACAAAAAGTGTTTGTTCTGCACAAAGCCTTCACCACTATAAATAAATCATGTGTGGATTTCTGAACAATTTAGTTGTTGAAATCAATAGGATTATCACACTTTATACTTATATATATAGGCAGGTAAATCCATAGGCCAACATGTCCTGCATATGATATTTAACTATGTTTGGTGGTAGCTTTGAGTAGTTATCACAAGCCAGCCTAGAGTTTAGTGTGCAAAAATGGATAAATATGGTAAAATTCCCTTTCAATTTCAACTTATGATAACTCGTTTTTTGTTTGGGTGGGGGGAGTGTATCAAAACAAAATTTAACCTTTTCTCTTTATAAATGTACAATTACAGTAGAACCCTGGGATGCAGCATTAAAAATTAGTAACAGAATACAGTACAGTATATAATACACATTTATATAATCAAATAACATAAATAATGCTGTAACGTAGGGCAAATACTGTAACCAGGGCCCCGGAAAAAACCTCGTATTCCACATCGTAACCTGAAAAAAAAACATATCCTAGGGCCACCGTATCCTGGGGTTCTACTGTATTGTTAATCTCACAATGTTTTGGCTAGCGGTGTCCCATATCACTACGTCAGGTTTTATAGCTCCATTTTCTAGGTACGTAGCTGTAGGGATTGCATAGTCATAGTGGATGGTGTTACATTTCGTATGCATAGGAAAATAGGTCCTAAGATAATATTAGACGTGTCGTTTGAAATAATGCTTGTTGGCGAGACATTTCTATTTAGTTTAATTCTGGTCAGTAGAATCACTCTCTCTCTCTCTCTCTATCTCTCTCTCTCTCTCCAGATACCAAATCTCAATTAAACCTGACCATTTACTCTAACCTTCTTCAGGTGTACCTTGTTGAACCATGGAATCTGTACGGAATTTCGAATAGAACCTTAATCTATGGGGGAACTTGCTCACCTTCTGTTTGCCATCACCAAAAACCCATGATATAATGAATGTAAGTGATAATCAATTTGAATTGACAGTCTTCTAGAGGTTGAAGGTTCAATCTTCAGTATGGGCGATGCTAAGAATGCAATGTTTGATTACTTCAGGTATCTACCCAGTCATGGTTGACAGAATGAGAGCAAGTTATTTGGAAATCTGGGCAGGGAGGAATAATGAACACAGAAAAATGGCGGAAGAAGTAACACTTGTTCATAATCATCAGTTTTGATAAATGTTCATCGTCAAACGGATCATCTTTAAATCTTCCTCCCTGGCATTATCTCATCCTTTATGGGAGTAATTAGAGCTATTGTTCATCAATCAAAAAAATTGTCACAATCTCTTGTTCATTAGCAATCTGTAGACTTAAATTATACAAGCAGTTGTTCGGGCCCTATGTACTGTTCATAACTTTATGTGCATATATATATATATATATATATATATATATATATATATATATATATATATATATATATATATAAAAAATTTAAAAGTTTGACTCCTGTTCAGGTAAGCTACATCTAAAATTTCAAATGTTTAGATCCAAAATTGGCAGAGGAGTTTGGTAGTCTGCAAAGGTCAACTTTTTCAACTTTGACCTCTTGGCAGCCAAATTTTTGGCCAAAAACTGATTAAAAAGCTTGCTGCATGTCTAAATACCCTTTATGTAAAATTTAAAATGTTTAGACCCAAACTTGCTGAATAGTTTACTAGAGACCGGAATGGTAAAATATTTTGAACTTTGACCCCTTGGTAGCTAAATTTTCGGCCAAAACCAATTAAAAAGCTTGCCCTATGTCTGAATACACTCTATTTAAAATTTCAAATATTTAGACCAAAAATTAGACCAGTTTTGACCCCTTAACATTTATTGTTTTGGACTCAAATTAAGTTGAAAAGTTTGATCCCTGCCCAAGGAACCTACATCTAAAATTTCAAATGTTTAGACCCAAAATTGGTGGAGGAGTTTGGTAGAGTTTTCAATGGTCAAAGCATTGAACTTTGACCCTTTGACAGCCAAATTTCTGGCCGAAAAGTGATTAAAAAGATTTTTCCCACATCTCAATACTCCTTATGTCAAATCTCAAGTCTGTAGACTGAAAATTGCCAGTAATTTGGTAGGGAAATGTACACAGACAGACACACAAACAATTTCAGTTTTATAGATATATAGATGTACTAGGACAACTATGTGACCGGAGAGGGTCATATTTTAGCCAGTAAAGATAATAAGCAAAGTAAACTAGCTTCATATATTTATGAGGGACATTCCAAAAATAATGCCTCCTATTTATTTTATTCCACCCGAATGATTCAGAAGGTATTGCATTGCTATGATGACTGAACTTCTGCATTCATGACCTGGAAGTTTCATCTCTCTGTTGCAGATATTGACAGTAAGTAACCTCCATCATAGACATGCATTAGAAGCAGAGATGCGTCATGGAATTTCTTACAAAAGTGTATTGAGAATGGTGGTTACTATGTAGAAAAATAAATTCTGGAGCACAAAAGGTCACTCGTTTTAATGGTAACACTCCTATTTTCATAGCTATTCAGTGTTTTAGTTTTGTTTAGTTAAAAATAGACCTTTCCTTTTGAATCGACCCTCATAATACAAATCTTTTGATTTGAAGATGAGTCTAAATTCAAGGAAATTTAGATTATGCTGTTTTGAAGTCATTGTTTGAAACTACAGAAATTTACACTAGAAATAAATATTTCAAGATATTAAGGACTGGAAGCATATACTAAAATGACTAGCATATCAGTATGCTGTAAAACGAAAAAACTAGGCCATGGAATTGTCGTAGCTGGCAGTCACCTTGGACTGCTTAACCTTTTGTCAAGGAAGTGTTCTTTGGCCTGATTGGCTTTGACTATGAAAAAAATGAACAGGCTCTTAGTTGAAAAGGGGAGCAGAAATTGGGGGTACTTCTCATGGAGATTTTCATTTACGATTAAATAAAGTTGCTTGGTGGTGTTGGCACATAAAGCCTATTCTTCTGAATTTTATTTATAGTACTACCACTCCACCCTCTCCTCCTCCTCCTTTTATTTCTATATCAAAGGAGGAAATGAATTTTAAATTATACTATAAAGAAATATTTTTATTAAGTTCTAGAATATTTGAGATGAGCGTTAATCATTTGAATCAATTTGATTATTTGGATTCAATTCATTGTAGGTTTTTCAGTTGTTCAGAAAGACCTACTCACGCTGGATGTTACATCACTGCAAATGTGATATTACAATAAACACGATGAAAATAATTGTCTGAATAATCTATAAGCTTGAAACGTTAGAAATTATTTTAACAAACTATAACACTGCATTGTAATTGGTTTAAACCAAAGTCGTTTTCATCATGCTGGAATATTAGACAATCAAGGAACTGCAAGACTCAACAAAATGTTGTCAAGGCTAGGTTCACTTGCAATGACTACTATTCCTGAAATACAAATGGAAAATGGCAAAGTTGTTTCTGTGACTGTAAAATTTGATCATATGGATCATGCAGTCAATGTTGAATTTGTGAAAGCTGATGATGAGCTTACTCATGGATTCTTTGTGACTAGATCTCGGATACCTTTGTCACTCGGCTATGCTTTGACTGTCCACAAAACCCAAGGTATTTCAGTTGATTGTATCATTGTTGACAGGATCTAATGTCTTTTCAGATGGAATGGCCTATGTAACTATGTCACGTACTAGAAAGCTGTGCAATGTCTATTTGATTGACATTGACACTCATAAACTGGCCATATGTGAAAAAGTGCATGAACTGAATATAATAGATTGAGGACCAAAAGAGACAGAGTTAATTTGCCACCACCCTCTCCTTATATCTTCTACTAACTGCCTTTTTAAAGTTTAATATTAATATTTTTCGGTAAAATAATTTTCCGGTTAAGCATTTTGTTGAACATTTTTCTGTTGAGGTGGAAATCTTTTTCCAAGAAAATTGAACTTATTTCTAACCAGCAATATATCTTCACTCTAGCAATGCAGACTATATGTTGCAAGTGTTAGATATCCGACTATTTCATTTTTCGTATCTTTGGCAATTATTTCCATTCAAATATTAATACTAGCTTATTTTCTAGTCTTGTAAAGTTCCATCAACTCTAATGTCGGTCTGTAAGTAATGGCTTTTCTCTGTAATATTTCCAGTTATATTCAATTTAACGTGTGTTTTACATGCTGGTATGTGTTGGAATGCTTTTAGAAATTGGTTTCCAAACTACTCTATCTTTGGTCCGGTCTTTATTCATCCTTCTTATCACCTTTTCTGGTGTTTCTTTGACATGCTCCTACAAACTGACCCTAGTACCTCAACTGTTCTACATGTACTAACAAAAGCATTTTCGATCATTTTTTAATGCGTCCCCTGTTCTGCACACCTCTTAATATATTGTCCAGATTGAATCTTCCTCTTAGGTCATCAGATCTAAGCTTAACTCTGATTTACAGTACACATTCATGTCATTCATATATCATTTTTCTCCATGCAACATATATCCACAATTACACTTCCATGCATAATCACACAACGCACACATGCTTGATAGATTCTTCCATTGATTGATGGTTAATAATGGCAGAAGTTCCCTGGATTCTTTGCAATCACACCAGCCCCAACTCCTCCCTGTGCTCTGATGTTATAGCCAAGGTAATCAAGCCCTAAACAATCTCATACCCCCCCACCCCGCCAAAAAAAAATTGAAAATTTAATTTGCTATTGTTCAATGCTTTCTCGTTCATTAAAATTATTAATTCACACATGCTTGTTACATTGGTTTTATAATTGTTCGTAATGTTTATTTTTTTATATATTTGTTTTGTGTTGGCCTTGCGACAATAGTTTTCATAATTATATTTCTGAATATAATTAAATCTGCCATTTGTAAATCGGAGTGAAATCGGAATTTGAATTGGAAATCAGTGGAAAAAAAATGAATACAGAAAAATGGAGGAATAAATTACATTTGTTGACAATCATCTTCAGTTTCCATGACGACCAGAAATAATATGATAAAAATGGATGTTTTGTAAGGTGACTGACTGACCAACAAACAAACAAATAGTGTTCGATGTATCTGAATATATTTTAAACTTAAATGAGGTTGTAAGACATAGCTGCTTATAGAGATACTTAAATGTCTATATACAGGGTGACCCCCCCCCCAAAAAAAAAATGGGCACCAACTCTAATTAGGCCCTGTTTCTTAGTGTTTTGTCTGAATGAAATGAAACTTTGGTCATAACTAGTTTATTATATTCAAAACATCACATCAAAACACTAGGGTCTTTGGCCTTTTTTTCTCCGTTGTCTGTAAAATGCTCAGAAAAACAATTGAATAGCCTCTGTTTTTTTTTTGTTTTTTTTTTTGGGGGGGGGGGTCACCCTGTAAAAAAAAAAAAAAAAAAAAAGATTGATCCTGGGTGAAAGTTGCATTCTTGATACAGATGTAATGTAGTCGTTAATATGTAGGGACCCAACACGTTGTAGAAACATAAGAAAAGAAGAGGAAAAAGTTTAACTTGTTTCAGGTTTTAACAAAAGACCTTTATTCCTTCTCCGGCCACACGTGACTTCTCGTCTCTGCTGTAGCGTCACCTATGCATCTCTAATGCAATCCCATCTGTGCAAACGTTCTTCTTTTTATACTCTTTTTTTTTTTTTCTCCCTGCCATTCTGTCACCTTGCACAGGGCTTAATCATTTGCATACAACTGCCAAAGATGGGAATAGATAAGCTAAATCAAAATCTCAACAGACTTATATCATCTATATACAATCACACACTTGGGAAAAGGCATAAACCTGAGCTTTTTCCCAATTACAAAGAATTTTGTTTTTAATGGTGAGAGCTGACTGAAGAGATATGCTTTCGTTGTTTTGATATGTTTTAGTTAAATATTCAGTACTCTTTGGTAAAGGTATCGACTCTCGCTTCTCTCCGGCTAGGGATAAAATATCAGCAGTAATTTGTCTATAATGAATACTATAGTTATAGATTAGATAAAGCACAACAAATATAGATAGAAATGAATGGTGGAGAGGAAGATATCTCAAAAAAGGAAAAGTAGTGCGTGTGTTGGGTGACAATTTGGAGTTGTTTCTGATAAAGGGAGAAGAAATTCTGTTGCCTGGGTTAGAAATCTATCCATCTCTAACTTATCATTGGCTGTTTTTGATCTTGAAGTAATGTTTGTTTATTTTTTTATTTATTTTTTTTAACTCCTTGCATCAATTGTTGTTTGGATTGATTAGCATTTAAAAAAAAAAAAAAAAAAGGTAGAACTAGTATAGAATTAAGTTCAATATGTGAACCAATAATTATAAATATTAGATTAGAAAATCATTTTTTTCTATGTTCATTTTTCACCCTGATTGCCAATTTGAATTAATTTTGATTCTAACAATTAAACTCTAATATATAAAAGGCTATATGTTTGTCTGTCTGCCTGTCGTCATATTTTCAAACTCCATCTCCCCCAAAACTAAAACTTGCAAGGCCATGCTAAGGGCCTTAAATGATTGAATTTTTTACGGGTCTTTTATGGGTCTTTAGCCGGTTAAAATAGTTTTTAAGGGGTCAAAGATGCGTCAAAATTGAAAAAAAAAAATCGTTATACATTTTGCACATTCATCTTTGTTTATTTTTAATTTTTATTCAGTTCATATGCGTGTCTCGTTGGTACAGTAGTAACATCACCAACTTTGAATGCTACAGTTTCCGTTTCGATTCTTGCTGATGGCACCCAAATACTTTTTTTTTTTTTTTTTTTTGCTTACTTTTGAAGTTACGGCTCTATAATATATATGAAATCTGTACAAATTAAAATATCATACTTAAGTGTATTTTAGGGAAGTGACTAGAGATTTATTTTATTTGCATTAAAGAATAGTCAATCAACCTTTTATTCACTTTGAAATAAGTCTTGTTCAACAAAGAGTTGATAGGCACAGTTAAAGCTTACAAAGGCAAAACCTGCTAACTTATGCTGGTGAACCTTTGAGCCTTATTTATTTATTTTTTTTTTTTTTTGACAAAGGAGCCACTACTTATCAAAGCCAGAGGCCACTCGAGGATAAGGGTTAATGAGTGTACAATGGTCAAGGCAAACATGCCGTAGTCATTGTTAGTAGTGGAAATATAATTATATAGTACTAGCTTGGGTGCCCGGCATTGCCCGGGTGTTTGGAGGTGTGTTAAGCAAAAAAATAAAAACATGGTAATAGGCAGGCTCGAACCCGTACCACAAAGAGGAAAAGAATGTGAGAAAACCCCCCCCCAAAAAAAACGTGACGTCCATCGCCAAACCGGAAGTGGCAAAAGTTTAAATTAAGGCTAGTCAATCGAAAAGAGGGGATGACTTTTGAAAATATCAGTGAAAAAAGCTATGAGGTTAGTTTGAGATCTTTAAAATTGTTTTGCATAACAAAAAATAAAAATGAGCTAATTGATAAATTTGTACAATTGACAAATTTCCATAAATGAAAAGACAGGTAACTTTTAATAAACAAATGCAAAATACTTAATCATGGCCATGGTTTGAATTCATTGAGAATGAAATTTTCTAGAAGCTAGAAAGATCTCCGCTGACTGATTGCAAAACAGACAAGAGAAAGTCCGGTAAATAATACATCTTATAAATATTGTCAAATGGTTGATAGATTTTTTCATTGTTTTTTTTTTTATGCCCCCTCTTTCTTCAGTAGGCGGGTGATTTATGAAAGTGAAAAATTGATTCTTATTAAAAAAAATTTACATTTTTAATTTTGGTAATTCTTTCTATTTGATTTAATTTTCTTCAAATGTTTTATCTAATTTAAGGGTTGAATTAACTCATAATTGCACATTTTTTTCTAATTTTAAGGTACTTCTACAGAAGAAACAACAACCAAAAATGAAGTGAATGAAGTCATTACACAAGAAGATGTCAAAAAAGTTGAAGCTATAAAAGAAGAGTCGGAACCAGAGCCAGAATCTGAGCCAGAAATTCAACCAGAGCCAGAATCACAACTGAAATCTGAACTGATACCTGAACTAGCATCGCAATTGGAATGTGAACCAATACCTGAACCAGAACAAATTGTTCCTGTCAAACCAGAAGCTGGAGATACTGTCTCTTCAACCCTTAAAGTTGAGTTAAAACCCAGTGATCCTGAACAAGTACATAAACGAGGAATATCTGTCTCTCCTGCTAGATTATTGCCCTCACCAACCCCAGAGTCTGCTCCAGTCCAGGAAGTAATTGAAAGCACAGAAGTAAAAACTACAGAATCTGCAGCATTTTCTACATCTGAACCAGAAACCTCTGTAACTGAATCCTCTTCAGAAGAACCTGATGGACGTTCTGAGGAAGCTGCGTCCTCCGAACCAACTGAAGAACCTACGCAAGAGAATGAGAATCTAGATGAAGAATCTGAAGAGAAGTCGTTAGCAGCCAAAGATGTCTTGGTCAAACCAGAAGAGTCCAAACTTGATCCTAAAGCAGAACCTTTCATGCCTCGAGACAGTTCATTGCTTCAACAATTTACTCCTACTGATGACTCTATCGTATCCGAGATTGTTGCTTCTGGAATGGGAGGTGAGAGCCTGGCTGAACCCATTGAGAAAGAAGCTGACCTGGAAGATCTGTCCGATGATGGAGCTGCTGTATCGAGTGAGGTTGAAAGCGAGAACTTATCCGCGGAAATGGAGGAACTGAAAGTAGCTGCTGCAGCTGTTGTCAAGTCAGGACCCCAAAATGTTGACTTTGAAATGCATGAAGAACCACTTTCAACCGGTAGCAATTACGTAGTTATTGACCCTGACCAAGCCAACAACAACAGTATGAGTCCACAATCGAGTGAGGGTGAGCCCCAGCTCCCTGTTGGTCAGTATGACGATGCTGAAGAGCATCAAAAGGCTGCTGAGCATGATTTGAATTCAGATCCACCCTTTGATTTCTTTGATTTAGCCACGAGCCCCAACGATTTCAAGCCCAGTTTCGACTTTGTTGATCCCAATGAAAATCTGACAGTACAGAAGGGCTCTGATGAAGACATTGAAGTGATTAATGACCAGAAAGATCTTAATGACGAGTATATACCAGATATAGTTATGGAAGATGTACAAGTTGAGGTCCCTCCTGACTATTCTGCAGATGACATCAGTTCTGCCCTTGATGCCGCTAACAATAACCCAGATACCATTGGCACTCGGCAGTTGGAGGTTTTAGTTAGCCTCATTCTTTCCAAGGACTATGACATACAACAAGCAGCCATGGCAGGAGTTATTAAGTGTGCGGCTTTTACAGATAATCAGGTGAGTTAAGTTTCTTTTTTTATTAATGTTTGCAAATCAATGTTTATGCTTTGGAGAAGGTTCAATATTCTTTGATCTAGTTTTCATTAGTTTTTACTAGTGATGAGATGATTCCACTATTTTTCCCGATTCCAATACAATAACAGATTCTGATTCCAATTCTTTATAAATTTCTATTTTGATAGGATGATTCCAATATTTTTCCCCAATTCCAGACTAAGTTCTCGTTTCCAATACAATTACAGATTCTGATTCCAATTCTTTATAAATTTCTAAATATTTAACAATAGAGGCCCCCCCCCCCACCATTTACTGTAAAAACACATGTTTAATATGCAGATATTTTCTCAAACATAAAAATACATTGTGGGGGATGATCTGTAGATATTAGTTTTACTTGAAGTTTAAAAATCAATGCATATTTATAATTTTATCATTACTACCAGCAGTGGAAGATTTTTGTTTTAAACAAAATCCAATAAAAAAGAAAATTAAAAGAATCGTTTTTGACATTGGAAAAAAGGCACAAATTTTTTCGATTCTGATTAATTGTTCCAACACTAGTTTTTACAGAATACAATTGATGTAAAAATAGCTTTCTCAGTTTTAGCCTCAATTTTCTGTTCTCTCTATTATTTCCTCACTGTGCATGTGAACAAAAGTATTGATATGTGAGATATATACTAGTAAGCCGCCTGGCATTGCTCAGTCTTAAACTGTGCTTAATTTTTAATTTATACAGATTTCATATTTATTAATATAGAGCCAGTTCTCTATTGATTATTATATTGTACCCAATATATAGAAGTAACTGCCCAGCATTGTCCTGCGATAAAATACACTTAATGATATTTTGATTTATGCAAATTTCAAATTTATTATTATAGTCTGTGCTCTATTGATTATTATATTCCGCACAATATATAGTAGTAAATTCAAGTTATAAAAATAAAATGACTTTGGTGCCATCAGCTAGATTTGAAACCAAAGTATATAGCTCTTGAACGATCTTTATCTTCTTTGACATGTGTATTTCCTCTGCTTTGATTGCTCTTCGGTTTCGGTTGGTAGTGATGAACCCAGTATTTATTGATTGTGATGAATCGAGCAAAACACTCCTCTTCATCAGTTTCAAGCAGTTAAAAATTGCTCTTGGACGTAGTGCACCTGGTTTGTTGAGGTGTAAAAAGACGAGAGATCCATCTCGCAGAAATCTTCCAGAATCCACATTTTTTTTTCATTGTCTGTTTACTCAATGGATATTCTAAGGCTATTTGCTATCCAATGACATGATATGCAATGATTTTGCATGACCATCTGTAGAACAAGGTCAAGGTTATCCTTGGTTGTCGCTGTCAGTGGTTATCCTGACCTTGGGCTATCTCCATCACTATCTGTGCTATGCTTGAATTCTCTGCATATTGACTGTAATATCCTGATAATAAATTAAAAAAAAAAAATTTAAAGAAACATTATTTAATAATATATACAAATCTCTACTATAATATAAAAGGAACTTTGTGTGTGTGTGTGTTCGTTCTCGAAAATGGCTGGGCTTATTTTTATGAAATTTCACACAAAGGTACTTTATGTACCTGGCAGTGTTCTTAGATAAGTTTTTTTTTTTTTTTTATCAGAATGTCTTCAATATCGATAATCAAAATAATCTGATGAAATAAGGAACAGGCAATTTTGATCAAGATTAACATCTTACACAGCCTATTATCTTTGCTATCCAATGACATGATATTCAATGATTTTGCATGACCATCTGCAGAACAATGTCAAGTTATTCTTGGTTGTCTCTGTCAATGGTTATCCTGATCTTGGGCTATCTTCAACACTATCTGTGCCATACTTGAATTCTCTGATCCAACATGTGACTGTTGCATATAAACGGAAATTCTCAGCTAATATTCTCAACATATCATCATAAATTTCTGAGACGGTTCTGCCTTTCAAATACAGCTACTTTATGACTGCACGAATTTGCTTTCTCTATCACAGGCATTGACCAATGGTTGTAAAAAAAAAATTCTTCGAAAAAAATATAAGCAGCATGTTGGAATCTTAAAATTTGACAGAAATACCTACAAAAGATTGAACGTTAAAAAAAGAGCATGTTTCACCATGCATTAACACTTATACATGGTGTTTACAACTTTTCATACACCCCTCGTGTGCTTGTGTTTATACAGAATGTTTTTATTTAGGTAAATGTTATTTAATAACTTTTTCTTAGAGTTTAAATAATAAATTAAAATGGATACAATATATATTTAAATAATATATGCATTGCTATAGCCTTCTAATATTGTTACATATATGTAATTTATACATGATTGGCACATCACTGCAGTCTTGATTAGATTATGTCGGGGACAATTCAAAGGGTTAATTTACGCTTCCATCCTTGATCGTGCATTTTGTATATCCTCTCATATATATTTAGACACGTTTCTATTCCATTACTACATACAAAGGTGTTTATATGTACATGTGTGTGTGTGTGTAAGTATGTATGTATGTATGTATGTATGTATGTGGAGATATATATATATATATATATATATATATATAAATATAAATAAACAAAATATTTAAATAAACTAACACCAATAATTCCATAGCTCATACATATATATATATATATTAAAATTATGAAATAATAAAATGAAAAATAAACTTATAGATAAATTATAGAAAATAAATAAATTAAATATAATTAAGTAAAAACAAATAATTATATAAACTAAAACCAATAATAATATAAGGAAATATTATAGATGTTTAATACTAAATGTACTAATAGTGTTAATATGTAAAATAAATATTAAATGAATATAAAATAAAAAAAGGAAAATAAAATAAATATATAATATATAAAACAAAACCCTAATTATATAACAAATAATTTATATAATTATGTAAATAAATGCGTAAAATAAAGACACAGCCACAATTTAAGACAGTTTCCATGACCACGCACATATCTGATAAGAGCTTGCTTTGCATAATGACCCGTAATATCCTGATAATAAATAAAAATAAAAAATTTAAAGAAACATTATTTATTAATATATACAAGTCTCTACTATTATATAAAAGGAACTTTGTGTGTGTGTTCGTTCTCGAAAATGGCTGGGCTGATTTTTATGAAATTTCACACAAAGGTACTTTATGTACCTGGCAGTGTTCTTAGATAGGTTTTGTATCAGAATGCCTTCAATAAGTATTGATAATCAAAATAATTTGATGAAATAAGGAACTTTCACCTCATATAAAATATTAATTTTTCATTTGTTTAATTTAAGTAATAAATTCATAAACAAACAAAACAAAAAAAAAATAACATTATGTATTAATATATATATATACAAATAATACAATGACTAGAACATCAGAATTGATGTTAAACTAAGTTTAAAAAATATTTTCTGCTTCACAGCTTGACTAATCTCACTTCTGGTTTCGTTTTCCCTCTTTTTTTGAAATATTAATGACCTCCAATCCTGGTTATATCAGACAGTAAGTTTGCATTTACTGATTGTTTTACATAAAGACTTATAAAATCTACAAGACCTTCGTTTGTCTGTTTTTCTTCAGGTGTCGCATCACTTCAACACCCGGCTTACTGCATTGTTATAGCCTTCTTATAATGTTATATATTTAACTTTTTATTTTATTTTGAGATTCTATTTTTTTCAATTTTCATGAATAGTTCATTTAGTATCTCTGTCAATGTTATATACACAAATTCTAGGATTAATTACAATAAAAAAACGAAAAAAATAAAGACAATTTTAATTTAGGTATCCTTTCTTTTTATAGATGAATTTATATTAATTATCCATTCAAATTTAAAAAAAAAAAAAAAAAAAAATTTAAGCAAAAATTCAATTTTAGAGAATTAGAAAATAAACTAAAACCACCTGGAATTGTTTTATTTGTGACAGTGAAATAACATTTGACTAGTAAACAAAAATATTTAGCTGTCAAGGGTCAACTAAGGATAAATTTATCCGTAGAGCCCTGGAATAAATTATAGCAATTCTATAAAAAATTCATTATTTAAAAAAAGATGAATGCAGTGAAAATGTGTTACATTATTCAAAAAGTAACAATAAAAAAAGGTAAAATAATATTTAATTAATTTATTTCTAATTTTTTATTTCTATGTTGCCTGGCCTAATAGTCTTCTTTCCCCTCCCCCCAAAGTTGTTTTATGTTTGTATGACTTATTAAATTTATATTTTATGTATGTAGGTCCACTGCCACTGATAGTGGAGTATCAGTTTTGAACAAACCTAGTGTTATTTTATTTGAGGAAAGAGAGAGACAGTTCAACTATTGGATTTAAATAATACTAGCAGAAACCCATGGAAATTGTATAGTGCTGTTTACATCAATCTATACAATTTACTGTTAATAATAATATTCCTTTTGAAATAATGTCTCTCAGAGTCAATACTATTAAGAAAAAAATAATAAATAAAAAATTTTAAAGAATAAAGGGCTGCTAAGGGGGGGGTAAAAATTGAAAAATTGGTATCGGGGAGGGGGCAGATTTTTATCTGTTTGTCAACTGTTTCACAAATGCACATGCGTGAATGGTTCACATGACATTACTTATGTTAAGAATAAGTATGTTTGAAAACACATTTTAAAGATCATGTTAAGCTAGTCTATGGTTATTGTACTTGACTTACTGTCTGTAGGTTTTGGTTTTGATCTCGGCTCGAGTTTTTATTTTTTTTTATTTTTCACTTACAAGAAATTACCTGTTTAGAAAAACAATATTCGTATGCACATGTCTCAGATTTTTTTTTTTTTTTTTAAAGAATTTAATGTGAGTGACGTTTAATACTGGCCAATACTGGGTACATTTTCTAGTATTTTATATTTGGCATGGAAAATTGTAATTAATATCAAAGATTTTTTTTTTTTTTTTAGTTTATTTTTACTCTCATAAAATGGTATCTAAAATGAAAGAAAGAAAATTTCCCCTTCATATTCTGAATGGTAAAATCTTATATTTACTATTGCTAGAACAAAAAAAATATGTACATTGTAACCCAGATATAAGAGACCAGAATATAAGAAAAACAGGATATAAGAGAGATTTTCTCTAGTCCCAAATTAGAGCTTATATTAATGTACAATGTAAGCCGGATATAATAGAGCTGCAGGGACCGTAGAAGTAGTCTCTTATATCCGGGTTACACTGTGTATGTAATATATTTTTCTTGTGTTATGTCGTGCCCCCACCCATTTTTTTTTTTTTTTCATTTTTTTTTTTTTTTTTTCATTTTTTTTTTTTATTATTATCCGTGCGGAAGTAAAGGTGCCTTTGCCGGCATTGTTCCAATCTCACGGTTTGGTATGTTTCAGAATTTCAGCCTTTGTCACAAGTTTAATATGTAGGTTAAAAGTTAACACAGATCTATCTTAGACATGGCAGTAATTCAATACTCTCAAGATAAGTTGTATCATGTTCACAAAGTGAACTCTTTACTAATACCGAGAAAATGAATACTTTTCTCAAACTCCAGACTGCTATTACACACGCTGCTTTAAATCATAACAAATGTCGGCATGTTTCTCTTTTGATACCGTTTGACATTTAGTCTGTTCAATCCACCCTTGTGCATCATGAGTAATGCATTCAATATGGCATTTTATGAGTGATTAAAAGAATAACACTTGTGGTATATGAGCCTATGTTTCCTTTTCAACTGTGTTATACATGCAGGAACAAAGTTGATGAAATCATTACAGGAACATTAAAGTTCACAAGTTCTTATCCATACCTTGTTGCTGGCTGTTCTTGTGTGTGATCCTTCCAGACTGAGTGCTGAGGCTGAGTGATCCTTCCAGACTGAGGCTTCTTGTCTTGTCAAATTAAAACTTCTTATGTTTCTGAATTTTTGAGATGAGAATTAGTTATTCATATTATTTGGATTTTTCGGACTACTATTCTCATTTTGATTGCTTGAGTGTCATTTTCACAACGTTTCAATTGATGTAACTTCCGACTTTCTTCAGGCGTATTTTGTCAAACTCAAGAATGTTTCTGTTGAGTTCGAGAATTTGGATAGAATTTCGAATAGAACCTTACTTCAGGGGAGTAATATATATATATATATATATATATATATATATATATATATATGTCCTCCACATCCAGCTCATCAGTGTGGCTAGACAGACAACTACCTCAAGCCAGGATCGAAATCTGACCACCCAAACAACAAATATATATATATTATGTATATGGCGATTAAGCTACACTGAATATTCGGGGTTTCATCCACTCTAGGACTCCTCAGGCTTATAATAGGTAAGCCTGAGGAGTCCTAGAGTGGATGAAACGCCGAATATTCAGTGTAGCTTAATCGCCATATATATTTTATAAATTACTAACTAGCTCTACCTACGTATTGAGCACTTTTGAAGAAAATACTTAAAGTTTACGCATAAATCTATACTTTCGTATATTAATTTTATGTGAGTAAATTAAGTAGTTAAACAGTGATATTTATAATTAAAAATAAAATAGGTTTAAGATTCTCAAAATTCATACTAGAACTGTCTGCAAGGACCTGTGGCGCAGTGGTTATAGTACTTGAAAAAATCGATTATAAAAGTGATATTCTCCTGAAGGTTGAAGGTTCAATTTTTTTTCACAATTAAAAAATACAATTGTGAATTACTTAGGACCTCTATCCATTCATGGCTGGCGGAAGGAGAGCATGCTACCTCTGTGAAGTAAATAAAGAGTGCCGTTCGAAATTCCGCCCAAATTCCCGAATTTGACAAGATTACTGAGGCTACATAGACTGAAGCGTCGTGAAATTGACACTTAGGATAAGAACAGTGGTCAAAAGAATCCAAATAATACAATTAAAGTTTCTTATATTTTCAAAAGGACTAACTCTAGACAAAACTGATGAGAGAGCAGGTATTTATTCAATGTGATCTTTGTTCCAAACTTTGTTTTGAACAATGTGTGTGTGTGGAAGGGAAGATGGAAAGAGATTGATAATCACTAATTAATCATATGTTGTCAACCTATTTCATTTATACATGCAAATGTCTTGCTCTATCATCCCCCTCTCTTTTTCTGAGCAATGAGACATCTTGTTTGTTTCTGGTACATTACCATCTTTAACTCAAGATCCAGCTGACCTCTGCTAATCTCTTAGCAGTTTCCATTTCCTATTATTCTTAACTAAATTATATACTAGTGAACCTAACTGCTCAATATCTGACACTAATTATTTTCTAGTTATTTTTTTCTCTACAACCTCTTTCTCACAGAAGAGATACTGTTAGTCTACTGTTATTTTTATAGAAAGTGTTCGATTGAGCTTCAATCTCTGGTTTCTTTCTCGGCAATGAATGGTCTTATTACCACAACTGCAAAAAAAAAAAAAAAAAAAAACTTATGACTAATATCAAACAGAATACACACACAGTTTCTTTCCAAAACCTTCCCATCTTTGGAACACATTATCACAAGAGTGATTTCCTGCAAGTTACAATATGATCATCTTCAAATCTAATGTCATAAACTATCCTCATCAAATAAAGTAGTTTACCATAGTTAAGAGCAACCCAAAGGTTCTTTTCTCATTAGTTAGTACACCAAGGTGTAGGAAAGGGTGCCACTCCTTTTCTCCACTCCACTTACACTTGATCCATAGCTTATAATGCTGAGTATTTAACAAGGAGGCATCAAGTACCATGTTAAGTTTTTTGTATGACTCAACTGAGGAT
Organism: Euprymna scolopes; assembly: GCF_053919585.1. Classification (NCBI taxonomy): domain Eukaryota; kingdom Metazoa; phylum Mollusca; class Cephalopoda; order Sepiida; family Sepiolidae; genus Euprymna; species Euprymna scolopes. The sequence goes on along the minus strand of NC_136503.1, from coordinate 62,656,185 downwards.
TGAACACTGGTCTCCCAGCTCAGTAGCAAACATTCTTGCCATTATGCTATAAATAATCAAATTGTGTTAATTATATCCATTAATTTCAATCATCTGATAATATTCCTTAACTTACAGAATATCCACTTTCATTCCACCTTCAGTGGATTTTAGCCTTGATAAGTGGTGGCTTACAAAAGCAAAAACAACAGCCCCCTTTCCCCTTCCCCTCCCCCTTTTTTTCCTTCCCTACTTCCCAACCCCGTCAGTTGGGCATTAGAATACACTGATTGTTCCCCTGCAGAGAGTAAAAGCCTCTCAAAGGGGCCACTTGTTGGCCGTGGGTGGCGACCCGTAATGATTCGGAAAAGGATCCTGGTGGCTGAGCAACTGATAGCTAGGGAAATTAAAGATATCAGTGGCAACACTCCACTTTGGCCTCGTACAAGGCTAGAGGGCGTCGGAGAGACCCGATCCGATCAATCGGCTAGTTACGTCAAGCCCTAACATATCTACTTTTCTATCAATTTCCTCTAAACCGTAACAAATACAGTTCTACCCTGTACCACTATAAGCTGTATACATATTTCCCCCTCTTTTCCATGTGTTAGAAGGCGGTGGCTAGAGTCAAATGTGTCAAATGATTAAAGTCATGACATGGCTGTATAGTGTCGGAAGTTACCACAAATAACTTGGATTGTGTAACTAAAGGATTATGGGTGCTCGCGGCCCCCATTTGGGACATGTATACTGTTTATGTAGCCCTGGCATGACAAGGTGAATGGGTTTCCCTCTTAATATGCCTCAATATTGGACCCCGAGATGGGTGGGGGAGCATAAACAAAGAATTTAAAATATATATATATATATATAAGTATAAAAACTCCAAGCGTCAACACATCGACTCGGATAGTTCAAATAATGAACTACATCAAACATCCTCAAAATTTATAGTATTGGAATCCACCGAAGAAACCAAAATAACTGACTTATGACCGTTTATTATACATAAAATTCTATCGGCATATATTACCCCCAAAAATGTAAAAACTTTAAAAAATAAAACCCTACTAGTGGAAGTGGAAAGAAAGACATGCCACTTTTCTCCTAGGAATGAAAACTTTCCACAACATAAATATCAAAATTTATCCACACAAGAATCTGAATACATCCAAAAGTGTAGTAAAATCGAAAGACCTATCAATGTGCACTACTGAAGCGATAACTAAAGAACTTAAAAACCAAGGAGCAATAAACGTTAAAAGAATTACAATAAAAAAAGAGAATCAGACTATACATACAAACACTTACATTATGCAGTTCGATAGACCCACTATCCCAAAAAGAAATCAAAATTGGGTTCAACATTGAAAAAGTTGAACTCTTTATACCAAATCCACTTCGGTGCTTTAAATGCCAGAAGTTTGGGCACCATGAGGATGCATGTAGGGGACGAGCAGTGTGCAGCAGATGTGGCCAGAGAGATCCAGACCACACTGTCAATGACTGCAATCTTGATTGCAAATGTGCAAATTGTGGAGAAAACCATCCTGCTTATGCTAGAGCATGCAGAATCTGGAAGAAAGAAAAGGAAGTAGTGTCAATAAAACATACCAAAAACATCTTCCTCAAAGCCAGGAAAATAGTAGATGGATACATGAAGGAAAAGACGTACTCTCAAGTCACCTCAAGTTGTATATCATCCAACATCACTAACCAAGACTCCAAATACGAAATACTAATAAACAAATTGTTACAATTGGGACCAAACGACTTGCCCAAATTTATAAATGAAATCAAACCAAACATATCATCAAAAATTAATCATCCCATTAAATCATCAACTAATGTTACCAATAAAACAAATTCTCAACCAAAATCAGAACATCCAAGAAAACAAAGTCGATCAAAAGAAAGACCACAAAAATCACCAGTACGTCATGCAGATGCTGAAAAAGACGAAACTAAGGAAAAACAAAATCAGTTAAAAGAAAGACCACACAGGTCACCAATACGTCTTCCCCATGGTGAAAAAACACACTTGAAAAACAAACAAAAATACATCTACCAAAAAAACAAAATAATATAAAGAAATTACCACAAACAGAAGCCACTACTACTACTACTACTACTACTACAAATAGATTTATGGAATTAGAAGATATGGAAACTGAAGTTACTCTTCAAACCAAAAAAAATCCTCATGAATTACAAGAAAATCCAATGAAATTGACGTGGCTTGAAGGCAAATTACAATGAAATTTTATTGTTGCAAACCAAATTTAATCCTTTGGTTATTTATCTCCAAGAAACCTTCCTTAAGAATGAGGATAATTTGAATATATAACACTATCAACAATATAACTACATTCATAATACAGGACTTAATAATACTGTAACCCTTTCCCCCCTCCCATTGCAAAACCCAATCATATTCTGCAAGGCAGAGAACAAAAATGAGAAAATCCACTATAAAACAGCCAAATCAAAAGCTACAAACTAACGATTGAAAATACGAGGAGTTTGAAGAATAAAAATCTCATATAAAATAACTGGATACAACATCGAATACTATTCCCAAAATAACTGGATACTGCATTAAATAACCCATAAAGGGTTGATATGCCGTTAAACAAAAAAAAAAAAAAAAAGTAGTGACTTATTAGTAAATAACAAACAAAAAATATACATGTGGACTAGGAATGACCATTTAATATTGATGACTAGTAGTAATATTTTTTTTTATTTTAAGTTAACGTTATCTTTTACAATGAAGTTAACTTTGTCATACTAACGGATCTATCCAATGTTGCCTGGATTTCAGATATGTTGAACATAATAAAGCCTCGAAAGCTATGAACCCCTCATTTCCTTGAATAGAATCTTTCAAATGAAACTAGATAAGAACATTGCACACATTTTAGAGGGATAAAGGGATAAAAATTGCCAAACCATAGTAACTAGGATACATGGCGCCAGATCAGCAAGGTAGAATCTCTCCATGCTTTTCCATATAAATAGTTTTAGAAGAATCTATTAAAAATGTGACGGAATTATTTGTTAGAAAATTCTCTGCACAGAACTCCATTATTATTAGTAGATGAAGTAGATTTACTCAGAATTGTCATGATATTTGATGTCCAATCAATGTAATACTAATTATTCACATAAGAAGTCAACTTTCTTTTCTAATATATAAAGTAAAGTCGATCTCTTTTTTATCATTTCTTTGTCATTGATAGTTTTCTATCTACAAAATTAATACTTTATTCATGTTCATCAGTTTTTTCTTGTGAATCTATGTTATTAAGGAAAAAATATAATTCAGTGTAATTCCTTTCAGAAAATACTTTGTCCAGGTTGGAATTATTTTCAAATGGCTGCCATCTTTAAAAAGGAATATAACTCTTTGTCCATTTCTACAGAATTACTCTTTGATTAACACATAAAATAATATTTTTCATTTGCAAGTAAATGCATCCGCAGGCAATAACGAGTATGTACAGTTAGTTTGTAATAAAGTTAATTTTATATTATATCCCATCTAATGAACCTTGCAGTATTTATATGATAGTGCTTAATAACAGAGATTCGTATATTTTTAAAATTAATTTTGCTAGCCTGAGAGGATATGATGACGAACAAACCTACTATATTCCCTTTCCTCCATGGAAGAGGTTACGCCTGGAAGGAACGTCTCATTACAAATGAACATATACTACACTACCCCCATCTCTAAAATAGGAGGTAATTCCTAGGATGATGATCTTCTTGTGTTACTATTGGCATTGTCCTCAGCCCTGTCCCTGAGTGTTAAGAAGTAAAATAAATGACAAAAAAAAAAGTAAATAGAACAAAGTATTATAAAAAAAGCTGGGGTGGAGTTGTTGGTCAAGGTGGGATAGTTATTAAAATGACAAAGAAGAGATGATGTGGAGGTTCTAATTAAGGTGTGATAGATGACAGTATCAAAAGGACTTGAGATATATTTAGGATTGGCAAGAGGTTTTATGAGCCCAGTTGATGACAGTGTCCAGTCGAAGACAGATGATGGCTTGGAGCAGATAACTGACAAACACAGCCTTGGCATAAAAACTAAAATATGGACGTTACCATTAAGAAGGTAGTTTGCCACGATGGTGTCACACACACACTTAAAGTGCAGTGAATATGTACAGAAAGTGTTGGAGTCTGTGTTTTATATTTTTATACACACACACACACACACACACTTGTGAATTTGTTTGTTCCTCTCAACTGCTCCCAGTACGAGAGATGACGATGACACAGCCAGAACCAGAAAAGACAGGATGTCAAGTTGGGTACACATGGTCTCAGATACTACTCTGAGTTGAGCATTGAAAGATTGTTTGTTAGTCTGAAATGACGTAGTAAAATTGAATTTTGCATTAAAGTTAGTACAATAGAAATAATATAGTTTCGGCTATATCAAATTTTCATTAGTACTAAATTTATGAAAAATTTTTTTTTTACAGAAATGTATCCATATTTTCACTGCCAAAGTATCTTCAGACTGATATTCAAAATATAGATAATGCTATGATCTTCAAATTTGAAATGTGTGTGTGTATGTATGTATGTATGTATATATATATATATATATATATATATGTGTGTGTGTGTGTGCACAGCAGTAGATTGGATGTAAAGATATTGGTTGCCAAGATACATTCTCCCACAATTACAACATTATCATTTAATTTCCATAACGAATAAATAAACCTGTTCCTACACCGTCTCTTATATTTTCCCTTTCATACACTTATTTGTGTTAGTTTTTTGTGTTTGTCTTTCTATTGCAGTTTTATTTGATTTATGCAGTCCACTTCATCGGGGGTCTAATTATTATCAGACAAGCTGGCACTCTGACTAGTCTACCGCTATGCATGTGTTTGGGTTTTCAATTTTTAAATAAAAGCAATACAATCTGACAAATGTATATGAAAAAGTTTGTTTATTAGACAACTCTCACATAGAAAATTTCTTTTTAATTTTATTTGTTTTATGTTAAAGTGGTGATCACCTATCACGAGTGAGGGTAAGGGGTATTGCAATGGAATGATTTTCAGGACCAAGTTTGAATAGTTGTAGGAACGGTTTTAGATAGGGATCTGCTAGTATTGAATTTGAAGATGACTGTGTTGTAATGTACAGGGAAGCAATCTCATGACAATGTGTTCCACAGACCTTGCAAAGATGTGTTTGTAGTTTTAGTATTGCTTGTACTGAGAATTCAGCTTTCAACTTCTTGAAGGGGTCCTGGATATGACCTTAAACTATATCCAGTGGTGAGGCCCCAGCTTGTGGGCTTTGGGGAGTGTGGAGCCACCCTTTAATTACCATTGCTCCCAGGTCCACTCTGACCCGGAGTGGTAGTACCTGTTAGGGTCCCAACTATGGGTTGAATAGAAACCGACGTGAAAACAACAAATATATTCTATTAAAAAAAATTTTCTTCAGAATCTTTGGATTCGGCATTAAATAACCCGAAAAGGGTTGATATGCCGTAAAACAACCAACCAACCAATCAACTTCCTGAAGGCTTTTGCTTAAAATTGATTATCATTTAGCACTTTTATCCATTGTGTCACATGTACACTGGTGATACTAAGTATATAATTAAGAATTACTTGAGACTTCTGCATAGTCATACTGATGGAACAAGAACAAACTACCCCCATAGATTAAATAAAGGGTACCATTCGAAATTCTGTACAGTTTTTAACACATTCGCTGCCAGCTATAGCTCTATTAAATTTATTGTCATTGCGAAGCTATTTTTTCTGTAATTTCCAAAAAGTAAAATCAACAAATAATGTATATGAATATAATATGGAATATAATATATATATATTATGATTGCAACGTCTTGTCAGACGAATGCCACTCCCTCGGACACTTAAAAGTCCATGAGCCCAAAAATGACTTTCCTCGCCACAGGTCCATTTTAATAGTCTGAGGGAGTATCTATACACAGATGATGTTACAGAGTCTTAGCTTTGTACGACAGCTAAGTCTCTCTCTCTCAGTTCAAAATGTTGAGATCCAGCAACAAGCAAGAGCAAGATAGCCAGCAACAAGTTAAACTGCAGACCAGCTTAATGCGGGTACTGGTCTCCCGCTTTGTTTTTTTAAATTAGAGATTTGCTTCTCCTAGAACGGTTGCCTTCACCATGGCTTACGGGAACCCTCTCCACCCCAACACATATACATACACACAAACACACACGGTGCTAGTTGGCCGTTGACCCCGAAAAAGGGTTCATTCATATATATATATATATATATATATATATATATATATATATACACACATTAAATTTGTATTATTATATTCTCTTATTTGGCACATTAAACAAGAAAATATGTTAGTGTGCCACATAAGAACATCAGTTTGTACATTTTTTGTAATAAAAATAACTCGGATCAGCTTTTATTTATAGTGAATTATTCAACTTATAACTTATATATGTATTCACTAGATAAAAAATATATCGCAGGAGTCAAATACGAGATTACTCGTGAACATACTATTCAATATGTGCTATCTGTTATCTTGAAGTGCCAGTTCAAGTTAGACAGTTATCGTACATGCCGAGCGTGCATGGACTAATAGAAAAAGAATTTTGTTGCTACGAGTTTACTCGTAACAGGCAAGGCTTAGCAAATACCAAGGTACGAGAATACTCGTAGTTGGCAGTGAAGGTGTTAAGTTTGACAAAACACACCTTAAAAAAAAAAAAAAAAAAAAAAAAAGGCAGAAGGTTACATCAGCCAGAACATTGTGGAAAGAACATTCAAGATGAGAATAGTAGTCTGAATAATCCAAACATCCTTATCTTAAAAATCCAGGAACAATTACATTTAACTTTCAACATTATTATTTTAAAAAGTGAAAAATAATCGATTTATTTTTGTAGATAAAAAACTTTGCCACTTACAACATATTTATATGATACTACTTGGCCTTCGGGACAAGATCAAAGTGTAGTATCTGTTCTTCAGATGCTGCACTTCTATTTCTTGTTCTCTTTCGGTGGAGGAGAAATCCTTCACGACTGAGACAATTTTTATTTTTGTACCTTTTCTCCATGTTAAAAAACGACCCTGGTGTCTAACTCTGTCCCGTGGGGAGGCATAGTAAATAGGTACAACATATTTATATGTACACCATGTGATCGATAACAAATTGGAAGTACAAGGTAGTCGTTGGAAATAATAATTATCCTAACAATAATATTAGGCAAAATATAAAAATCTCTAACAGTACAATGATAAACCAAATTATCCAACTGAACTTTTATTTCTTTACTCTTAGACACAATGGCCCTGTCGGTGGGACATTAGAATACGCCGATTGCCCCCCTGCAGAGGGTAAAAGTGCCTCAATGGGGGTCCTGGATATGACCTTAAACTATATCCAGTGGTGAGGCCCCAGCTTGTGGGCTTTGGGGAGTGTGGAGCTACCCTTTAATTACCATTGCTCCCAGGTCCACTTTGACCCGGAATGGTAGTACCTGTTAGGATCCCAACTATGGGTTGAATAGAAACCGACGTGAAAACAACAAATATATTCTATTAAAAAAATTTTTCTTCAAAATCTTTGGATTCGGCATTAAATAACCCGAAAAGGGTTGATATGCCGTAAAACAAAAACAACCAACCAACCTTAAACACAAGAATATCACAATTTTATTTTGTTTGTTTAAATTTTACTTCTTTCTATGATCCATGTAGTTCAAAGAAATTCAGACGCTGGATGATAATTATGGAATCAATATTTATGCTCAATATCCGTAAGGAGCAATGTTTTACTTAATTTTCAAGTTATAAAATTAATCTTTACAGAAATTACAAAAATAAACAGTAATATGGATGGGATTCAACACTTAAAACAGGAGCTTCTTGGGTTCTGTAATTTTTTTTTATTAGGATGGATCCTTTTAGTTAAAATTGAATAAGCATTTTTTTTTTTTTTTTTTTTTTTTTTTTTTTTTGGATAATTCAGAAACCATCAAGTATATGTAATCTCAAAATAAATGTTATATATTGTCCACCCAACAGACATTCTATATTTCTGCCTTGTCAGAGTATAAGATCGACTATGAAATATCGTGAGTGATGATCTCTTTTCCTGACATTGCTAGTCTCTCTCTACTCTATTATTATTTCCATGGAAAGTGATTGATTGAGCTCTAATTCCGGATTCCTCCTTGTGAGACTTTCACTACAAGAATAAAGTAATCATCGTTTCTCTAAGTAGCTCGCACCAATAGGAATTTTCGTGAACAAATCGTCTTTGCAAGAACTCTCTGCCTGTAGAACACATTACCTTGGGACTGTTTTCTTATTGATTACAATTTGGTTATGTTCAAATCCAATGTCAACAAATCCTTATTATAAACTGTCCCCGTAAGTAATCGAATGCTGTTCTTACCTGTGATCAATGTTTATACTCATAGCATTCCTTATATTCTAATCAATCTTGTGACGCTTGGCCTGTTTATAAAAGCATCAGTGGGTTAAGTTTGTGCTATAAAAATGTTGTTGCCAACTACTCTTTGTAGTTTAGTGATTTCTGAAGAAATTCACGCACAAAACAAAGATTTTGACATGATTTTGAAGATTATGTCAAGCAACCAGAAATGAGGGTGAAATATATGCACTAATACCTGGCCATATATTTGCTCATTTACTTGCCTTCAAAATAAACTAATATAATCTATATATATATATATATATATATATATATATATATATATATAAAAACGAAAATTTATGTATGTGTGTTCGCTTTTTCTGTATGTCAACAAAAGGTTTTTTTCAGAGAAGCGGTCGCTCGCTTCACAACTTTTTAAAACTTTTTATATCACATATAAATTGTAATATCTTACAGTTAACAACGAAGCTTGCCTATCTATTTAATTTGTTCGATTTTGGGAAGATAAATATTCAACATTTGTCGCTCGCCGCATGTGAGTTAGTCTTTTTCCTATAACATCTTGGGGGGGGAAAAAGTGTTCAGCAGAAGATACTATCCTGCAGTCAAACTTGACCTCATTAACTCATTAAAACGGGCACCTGCCAAATCCAAGTAATTAAATAAATTCAAACTTGTTTGTGTTAGCATCTAGCTGTGGGGCAATGGTTAACGTCGCACGTTTTTTTTTTTTTTTTTTTTTTTTTTTTTTCACACTTTCATTTACAACTTTGCCTCAAGGGTTCGGGTTCGATCCTCATACTTACTTTTATTTTTTTTTTAACCCCCCCCCCCCCAACCGAGTTTCCACACACACCTCCAAACACCCAGGTAACGCCGGGTACCCCTCGCTAGTATATATATATATATATATATATATATATATATATATATATTTAAACAAATATTTTATTCAAATGGCCAAATTATATTCACCTTTATCTGATTACCAGCATCAAATTAGTCAGCACCAAGAAGAAATTGATTTTAAAAAAATTGAAGACAAAGCCTCTTCAGCCTGAATTACATTTCCTTACAATGAAAGAATCTTGTGACCTTAAAAATGAAGAACCCACCCTCTGCAGCTAGATTTTCTTATCCAATGAATAAACAAACAAAGCTCTTACTTATGGGAGCTTTTCTTCGCCTTTAGTAAAATAATTTTTTGACAATATCTTATTTATTTTTATTTTTTTGAAGAAAAGGAAGTAATTATACATTTAAAAAAAAATTTTTTTTTTTTTTTATTACACATGAAATTTTCAAAATAAAAATATCCCAAATTTACACAAAGTTTGTTAAATATCCTTAAAAAATGCTGTTTCAGAAGTGGACGATAATTACTACCTAGTGGCCTGGAGGTGAGTGATCATTTTACATTAAATTGATCTGTAAAAGTGATCTCTCATTCTAAAGTCTAAAATAATATTTTTTGTTTTATTTCTTTTTTTACCATCAACTTTTTCAGGCTTTTTATATGTAATCGCTTAAAAAAAAAATACTTAAAAAAAAATTTTTTTGGTGAAAATTTTAAATGAATATTTTTAGAATTTAGGGTACTTATGCAGAGAACGACATGTTTTTCAGATGTTGCATCTGAATATGGATGTAAACCGCTGGAGAGTGCTGATCAGATTTTAAAGTGCTAGGAAAAAGAAAACATTATGATAGAAAACATTTATGTAATAATTTCAATGCAGAAAATGGAATTATCTATCTATCTATCTATATATATATATAAAAGCGAAAATGTATATATGTATGTACGCTTTTCCTTGATGTCCACAAAGGCTTCTTTCAGAGAAGCGCTCGCTTGCTTCACAACTTCTTAAAACTTTTTATATCATCTATAAATTGTAATATCTCACACTTAACCATGGAGCTCGCCTGTCTATTTAATTTTATTGACTTTTAAACGTTAATTATTCCACATTTCCCGCATCGGCATGCATTACATTCAGTTTTCGGTATAAACAAAAAGTGAAACTTGACTCTAATCCCAGGCCCAGAGCCAGTGAACGCTTGGTCAATGTTGACTTCGTCATATCAGACGGGGGAGTGGGTTTTTAAAAACAAACAAACCGATTTATTGACCTCATTAAAAACTGTCCCGCACAAAATGCTAACTGCTGAATAGCTATCGCCGTCATGTCAATCAAAAACGCGCACCTGTTTTTTTTTTTTTTTTTTCACACTTTACTATTTTCCAACTGCGCATCGTCAAGGCTTTTTTTTTCATGGGCACCTGTTTTTTTTTCACACACACCTATAAACACCCGGGCAACGCCGGGTACCCCTCGCTAGTAATAAATAAAAATCAACCTACGATAAGTTTTATGAGTGAATATTTTTTTTCTTAATATGTAGCAACAAATGAAATTAGTATTTTTTTTAAATAAATGTTACTGTTTTAAGGTTTTCTTGGAATACCAATTTTTTTTTACAAAATGTGTTTTGTTGTCTTTTTTTTAATTTTTTTATTAAGATTTTTGATTATCTGTCAAGGATTTCTCTTTGCAAATAACTTGTAGGAAATGTTTCCAATCGGTCACAGTGTGTTCTGAACTGATAACCTCTCATAAATTTTGAAAAAGTTGACATAGGTCACTTCTTCCAATTAATTGTCGTCTGCTGCATTGGCTTGAGTGTTTCACCATATTCCAGTAGTTTATGTAAGCCACCATAATATGGCAAGGCAACACTTGTGGAATAATGGATCGTTCTCTGCATAAGTACTGAATTTAAACTGGGAGATCGGTTTTGCATGTAAATTTAAAATGATCACTGATTTAGCCAGCAGCTAGATAGTTATGATTGATTTCTAAGAAATGGCAAAGGATTATTTCTAAGAAATGGCATATTGATAATATAGGAATGTGGGATTACATGTAAACAGTCTGAAAAACAGAGATAATAAAAAAAAAAATCAAAAAAAATCATGACCTGCCCTTTTTTAACCCAAAAACTAAACCTAAGTCCAGATGGCAATAGATCCTCCTTCGAAAGAAATAAGAAAAAGAAAATCTGTCCACACACACACACACACACACACACACACACACACACACACACACACACACACACACACACACACACACACCACAATTGATTTCTAAGAAAAGAAAATAACCAAGATTTGACTAAAAACAAGAATTGGGTTACATGTTCTTAAAATGCTATCCGGTTGGAAAGTGTGTGATCACTTAATGCTAAATTTATATTTATAAAGGTTAAAATATATATTTTAGGCTCTTTATTTTTACTGTCTATTCCCCCCCCCCCTCCCCGATTGTTTAATGTAATCCCCCCTGCTCCCTAGTAGAATATCATTTTTCTTTTGGGGTGAACTATCATGTTGTGTAATGATACCACTATCCCCAAAATAAAATCTCTTTCACTCCCTCTTCTAACCCGTCACTATCTTTTCTCACTCTCAGTAACTCTCTTCCCTTCATTCTGTTATGTGTGAATGATAAAATAAGGGAGATAACTCTTTTAAAATATCATAATCTAATATTTAATTATTTCCCTTTATTAAATGGAAATGAATGATTGCATCAATAAGTTTCCAGAAGTGTGTATGTACATATATATATATATATATGTATGTGTAAAAGTGGTACTTCTTGTAGATGTTTTATCTGTTGACTGTGGTGTATCATCACAATATTAACATACAATCATTAAACGGGTATGTGTGTTTGTGCCTCTTTCTGACCGTCAAATTCCTACAGAAAAATGATGTCATGTGACAATGAAGAGTAAGAGAAGTGATGTATTAAACTAAACATAAACGTTTCCTACTCCAAACGCTGGGGATTCAATCTCTGTCCCTGGTGGTACATTTTCATTTTCTCTTCAATCACATCCCTAAAATAAATTCGATCAAAACAATATCTGAAATGAAAGTGGTTTATTGTTTGGATATACATAAACACATTGAAACACCGGTTCCCATCAGATTATCAAAGTTAAACAATATGGAGCCTGGTCAGTACCAAATAGGAGTTCCAGCTGCTGTATGTGCTCTCCGCTTATCTTGGCATTGTTGCAAGTCAGCCTTAACATGTACAAAATCTGCAAGAATTAAAATATCATATTTAAGCATACTTTACGACCGGGCTATGCCAGGTGTCCCTGCTAGCTTAGATGAATACTTTTGTAGTTTTAACAAAAGAACTACAATAATATCGGAGCTTCTCTGTTTTTACTGAACATCTACAGAATGCCAATATCAATATATTACATATGAATGAGTCCCCTGTGGAATTACCACCAAAAAGCAAATGCAATAAAAAAAGTACAATCAATGTTGATATAAGACATGTTTATCAAAAAGTATATATTCTGACTCTGCATAACGCATTTATGTTTTTTTTTTTTTTTTTTTTTTAAATTAGTGTATTCTATCAAACCTCTTAATTTTTATGTAGTTTAAAGTTTTTTGTAGCTTTTTTTAAATTTATTAAACTAAAAATAGTTTTATTGATTTAATGTTAATGATTACTGGTTACACATCTCAAATTGTTACCATTTAATAATGTGACCTGATGACCTTTCTGAAAGGTTAACATTAAAATATGGAGAAAAAAAAAAATCAACAATTATTTGTAAGCTACTTATTGCCTTTATATTTTATTTTATAATTTATTTTTAGATTTATGTAGAAAAGTATAAAAAATTCTTTTCATGTCAGTACTAGATGAGTGACCATTTGGGAATACCAGCAGCTGTATGTGGGACACTAGCCATGCCACAACCCCTGAATAACAGATGCTAATATAGTGGAAGAGAACCAGGAATAGGCTCCTCCTCCAGGATTTTTTTTTTATCTTGATTATATAAAATTATTCCATGCTTATTCTGCTTATCTGCCAATATTATAAATGCAGTTAGGGTGTTCATCTTAACAGATGCAGCTTCTCAAATTTCTTTGGCATAAAACATGAATGAATCTATTCTGCATAACATCAAGTTGGTGTGACCTTGAATTATTTATAGAAGTACAGATGACAAAATGTACATTTCTAACAAGAGTTTCATTTAGTTATGCATATAACATATGACCGTGGGTATTGATATAATGAGGTAGCTGTCTTGTCTGATTTTCAAAGTCAGACTCGAATAATAACTAATCTGACATTTTGATATTTGGCCAATTTTTCGTCCTCCTCTTACACTGTTATAATATATTAAACTTCAGTTTTTATTATTATTTATTTATTTTTTTACTTTGAAAATACTTATTTCAACTATGTTGAATTTCATTTAATGGAGACATTTCATTGTTGAATTTCATTTAATGGAGACATTTTCCTTCACCTAACAAAAAAAAGTGTAAGCTTATGTTAAGAAAATGTCAAGATTTTATTTTTTTAATTATCTATTTTGCTATTAAATTATTTATTACTTCAGATTGTTTATGGAAATTATTTACAAAACATTCAATTTTTTCATACACAAGAATTTTTCATATTTACCTTTAATTCTAAAACATTAAAGTTTAATTCCTATTTCGGTCACTAAAATTACTTAGTGGTTAAATAATGGACAATTTCTTTTTCCTTTTCTTCTCTTAGTGTGTAAGGATGATCAAAAAATAAGACCAACCATTATTAGCACCATATCCTTTAGGAAACTGACATGTTTACAAAATGAAATTTGGGTAATGAATTTCATGTGCATCAAATTTTGAATTCATTATTTTATTTAAGTTTTTTATTAGGATTTTCAAAGTTCCGTTTAAAACATTACGGCATCTTTCGGTCAAGATGGTAAATGTAAATTATACCAAACAAAAATACAATAGCAACACTCTCACGAAATGTTGGGTTGTATATTAGCATTAGGATAGTACCGGTGTAACTAGGAATATGTAAAAAAAGAAATGCTTCTGTATTGTTAGTGGTGAAGGCTGTTGATGGTTTATATAATTTTTTTTTTTCTTGCATTATATTACCACCCTGTCAGCAGAGGCATGAATTCACTGACTACAGCCTTATGCAGAGGGAGTTACCTGTAAGCCGTGGATGGCGACCTATAATGCTTTAGGACAGGATCATGGTATCCAAGTTATTTTTCAACTTTGTTCGTTACTTTAACTAGGTAGGAGGTTGGAAAGGACCAATCTGATCAATCAGCTGGTCACATCATACTATAATATCTATAAGTTAATTTCCAATCATATTATTCAATTAGATTCTTAAAAAAATCAAACTTATTTCTTTTTATTTTCTCTCCAATTAGATATTAGAAGACTGTGACTTAGAGTCAACCAATACTTAGGAACAATGTTTTCAAAGAGCAATGTTTTCTGTGAGTAGTATTACTAATGGGGAAGGGGGGTGCTGGAATGCTCAGTTTTCCTGTTCTTGAGTAATGATGGTATTCTCTGTGAAATTTTCTTCTAAGAGCAATATATTCTAGAAATATAAATGGCTATCCTACCTATAGAATTATATTTGACAATTTTATTTGGTATTAAATAATTCATAGATGGTGGATATGCCATAAACCAAACCAAGACTTATTAATGCGAATGCATAAATACTGCTTTTTAATCAACCCTGGGTTAGGGGTGAGTGCTAGTCTCACAGCACTGAAGAGTTGTGATACTGCAAAACGGTTTGTTAAAGAGTGTGTGTGTGTGTGTGTGTGTGTTAATAACATGAAAATTAACTTTGGAATCTAAACAGAGTTAAATCAAGACCATAGGTCACATACACACAGGATTTGATATCTTTTCAGGTGTTCTTATAAGAAGCTGCCTATATAGTTTGTTCATTGTACAAACATTATTTATTGGTTACATATGTGCATACATGTTTCAGTGGGGTCCCAATTCAGGGATAGCACTTCATCAAACCAAAAACGAATTTATATTGAAACCTGCCTATACACAACTTTGATAAAAACATTTAAAATTACTTCTGTTTTTTTTTTTTTTTTTTTACATGGAGGTCATCACTTATCAAGGCCCGGAAGCCACTTGGGGATAAGATTTATTGCGTGTACAGTAATCAATGGGATAGTATCGTAATAATCATTAGTATTGGGGATTTGATAAAAGTGTCTTAAGGGGACGATTCATCAGGAATTTGTTTATGTTGGACTTGAAGACATCCAAGTTGTAATCAGGTGGGAAACCGGCATACGGAAGAGAGTTCCACAGATGTGCACTTCTAAGAAAGAAGCTTTGTTCATGGAATCTACATTTTGATTTAGGCACAGATAAAGAGTGGGAAAAATTACTGTCAGTGGTTTTAGCTAGACGGGTGTTTATCGTGAAAGGTTGGCGAGGAGAGACCAGAGATTGGAGCTCAGATGAGCACTTGCCATGGAAGTAACGATATACAAAGACAAGCTCGCATCGTCTCTTCTGTGGGAGAGAGGTTGCAGGGAAGAGAAAAGGGCTTACCTCACTAAGCCACAAAGTCTATTTTGTACTCTGTCAAGGCAGGATAGGCTGTTTTTAGCAGCTCCAGCCCAGATGTGGCAGCAGTACTCCATCCTTGGACATACTTGGCTTTTATACAGATAGAGAATTGCATCAGTAGTGAGATATCTTCTGGAGCGGTAGAAGGATCCCACCATTTTTCCAGCGACCTGGGCAACAGACTTGATGTACGTGTTCCATTTCAGATCAGGGGTAAGGTCAAACCCAGAAGCTTGTCAAGACATGGAGCCTCCCCAAGACGAGAGCCATCCATTTCAATTGATACAGATGGGGATCAGAGCATTGATGTAAAGATAGGAGCTTGGTTTTAGATGCATTAAAAGTAACCAACCACCTCTTCCCCTACTGTACCACGCGCTCAAGAATTGTGTATTTATTGAAATAAATAATTAGGGAAAACTAAAACGCTTAAAAACCCTTTTCTTTTTTTTTTTAAATTGAAAACATGACTATATTTTGAATTACCTCTCTAAACCTCTTTATTCTACAAAAATGTAATATAATGAGCAGAATCTCACTCGCATCGTAAAAGGCACAAAATTATTTTGTGGTTCTTGCCTCACCACAATGCTTAAATACCGCCCTGTGCTATGACTGAATAGACAAAACCTGTGACTATATACATTCAAATTAGACCCTCTGCATAATCATTGATGTACTGATGATCTCCTTTCGCATTGTGTTCTGCAGTTCTGAATGTGTGCCTCAGAATTGTGGGAATGAACATGTATCATTGTTATATTTTCGGAGTTCTATATTGGCTAACCATTGTGATGTTCCTAAGTTTTATGCATTCTCTAATTAGCTTAGTAGCCCCTGTCTATTGATAAAGGTTTTATGATCATGGCTTAATAAAAGAAAAAAAAAACCCCAGATCAATCACCTGTTCTTTGTGGAGATGACTTGAAAGTCACAAGATACATTAAGGCTGTAATTTACATAGCAGTTATGGCAACTGCCATGAAAGCAGTCAGTTGTTTACAATGAGACCGAGCAAACGAGATGGTAAAAGTATTGATGCCATTTAACCCGATTAAAATTTAAATTTTACCGACAGCTTCTGAAAAGTTTGGACTTTTGTGTATTAGTCTCCACTTGAATAATGCTGAGTAACGGTTAGTAATAAATAAGCAGACTTTTCAACCTTCTTGCAGTTTCATAGTAGTTCTGATCATCAGGAAGATATTGTCCCATATGATCTTCTGCATTTTCATTCAAGCATATAAGGATATGACAGTAATTTGCTTCTGATGAGCAGATATAAAATGAATTAAGGATCACTGTTCATGTAAGTAAAGTTATTTACTCGGAAGACAAATAATGATGTTTAAGAATGTAGTGTGTGCTATTTTATTTATTAAATGTTTAAATATCTTTTATTTAAATATTTATTAAATATTTTTTATGTGTATAAAAGTTATCTATGAACACATGTTTCTGGGTATAACCTGTCGTCAGCATGGCTAAACTTTTAACAAGGATTGAACTTGTAATTACCTAATCAGCAGTCTGGTGTTTTACCACCGAGCTATGACGCCCTGTCAAATTTAAATGTAAGATCTATTGTTATTTTGTTTTGTTTTTAATTTTTTATTAGTGATTCTGTTGTATATGTTTTGCTTATCTAAACGGTGAGGAAATAACCTACCCTTTGTTTATTTGCGTCGCCATCTTCTGATGACTTTTTTTTGTTTTTTATTCATTAAATATTGAAATATTTTTTATATGCAAAAAAATGTATCCATGAACACGTGTTTTGGGGCAAAATCCGTCATCAGCATAGCTAAACTTTTAACAATAGATCTTACATTTAAGTTATAAAATCATGCATAAAAATCTGACACGGTGTCGTAGCCTGGTGGTAAACCATCATACTGCCGATTGGGCAGTTATAAGTTTGATCCTTCTTAAAAGTTTAACCATGCTGACGATGAGTGATACCCAGAAACACGCGTTCATGGATAACTTTCATGCATGTAAAAAATATTTAATAAAATAAAATTAATAACAAAAAAAAATATATCCCCCCCCCCCCAAAAAAAAAAACAAAGAGCAGGTAATTTTTCCACTGGTTAGGTAAGCGAAACAAATGCAACAGAATCGCTAAAAAACAATATACACACACACACACACACACACACACATATATGGTAAAACTGGTAATTAGTTAAAACCTGAAGAGAGTGCTTAATACTATTGCAGAGCAAATATGTGTTTTATTTTTTATTATCGTTTTATCTGTTTGGTTACATATGTTTCGGATGTTGGATCATGTTTACAATCCAACAGCCTCGTCAGACCTTACAGAAATGATTGTTGGTTGTTAATATTTGGAAGAAGTGTTTTAGAAGAAATACGAGAAAAAGAGGGGTAAGAGATAATAAGAGGGAGGTAGATGGGTATCGACAATATTTCAGTTTTGAAGGTTAAAATACATTAGATTGTAGTGGGTGTAGCAGATTCAGGTAGGCATGGGTGGAGATATGGATATAGGGAGGGGGAGGTGGAGAGAGGATGGTAAAGAAAAAAGAAAGGGGGGTAAGATGAGGAGGCGGGGAGGAGTTTCAATTTTAAGGTTTTAAAATTTTGACTGCTTTTTGCTTGTTTAGCCAGGTATATGAAGTAGATGAGAGAGAAAGAGAGGGTGAGAGAGAGAGAGAGAGAGAAAAGGTTTGTGTAGGTGTCATGTGTTTGACAAGTAAAAAGATTCTATTTAGAATTTTTGTAGTCGTTAGAAGTCGACTTGTTAATTTCAGTTGACAATGAGTTGTTTTTAGGTAGTTAAGGATTAATACATATGCTAACGCACGCGCAAATATGCATACATACATATGTACATTTCTACACAGACATATACGCACATACACGTATATATAAACAATGTATATGAAAACATACACACACATACACACAACTCCTATACACATATACACACTCATATATATATATATATATATACACACACACAGACATATATACATATATATCTATCTATATATATATATATATATACACACACACACACGTGTGTGTGTGTGTGTGTGTGTGTGTGTGTGTGTGTGTGTGTGTGTATACATATACGTGGAGATATAGATATCCAGTAAGAAGTTGATGTACATATACATACATACATAAACACACATGTACCATATACACGTATATACGATTACATAAATATACATATTCATAAAAATATAAATATAGAAACATATATATATACACGGACATGTGTATATTTATACCAAGTAAATAAAGTAAAGTTAGGATAAATAAATAAATAAGTAAATACATGGGTGTAGTTAATAATGTGAGGTTAGGTAGACGCATTGTAAAATATGTTAAAAAAAACATGTTGGTTTAATATTTAGGGGTCTGTACTGATTTGCTTTGTTTATTGGATAGGGATTAAGTTATAGTGTCTAAAAAAAAATTATAGGGATCTAGGTAAAAGTAGGGATGAAGATAAGAGTAGAGATAGAATAAATTAATTGATTGAGAGATTAAAAAAAGGTGAAAGATTGAGAGTGGTGGTTAAGTTATAATGAGCCAGGGGTTCTTGTAGTTTCGTTAAGTTCATATGTGTATGTATATATATATATATATATGGGGTGGGCTCCTAACATGGTACTTTGGACAGTGGTTATGCTTAACTTTATTTTCAGTGTTAAATTTATTGTGGATATAGGCATACACATACATGCATATAAACTCAGATATAGCTATACCTGTATACATACTTTCAGCCATGCATACCCTAGACACATATATATATATACAGACACTAACACCCAGGTGTACGCAAACACATACATGTGCACATATAGATATACCAATATACATTCATGTATATACACACGACCCATGAGCACATACAATCATACACACGCACATAGAAACATATACATAAACACATATAAGGATATATACACCCAATCATGCCCACACATACATATACATATGAAGATACATGTACGGATCTCCAGTAAGATGTAGATGTACATACATACATATGTGCATATACACACATGTACCCATATACACGTATATACAATTATATAAATATACGTATTCATAAAAATATAAATATACACACATATATAGACATATATATGTGTATATTTATACTAAGTAAGTAAAGTTAGGATAGATAAATAAACAAATAAAGAAAAAATAAATAAATGGCTGTAGTTAATAATGCGAGGTTAGGTAAACGTATTGTAAGATATGTTCAAAATAAATGTTGTTGATTTAATATTTAGGTTTTGTATTGATTTGCTTTGCTTATTGGATAGGGATTAATTTATAGTGTCTAGAGAAAAAAAAATTTTTTTAATGGGGTTTAAAGGTTAAAGATTATGAGGGTGGTGGTTAAGTTATATTGAGTGAGGTGTAGTTTTGTTAAGTTCATATATATAGGGGGTGGGCTCCTAACATGGTGCTTTGGGCAGTGGTTATACTTAACTTTATTTTTAGTGTCAAGTGTATTGTGAATATAGGCATATATACACATACAAACACATACATGCATATAAATCCAGATATAGCTACACCTGCATACATACGTTCACCCATGCATATATATAGATACACATATACATACAGACACTAACATCCAGATGCATGCATGCACATACATGCGTACATAGACATAGATATACAAATATATATTCATGTATCTGGGTGTTAGTGTCTGTATATATGTGTATCTGGGTATGCATGGCTGAACGTATGTATACAGGTATAGCAATATGAGTTTATATATACACATTTATTTATATTTTTATGAATATGTATATTTATGTAATTCTATATGGGTACATGTCTATGTATGTATATGTACATCTACTTCTTACTGGAGATCTATATCTCCATGTGTATGTATATATAGGTGTGTGTGTGTGTGTGTATATATATATATGTATACATATATGAGTGTGTATATGTGTATAATAGTTGTGTGTATGTCTGCATATAGATGCATGTATGCATATACATTGTTTATATATGTGTATGTGTCTGTATATGGATGTGTAGAAATGTATGCGCATTTGCGTTAGCATATGTATTAATCCTTAACTACCTAAAACAACTTGTCAACTGAAATGAACAAGTCGACTTATGAAAATTCTAAATGGAACCTTTTACCTGTCAGACACATATGACACCTACACAAACCCTTTCTCTCTCTCTCTCTCTCTCATCTACTTCATATACCTGGCTAAACAAGCAAAAAGCAGTCAAAATTTAAAACCTAAAAATTGAAACTCCTCCCCCCTTCTCTCCTTACCCCCTCTTTCTTTTTCTTTATCATCCTCTCTCCACCTCCCCCTCTCTATATCCATATCTCCACCCATGCCTACCTGAATCTGCTACCCCCACACACACACACTACAATCTTATGTATTTTAACCTTCAAAACTGAAATATTGTCAATACCCATCTCCCTCCCCCTTATAATCCCTTACCCCCCCCTTCTTTTTTCTCGTATTTCTTCTAAAACACTTCTTCCAAATACTAACAACCATTTCTGTAAGGTCTGATGGGGCTGTTGGATCATAAACATGTTCCAACATCCGAAACATATGTAACTAAACAGATAAAATGGTAATAAAAAAAATAAAAAATATATAATGAATAGTGATAAACAAATAGTTTTACATTATTGATTGCTATCATTCCTAAAGTTCAGTTCAACAATAGTTTGACATATGGTTGTTTCAGAGACTATTGGGAATTATTTTTATTTTCTTATTCATTTTCGCTTTGTTACATTTTACTTCAGATGAAGTTATCAGAAATCCAAGAGCTCCTTCCTAGGGGGCTAAAGGGGGCTAACACTTGATCTCTATATGACACATAGATGTTTGAATATTCCATTGAAGTTATCCTTTACATCTCAAACACTGAGTTAGTAAAGAATTCGGGAACATAATTTTCATCTCCCCAATTGACCATTTTAATATGTTATAGTATATCTTTCTTGTGGTCTCTTCATCTTACTGGATTCCAAGACAAGAATTCATCTAGTTTGGTGGAGTATCTAGCTTTATGCTGTTACTTGAGGTAACATCACTTGGAGAAGGTACACCATTCTTTGTAAAAGCCAGTGTTGATTAGCAATACTGAGGAAATCTTATTTG
Organism: Euprymna scolopes; assembly: GCF_053919585.1. Taxonomy (NCBI): domain Eukaryota; kingdom Metazoa; phylum Mollusca; class Cephalopoda; order Sepiida; family Sepiolidae; genus Euprymna; species Euprymna scolopes. The sequence continues at coordinate 62,634,110 of NC_136503.1, read as the reverse complement.
GGCCACAAATAGTATGTGATTTTGAATATTTAGTCAGGATTTACTTGTAGGGAAAAGTATCCTTGTGCCAGGTTGTCCTGACAAACCACTGTACAGAGAAAAGCTTAGACACTCAAGGATAGTGTCTAATAGACATTCAAGTTCTAATGTCTCTTCTTCAGCACCTCTCACCAAGTTTAGAAATAGTTCAAAACAGTAAAAACATCAACATTTTACACTTGTTTTACAAGGGTTTCAAATTATTACAAAAAATGAAAGTGACATACTGTTGTAGCCCCGTGCTAGGGGTTACAAATAAAAGAAACCACAAGTAGTGTAAAGTGTATAAAATATATGTATTTATCACAAAGAATACAGGAGCCATTTAAAGTGGTATGAGAGGAACGTGTTCATAGCATGCAGTAAAACATGGTATGAATGTCTCCCTTTAGTCTCTGAAACCAGTGGTATTCATAGGACTAGTTGATTCCACTTAGTTCTGAAATAGGGGTGATTAGTACCATACAAAACATACATATACCAAATCTGTAATCTGCCAATAACTAAGGTATTGATAATGACAATAATAATTTAAAAACTAGCAGGACCTGATTTCCGGCGTTGCCCAATCGAGGGGATGGGGCCAAAATTCTTTACATTTAAAACTCTATTTTAGTCGCATAAATTACGGACAATTTTAGTTGTTTATTTTTCAATTACTAGGAAATATTTTTTTTTAGTATTTTAGAAATTCGTTTCCATGAATGCGTGTCCATCTATTATGCTTTCTTTAACATATGGAGCATGATGTAAGAAAATAATGTTTTTGAACTCCTTTAACCTCACATTGGTTCAATTTAAATGGGATGTTAAATATAACCAGATTTGGATTAAAAAAAGAAAAAAAATGCATTTCAAGTTCAATTTTCCTTCCAGACATAAGTAAACTATGTATACTCTGAATACCTGTTGTCTTGCTTTGCAGATAAATAAACTTTTATGAGTGTAGAAAATTTTTAATTTTGGATTAGGTTACCAACAGTAAATGGAGATGGGGAGGTTGTTTGGGACTGATCTCTGAAATGTTCTATTTATCATTTCCAGTGATCCTAGGAACCCATAAAGAAGGTTTTACAGCAATAACCATATGAAACTACAAACATACAAACATTTGATTTTCATCTCTATTTATCCTCATATTTAGGTCATTATTGTTTAGTATTTTGAGGGCCATTATCACCAAATAAGTAAATTCGACCTCAGATTCTAAAAACACAATAAAAAAATAAACCCTCTTTATATTTAGTATTTGATTGTATTGTTACTATCAAGAGCTTTCGTATCTGCCCTCATTGACCTCTTTATCTTATCTCAAAGCAGAGACATGTTTTCAGGTCACTATATCCAATTGTGGAAATTTGGTCCTAGCCCCCCTCCCTCCGAAATAAAATTAAAAAAAAAATGTTAATATTCTTTATGTATTCCCACTAGTAAGAGCTTTCCAAAAAGTCCAAAACAAGATGTGATCCTTTATTAATAAAGTTATAACCAAATTACCACTATTTGATAACCTGGGTCCACTGTGATATGGATGGTGATAACATGTGTATGAACACAAAATTGCCATAGCAAATTATTATATTAGCAGGAATTTTATGCTGCTTTTTACATCAATTTCTATAATTTACTATTAATAATAATATTCCTTTTGAGATAATAAATGTCTGTCTGGGTAAATGACCATTTTCTTCTGTAAAAATAATTGCTATTGTCAGCTAAATACTCGTTAAATAAAACTAATATGTCCATTTTAAAATTGCAGCAATTTATATATATATATATATATATATATATATATATATATATAATTATTTTTTTACTATAATAATTAAATACCTACAGACACTAGTGTTTCATCCTTTCGGGATTCTTCAGTGCAGGGTGTCACAATTACTACCAGTCGAACGATTCGAACCCCGCGACACGAGACATCTCTGGCTCGATTAGCGGAGGCCGTATCCATTCGGCTACTATTAACCGTGTGAAATAGCGTTGAATTTTAAACATTTTAATTTAAATGTTCAGTACGTCAGACAGACAGTGATCAAATCGTTATACGATGATCTACGCATAAGAGCTAAATTGACCGACTTATATATATATATATATATATATATACACACACACACACACACACAAGAAGCATAAATGAAAACCGTAAATTAAAATAAAATTTACGTATAAAATTTATTTTTCGACAGAATATCTTAATCCTTATTTTGCAGAGTTTCAAAGAATGCAAAATACTTCTCTTCAGAGGAAAGAAATATGTTAGCAAATTTATATATATAGCAAAGCTAAAAATTTGCTGGCTTTAGCATTGTATGAAACTGCATTATATGACGGTGGTCATAAAATGCAAAAAAAAAAAAAAATATTTATAAAATGTTTATAAAAATGAAAAACGAACCAGAATTAGTAATTCCAGAATGAAATGAAGTCTTTTGGTAAGATCAAGAAATGGAGAACAGTTCTTAAAAAAAAAAAAAAAATGTATGTATATATTCGGAATTTCAATCAGTTTCAGTTCACTATGATGAAGTTTAGTAATGCTCACACACACACACATCTTGTAAATAAAATTGCCAGTTAAATATTTTTCCAATCAATCGGATAAAATGTCACATTTTGAAATGTGTTTTAAAATTGTACTGTTTCAGTTGGCAATGAGACATAATTTGATTTTGGAATAATGCTTTACAAAATGAATAGTCTGAATTGTTTACCTTAACATCGGATTAATAACTAATCATTTTTTTTCTTATTGATCGATCTAATGTTTTTCATGTGTGTGAAAGGTGATGACATACATACAAACACAAAATGGCTTAGCATTATATAGATATTCTTTGACACTTTGGAAAGCTTTCATCTTTTTATCCATTTATTAGTTTTGTTTATTTTATGTTCACCCCTTTTTTCTTTCCATTTGCTAAGTGTTTATTGATCTTAATAATCAGGGCCGTATTTATCCTTCATTTTATTTTTCTTGTTTTTTTCTCTGTACATTAATCAATATATCTTATTTGATTCTATTTTAAGCTCTATTTCCAATCTCATCCTAAAACTATACTAATTCTTATTTTTCTACCTCATCCTAATCTTGTTAATCTGTGTGTGTGTGTGTGTGTGTGTGTGTATATATATATATATATATATATATATATATATATATACTAGCAGGTAAACCCAACGTTGTTTGGGATTGGACAGGGATCAACTAATGTTCCTCCCTGCCTCCATACTTTTATTGTAATTAAAATTGGTGAAATCGCCCATTTTTTAATCAAATCGATTGATTGCCTGCTCTACTTCTAGACTTCCAGCCCACCCCGCAGTGTACCGAAAGGAAACTTCACATACCTGCCCACAGGGAGTTCGTACATAATACATTGTAGTCTACATTACACTGTAGAGAATCTACTGTTGATTTTATAAACTTATTTTTTATATATAATAGCTTGAATTAAAGTTTAAAATGCAAAAGTATCATGGTTCAATTGTGCCCCAAAAATATTAATTTCAAATGTGCCCCTGTCTTACAAAAGAATGTAAAGTTGATTTTATAGACCGGGCATTTCTGCTTGTGTGGTTATAAAACTTCTCAGATGCACTTGTGATGTTAGGTTGTATGAAAGTGTTAACTTCGGTCAAAATTGGACTTCCTTCTAAAATAGGATTTTATCGATTTTCGATACTTATCAGATGCATTTCCATACAAATCATGTAAGAACACTTCCAGATACATCAGATACTTTGGTGAAATTTAAAAAAAAAAATCGACCCAACCGTTTCTGAGTTTGTAGGGAACGAACTCTCATGCAGTTTTTTATACAATAGTAGATATATAATGAGATAATGACAATATAAATAAAATTTATATAAATCAAAATGATTCATGGAGGGATTGAATTTCAATTACACAACAAGTTCAATGTTTAACATTTTAAGTAGATATTACAGATATATTTCTTTCAAAATTTGTTATCATTTTATAATAATTTGTACTTGAAGCAAGGCATCAGATTTTGAGATAAAAAAAAAAAGAAATTTATGTATTAAACAAAAAAAAAAAAAAAGTAGGTAGTTTACCATAAAAATTTAAATTCTTATTAAAATCCCAGAACAAAATGTAAACAAGAAATTTCTGTGCATGTGCTAAATAAGTTATAGGTCAAACAACGTTATTATTTTTCCAATTTTTGTATATGTATGGATTTAAGTCATACGCTAACAGATAAGGCTGGAGAACTGTATGTTTTGGTTTCGATTTGGGCTGATGGCACCCAATTCCATTTTTTCCCCATTTTTGAAATCACTAGAGAATTGGGTTTATGATAATAAATACAAAATCTGCATGAATTAAAATATAACATTTAAGCGTATTTTACATCCGGGCGACGCCATGCGGCCTGCTAGTGTATGTATGTATATATATATATAATTTGTGTACAGAAAGTTGTTAGATGAGACAAGTCATTGGTACCGTCGGTTTCAAGCCCGATGATTAGGACCGTTTAAAATATCCATATCAAATCATAATCATTGGGCTTGAAACCGACGGTACCAATGACTTGTCTCATCTAACAACTTTCTGTACACAAAATATAAATACGCTCTTATATTTCAGATATTCCTTTTAATTGCGCACTCTGCTGGATTTCTTTTTCAAAAAAAACTAATCATTTTTTTTATTTATTTTTTTTTTTTTAAGTGTTAGTTCTTCAGCCAATCTATTTCTATTTTGCTTGACACCTGTCATTAAATCTCCTCCTCTTCCCATCATGTCCCTTTTCTAATACTTATTAGTTCAAAACCAGAACCTCCTTGCCTGGTGAATAAGAATAACACAAACTAATCTTCAAGCCTATCTTAATCTTGAGTGTATGATCAGTTCAATTTGGAAAATCAGTTAAACAAAAGGCGAACTATATGAACTTCCTTGCTTTTCTATAACATTTATAATTTTTACTTCGTCCTAAGGTAAGATAGTATTTTTTTTTATATGAAGCTTCATTTAAGGCATACATATATGTATATGATAAACTTTATCTCTTTTATTATATACAAGCATAGTTACTTGGCGTTGCTCGGACAGAACATGAACATTAAACAAGGTAGAAAAGTTGATGTTTGTTTGTAACCTCTTTTAATCTCCTACCTCTTTCTGTCACTCGTTCTCTCTCTCTCTCATATATACTAGCAGGGCGACTCGACGTTACTCGGATTTAAAGAGGATTAATAAATGTTCCCCACTTTTGATACTTTTATTGTAATTGATATCGATGAAATCGCTCATTTGTCAATCAAATCAATTGATTGCCTGCCCTAATCAGGAACTCACTGCTGCACACTGGGAGTAAGCTTCACATGCCTCTCCGTAGTGACTGAGTCTACAATTCATTGTAGAGAACCTACTGTCGATTTTATGAAATTATTTTTAATTTCATATAATAACTTGAATTAAGTTTAAAATGCAAAAGTCAAGTACAATGGTCCAATTATATTTTAAACAAAAGTGTTCATTTTATAGGCCGAGCCATTCTGCTTGTGTGGTGATAACACTTCTTGAATGCAATTATGTTGGTAAGCTGCATAAGTGTTAACTTTAACGAAACAGTCCAATTTTGGTCAATCAGATTTCTTCGATTATCGATTTTTGATACTTATCAGAGGTATTCCAATAGAAAACCTATCTAAAAACACTCCCAGGCACATAAGGTACATGTGTATGAAATTAAAAAAATATCGGCCAAGTCGTTTTGGAGTCTATAGGGAACGACCTCGCGCGCGCACACACACACACACACACACACACACACACACACACACACACGCACACACACACACACACAGTGCCTTTTATATATAAGTAGAGAAGAGATACAGATAAACTTCTTTCCAGTTAATGAAAAAAATAAAAAAAATGTTTACATGCTGGGTTTGAACCTATAAACCACGTTATGCAAAAATAAAAGTAAAACAAACAAAAAAAAACGCAAATTTTCAAGTCTTATAAAATTCTTTGCAGTTAATGAAAAGGAAAATTAAGAAATTTATGTGCAGAGTTTGAACCTACAGACCACGTCATGCAAAAAATAAACATGCTATCAACTTACACACAGTAAAATTTTCATGGCCCGTTCTATCATTGTTGCTAAGCAACAACAGGGGAAAAAATGGCTTTACCGATGATAGGTAAAAATAAGTTTCGATTATCATCGGAGGGTATTCTGAGACAAAACTTAACTAAGATCACTCCCAGACTTATACACTAAAGTTCTGTAAATTTTAAAGAAAATTTGTTAAGCCATTTCAGAGTCTATAAGAAACGAACTCACACACAAAGTTGTATTTATATAATTGTAGAGATAATGTGTGTGTCATCCACAGACACTGTTTTGTTGTATTACAACTCTTCAGTGTGGCTAGACAAGAAAATGCCTCGAGTTGAGATTGAAATTTGTCTGCCTAATTGACAATCAGCACTTCTATCCATTAAACTGTCACAAACCGTAAGTAAAATTTCATAAACACTGTCAATAGCTAAATAAAGCTCCATTTGTTTACACAAAGAGTTTTATCTATACTGGTTGCTGTATTGGCTTTTTGAACCAGCTCAAAATCTTTGGCTTGTACTTGTATGTATCTTCACGAGGGGACTTAATTCAAAAAACAATATATATATATATATATATAATATCACACATGGCAGTATGACTGCGACAACCGTTAAGTCAGCTGAACAACAAACGTAAACCAAACGCTTCCATCTACACAACTACACACAAAGAATATTGTCGGTGCGACTGGACATGGTACAAAACAGTTCTGTCGACACAACCTAACACAGTTCCAAACAATTCCATCGACACGACCTGACACAATGTGAACAAATCCATTGATATGACCTGACACGCTACCAGAGCAACCTTGGCAGTTTCTTGCCGAACGACAGTGTCTTTTTGTAGCCTTTGGATGAACTCATTTTCGCTGTAGGTGGGCCAAACTAAGACACTGACATACAAGTTTTGACCACTTTTACGCAAGCCTGTCACACTATATACAGTGGTTGATGCTATTTCAGACAAAACGTGCATAAATGCATGTTTTAATTATAATATAATCATTATTTGAATTTTGATCACAATCCATTACATCATCTTGATTTTAAATAATTATTTACACCATTTTGATTTTACATAATCATTTACACCATTTTGATTTTAAATAATCGTTTACACCATTTTGATTTTAAATAATCACTTACAGCATTTTGATTTTAAATAATCACTTACACCATTTTGATTTTACATAATCATTTACACCATTTTGATTTTAAATAATCATTTACACCATTTTGATTTTAAATAATCATTTACACCATTTTGATTTTACATAATCATTTACACCATTTTGATTTTACATAATCATTTACACCATTTTGATTTTAAATAATCATTTACACCATTTTGATTTTAAATAATCGTTTACACCATTTTGATTTTAAATAATCGTTTACACCATTTTGATTTTAAATAATCACTTACAGCATTTTGATTTTAAATAATCATTTACACCATTTTGATTTTACATAATCATTTACACCATTTTGATTTTAAATAATCATTTACACCATTTTGATTTTAAATAATCATTTACACCATTTTGATTTTACATAATCATTTACACCATTTTGATTTTAAATAATCATTTACACCATTTTGATTTTACATAATCATTTACACCATTTTGATTTTACATAATCATTTACACCATTTTGATTTTACATAATCATTTACACCATTTTGATTTTAAATAATCATTTACACCATTTTGATTTTAAATAATCATTTACACCATTTTGATTTTAAATAATCATTTACACCATTTTGATTTTACATAATCATTTACACCATTTTGATTTTACATAATCATTTACACCATTTTGATTTTACATAATCATTTACACCATTTTGATTTTACATAATCATTTACACCATTTTGATTTTACATAATCATTTACACCATTTTGATTTTACATAATCATTTACACCATTTTGATTTTAAATAATCATTTACACCATTTTGATTTTAAATAATCATTTACACCATTTTGATTTTAAATAATCATTTACACCATTTTGATTTTAAATAATCATTTACACCATTTTGATTTTAAATAATCATTTACACCATTTTGATTTTAAATAATCATTTACACCATTTTGATTTTAAATAATCATTTACACCATTTTGATTTTAAATAATCATTTACACCATTTTGATTTTAAATAATCATTTACACTATTTTGATTTTAAATAATCATTTACACCATTTTGATTTTAAATAATCATTTACACCATTTTGATTTTAAATAATCATTTACACCATTTTGATTTTAAATAATCATTTACACCATTTTGATTTTAAATAATCATTTACACCATTTTGATTTTAAATAATCATTTACACCATTTTGATTTTAAATCTCTAAAATTTAAAGTTTTAAATAATCATTACGTCATTTTGAGTTTAAATAATCATTACGTCATTTTGATTTGAAATAATCATTACGTCATTTTGATTTGAAATAATCATTACGTCATTTTGATTTGAAATAATCATTACGTCATTTTGATTTGAAATAATCATTACGTCATTTTGATTTGAAATAATCATTACGTCATTTTGATTTGAAATAATCATTACGTCATTTTGATTTGAAATAATCATTACGTCATTTTGATTTGAAATAATTTTTACACCATTTTGATTTTAAATAATTATTACACCATTTGGATTTTAAATAATCATTTATACGATTTTGATTTTAAATAATCATTTATACGATTTTGATTTTAAATAATCATTTATACGATTTTGATTTTAAATAATCATTTATACGATTTTGATTTTAAATAATCATTTATACGATTTTGATTTTAAATAATCATTTATACGATTTTGATTTTAAATAATCATTTATACGATTTTGATTTTAAATAATCATTTATACGATTTTGATTTTAAATAATCATTTACACAATTTTGATTTTTGATTTTAAATCATTTACACCATTTAGATTTTAAATCATTTACACCATTTGGATTTTTGATTTTAAATCATTTACACCATTTGGATTTTAAATAATTATTCACACTTTTTTGAGTTTAAATAATTATTCACACCATTTTGAGTTTAAATAATTATTCACACCATTTTGAGTTTAAATAATTATTCACACCATTTTGATTTTCAATAATTATTCACACCATTTTGATTTTCAATAATTATTCACACCATTTTGATTTTCAATAATCTCTAAAATTTAAAGTTTTAAGAAGAAATTGAAATTCAGAATTTTGCTTCATTTCAATGACTATGGATCAAATTCAATGCAAATCTGAAATATTTTAATTTTCAAATAGAAGCTTGTCCTCATTATGTCCCCGACCAATAATCCTTTACCCCAAAGAAACTAAAATTTTGGGAATGTCTATTAATTGATGTTAAATTTTGAAAATTGGAGACATCTGAATTCTCACATGAACATTCATCTCCAGTTTTATCTCCTTTACATAAAACCAAATTACACTAAATATAGCACACGTTTGGAAACCTTACACCTAGTAGCTGTTCCAAAATCATAATGATCGGTTAATTAGTTTAAAAGTGAATCTAGTACAAATATAAACATACCTATCTTTATATAAACAGACATGCAAATATTGGGCTTTATTATAGACCAGCCTGAGTGCTCGGGGTTGCCTGGGTATTTGGAGGTGTTTGTTGAGCGAAAAAAAAGTTGAAGTAGACAGGCTGGCTCAAACCATGACACGAAGGCAGAAAAGAAAGTGGAGATGTATGTAGGCCTGTTGGTTGAGCAAAAAAAAAAAAAAAAAAAAATAGTAGTAAGAAAGCTCGAACCCGTAACACGCCAGAGTAAAAAAAAGTTGAAAGAAAAACAAACAAACACTCTTATCGATGCACCTACCGCGGTTGTGACGTCATGGGCGGTCAAAATGATGCCTTTTATGTGACGTCGTTTACACAAGGTTTGAATGACTTGCAAAAAATCAGTAAAAAAAAAACGACTCTCCTTGTAGAAAACGACCCCGTTGAGGGTGAAGGAATTAATGTTTTTTGCCAATTTTTCAATATTTGTCGTCCAAGGGGTTGAGCTTCAAAAGGATACCAATCTCGTGAAAATCCGTTGCCTCGGTCGAAAGTTTTAGGTAGGCATACAAACATATATACATACAAACATACATTTAAACAAACAGGTGAGATTTATACAGTAAATAAAAGAATACTGGGTGCATAACATTTGAAGACAGATTTCTACATGCATAAAAACAGATAAGTCTTTTTACTGCAAAACGGTTTTGAAGATAAGAATAAATATATTGTTTTATAATTTTATTCACTAAAGTCATATCGATTCCCATTCGATCATCAATGTTAATTCACATTGAACTTGATCAGTATTAAAAGGTGACCTTTGGAAACACCAGGTGCTGTATTTGATCACCACTTATCTTGGCATTATTTCCAGTCATCGTGGATTTCTCTTTGCCACTGAAACCATGCAGTGTTGACTCTGGAGAAGAATGGTTGAAGATTATGTAACCCTTGCATCACAATTATATATGCAAACACCCCAACAATGGGTATCCATTGTCTGTGAAGAGTGGAGCCGTACTAATACATATTTCTGATCGTTTCTTTTGAAAAACACTAATTGACTGTACCATAATGTGCGGCAAAATCACGTAAACAGCAGTCGCTGCAGTGAAATAGAAAGAGGAGCAGTAGGAGGTAGCAGGACTGGTGATATCATGTGGAGATAGCAGCAGAGAAGTAAGACAGAGAGAGTAGAGTGGGGAAAAACGTGACTGCATGAACAGCAGGAGAAAGAGCAGACGACGATGATTCCTTGTTAGCCAGTGACAGCTCTGTCAAAATTTATGTGTGATTAGAAGCACAGACAGGAAATAAGTGTCTCTCAAAAAACTGAATTCAAAGTATATCTTTTATTTGTTTGGCACCTCGATGGGGTCGACAGACGAGAGGAAGAATGAAATGAGAACGCCTTCTATAACATTACATAATGATGTGTATATTAATAAATTCAGGTGTTTTAATACTATTAGGGCGTCTAGAATGTCTCTTGCACTTTGATTATAGCAATACCTTTTACTCTCTTTGTAAGCAAAAAAATTCAACTGACTTTGAAAAATTGCTTTATTTCTAAATTGCTAGATTTTGTGATTGCTATTGGTAATTCTGGAATATAGAAAATAATATTCCTGCTATTTTACAAATAACATGTCTTCAAATACCTTATGCACCCTATGTATGTATGATGTATGTGTGTGTGTGTATGTATGATGTATGTGTGTGTGTATGTGTATATATATATATATAATGTATGTATGTATGTATATATATACTAGCTGGAACTCAGAATTGATCGATCGTACATTTTGCTTAAACATGATATTTTAATTTATGCTCATTGCATATGTATTATTATAGAATAAATCTTCTATTGAATATTGGTAGCAAAACTAAACAACAATCTGTTGTTTCTGTAGAGTTAACAAAATAGGATTCACAAAAGAACTGCTCTCATTCGAACCTGGAATCCGTCCAGTCAAAAGAAGAGATATGCAAATTGTGGTATCATCAGAATTAAAAGTGACTGCATGTAAGGACGTTTTTCGCGAGAAAGAGAGAGAACGTAATCTCATTGACGCGATCGAATGTAATTATGATTTTTGTGAAAAAGAGAAGAATACGAATGTTGACTGTGTAGGCAACCAAAGATGAGCGAGGAAAAGTTCTGGCCCTTTTTTTTTTGTCTTCAATATTATATATTACAAGGAATAATTTGCCTGGTAGACTAATTTGCAAATAAATAAAATAATGATAATATTTCCATCTGTGTTTGTCCACAATATCATGTCAGCTGATATTTGGGTTTGACAATGAATGCACTGGAAATGTCACTTCTGATTAATGTTTAGTTTTAAAATATGCAAAGGAAGAAATGATTTGTGGCGATTTTAAATAGTACCTCGTCTTTGATCATAAATTAAACTCATTAATGAGAAAAAATTAAAATAAAATGGTGAGGCAAACCCGGGCTTGAACAGGGGACGATTTGATCTGTAGTCGAATACTCTACCACTGAGCTATATATTCAGATGACAATAATTCTGTTTTTTTTTTTTTTCTGTTTTTTTTTTTTTAAGAAGAAATCATTTGCTAAGATTTTATTAAATCCCTTGCTGATGTAACATATAAAAATTACCCCTGTAAAAATTTTCTTTTTATCTATAAGAAAAAAAATTATTTTAGGATCGGATGTTTTTGATTTTTGATCCTTATCGGATGAATTTCTGTATAAAAACATATCTAAGAACACTGCCAGAAATATAAATTACCTTTGTGTGAAATTTGCAAAAGATAGGCTCAGCCATTTGGGAACCTATGAGGAAGGAATGCACACACACACATATATATAACAATAGAAAAATGCGAGCATGAAAAGTAATATGGTTAAACATAGAAAAGAAAAGGACAAAATATTCTAGTAAAAAATATAAATTTATAACTTAAAATATTGCAGCATAAAAAATTGATTATATAATGTTATAAATTGAATTTAAAAAAAAATTAATGTTTCAATATTTTAAGTTATGAATTTACTAGAATATCTTGTCCTTTCTCTCCCATGTTAACCATATTACTTTTCATGCTCGCATTTTACTATTGTAGGCCATGATTTTCCCAGGCTTCCAGTAAATTCACTTGTTCTTTGTTTAATTTCAGTCTTATTTTTTTGCCCTCATAAACATAAACATATGTAAAACAATGTACGACATTCGTTTGCTTTCATTCTCTGTTTCACTTGTTACTTCTTTTTGCGTGAGCAGTGAATTAGTAGCAATACTAGTCACTGAAGCGACATGGCTGCTATGGAAACCATCCATAAAGAACGTCGCCCACCTCCTTACGAATGTTGACGATTTTGAACACCAATAAATTCATCATAACTTTGTTTTACTGAACGAAAATTGAAATTTTTTTTCACAATATAGCTGAGGTGATCTATAAACTGTAATAATTGTTTGAAATTTGGTCGAAAAATGAGTGCGTGGTGAAGTTTTAAAACGGTTCTAAATGTCTAAAACTGCCACTTAACCATGTATTCAAACACAGTAGTATTTGAATGATATATACATGGCATAATCACTTTGGCACACCAGTTCTTATCAGATCGCCGAAGTTAAGCAATATTGAACCTGGCTAGTACGAGATGAGTAACCATTTGGGAATTCTAGGCACTCTGTTCTCTGCTTATCTTGGCATTGTTTCCAGTTATCTTGAACCTCCATTTGCCACTGGTATTTAACAGCACCGGCTAAGGAGAGGTGTGGTTGGAAATTGTGCAACTCTTTCTTGCTACAAAAATTCCATGTGCAGGCACCCTTACAGTGGGTTTCTATAGTCTGTCAAGACTGAAGGAAGCTACCATCTATATATATAAAAGTGAAAATGTGTATTAGTTTGTGCATTTTTTTGTATGTCCGGCAAAAGCTTCTTCCTTTTTTTTTTTCTTTTTTTTTTCGAGGGGGGGGGGGATTGCCACGTCTTATAACTTTTTATATACTCTCTAGATTATAATATCTCTGATTTACGAAAGGTCGCTCTACTTTTATTTGAGTGACTTTTATGTTACAAAATTTGCGCTATTTCTTGCTCTCGCCTATTTGTTTGTGTTTTTCGTATATAAAAGCAACACTAAAAATAAAAAGCAGTGTTCTCGGCAGACACCTCGCTAGTCTATTACATAAATCTCAACTGTCTGTTTGTTAGTATGTATGTATGCCTTAAAAAACTTTTGATAGCACCGGTGGATCCTGAATAGATTGGTATCATTTTGGAGGTTGACGTCTCAGACAACAAATATCAAAAATTGGCCCAAAACATTAATTCCTTTACCCTCAACTGGGCAGTTTTCTACAAGGAGGGGTCGCCCCCTCTCTCCCCCCCGGTCTGCCTTGTTGTTTTGATCCCCCCCCCCTCCACTACTAAATTTTTTTTTTTTTTTTTTAACACCTCTCTCCATCTGGACTTCTACTGTTATTTTACCCCCCCCCCTCTCCACACCCGGACAATGCCAGGTACCCTCGCTAGTTTATATATAAATACAGGGTGACCCAAAAAAACGGGGCCCCAACTCTAATTAGGTCCCGTTTCTTAGTGTTTTGTCCAAATGAAATGAAACTTTGGTCATAACTAGTTTATTATATTCAAAACATCACATCAAAACACTAGGGTCTTTGGCCTTTTTTTTCTCCGTTGACTGTAAAATGCTCAGAAAAACAATCGAATGTCCTGTTTTTCTTTTTTGGGGTCACCCTGTATAATTATCCACTGATACGTGCTTCGTTGTTTACAACTCATCAGAATGGCTATATCTGATGAGTCGTAGATGACAAAACATGTGTCAGTGGATAATTATATTTTAAAAACAATATATATGCCCCTCCCCATATGGGAGTACCAAATTAGTTAAAGGGAAAATTATTCCCAACTTGCATTTAGGTAAAAATGCACTTTCGTAAATAATTGAATTCATTCAAAACGCATCAAAAACAAATAACATATATATATTCTTTTTCTAGGAAGTTTGACCACCTGTCTCTTCTATTACTGATATGAAGAAAGAAATGTTAAATATCTACTTGGTCTTTGATTAGTCAGGTGCAAAGCCATAAAATATAGCTCTTATCATTTGCTTGTTGTCGGTATTACCGTTTTCTTTCCTCTTAATAAAATCAAGATTACTTTTTGAAGGTCATTGTTTTATGATGAGGTAGATAAGTTATTGTACCTTTTGTGGAGGTTAAATTTTGAGGTCGTATAAATATGAATGGATTTAAAAGCGTTAACCAATGCATATTTAAAAAAAAAAACTTGTAGGGGGAAATTTAATTGTAAAACACTGGTTTCTAATTTTTGTGCTGTAAACTATGCAAGAAACATGGCAATGGTAACTTCACACCTGACTATGTGAATATACTGTAAAATTATGGGCCCCTTATTTTTACGGGCATTACACAAAAGTATGTAATGTTCCTCAAATGTTTATGCATGATGTTGCTTCATATGATTATGTGTCATGAAGCTATTGTTGAGAATACATGTTATGTGAAACTGAAAATCAACACTTACATATATTCTTCTTGTAATAATAATAACTAGCGGGACCTGTGGAAATTCCACAGTGTCATCTTTTATATGTAATATATTGCTGCTGGGCATTCTGTGGGCGTTCAGGATGAATGAATACACCATCATATTCTATCACTTTTGTTAAAACTGTAAAAATATTTAGCTAAGCAACTCTATATATTAATACATAAATCTCTCTCTCTCTCTCAAATAATAAAAAATGTAAAAAAAAAATAAACAATGAAAAAAAACAAAAAACAAATTACTGCTGTAGATATCATTACAAAATAAAGAAGTGCAGTGATGCATCAATTTTTGTCCTAAATATTTTAAATTAGAAAACTTATAGCGTCCACTGGCTAAGAGATTTGTGTTATCTTTTACTATGGAATAACTTAAAATCGTTTTTGTAAATGTGTATGCCAGAATTAAATCTACACCAATGAAATTTGCCGGAAAGCCTGACACACAAAAAGAGCACACACGCTATTGTATTTATATATATATATATATATTTGTTTGTAAATATTTTCTTTTTTATTTTAATTTTTTCCAGATACATCTACCTTACTTAAAGATTGCTAGATTTATTTATGGTGTCTTTTACATATAAAAAAACCCACCCAATACTTTTGCTGATGAGGAGACTTTGTTTAAAAAAAACTATATGTCAAAATTATTGTCCGTGGCTTAATGCCTATCACAATAAAACATTGTTTCCGAAACGATCGTACAAATTATTGACTTTGTTGTTGTTCCTTCTTATGAAACAGATTTTTAATTCTAATTTTAATTTTGAATTATCAATCACATTACTAAATATTAAAGTAGCTCTAGGATATTTGCCTATCGAGCTTATTACATATCTGAATTACAACGGGCACTGTTCTTTTCTTGTATTTTAATTAAATTAGTAATTTTACTATCACATTAAAATACACTCTGCTCTTTAGACTACTGTTCTAACCTCATTTAAATTATATATATATATATATATATATATATATATATATATAATACGTTTTTGGTTTGGATGATATATATGCTTATATTGCTTATCATCTACATCTACTCATCAATCTTCAGCTGTATATGTGAACACGTCCATAAACATGAGTGCGCATATCCTGTGTATGTATATGTACGTGAAGAAGCATGTGTGGTAGTGCGCGAGTGTATATACATGTATGTTCACGTGTACGAGTGTGTTCGTGGGGTGGTGTGGAAGGACTTGGTTTTGAACAGAGGCCACACAAGTTGCTGACCATTCCAAGTCGAAAATGCTGGAAGGGTCATATTCAGATAGATCTTTACCTTAATGGCTATACCCGTGCCCCTTCCCCCCCGCTGCTAACTCTGCTCGCTCACTCATGTTTTCTATCATTCACACTGAGGAAGATCGAAGGATCGGTCGAAAATTATGTGCTTTTGAAGGAAACATTTTTTTTTTTTTCAAAAGACTTTTTGTATTCCTACACGTCAACACACAAGAAATAAATACAGAAAAGATATAAACATTCATATATTTTCCGTATTGATTTTTTATTCATATATATATATATATATATATATATATATATATATATATATAAAAATGTATGTTTGTTCGTAACCAATAATCTAACTAACCATTAGACCAATTGCTTCGACATCCATGCATGTTTTTAATTATAACATTATAGTTAATTTTTTTTTTTAATACATTAGGTGGTTTTCTTTGTAATGATGTTGCCATTTTTTTATTTGGGGAAATATCACCACGCGCCAGTGATGCACTATCACTAAAAGGAACTTTTGGTCAACGTCAGTATCTCTCTTAATGTAAACAGAATTTGTTTACTGTATGGGTATATTAGAAATGTTTCACAAATTTTAAATGGGTAAAATTAAGTGATTATTGAAAATGTAATCATGTGATTAAAACTTAATTTATATTCACTACGTGTGGTCACTTTCGTGTCAATAATTCATTGAAAACAGATATTAGCAGCAGAGCGACCATTGTGGATCATATTTTTACTATTCAGGAAATTAAAGACATATATTTGACTAATGAAATTCCTAGTTCAGTCACCTAAATTAGAGTGAAATGAGTTTAGGAATTTATATCCAAACCTAAATATTATTTTTACTTAAAAATAACATTAATACAATAAGTTATAACAAGTTTCACCACAAACTTGTATATCTACTGACGTTGTATTAGAAACTGAGCGACCCCTAAAAGTCTTTAAATATTGAATTTTTGGCATTTAAAAAAAAAAAATTGCACAATCTGGTTGCTGTCAAATCAATAATAATCTGTTGAAAATATTGAAAAAAAAAAAAAAATCCAAAAAGAACCTCTCCCATACAGGCAATAATTTGGTTCTGTGTTTCCCTTGAGTTTTTCCAATAAGAGGGATTGATATACTATAACTTTGTATTAGAAACTAAGCACCCCTTACAGATAGTTAAATATTGAATTTTTTGTATTTTTGTTAAATTTGTTAGTTTGCAATCGCTAATAATACACTCAAAAAATGGTAAAAAAAAAAAATTTAAAAGAATGGTACTCTTATGGAATTTGACCTGAATCCTCAGGATTTTCTGTCAATTATGATTAAGGCTCAACCGGCAATCACTGGAAGCCGAGTGTTGTTCAAATGTTGAAACACTAAATCTACATTTTTTTTTTTTTTTTTTTTTTTTGTATACAAAAATATATTTTTTTAATTTCTTGGATGATGGGGTTTTTTCTGTTTTTTTATAACATCTGTTGACAAAAAATTGTAAATTCTCTTGGAAAAAACTTTTCTTAATTTCACCTAACCATTTACAGTTTTCTATAAAGAGCATTCATCTTTTCTTATAAAAAAAATCTGTTTACAAAAAAAAAAAAAAACGTTTACTGCCAATTTTCTTTTTAAAAAAAGCAAACAAAAAATTTAAGTTTTCTTGGAAAAAAAAACTTGCACCTAACAATTTACGGTAAAAAAAAAAAAAACATTAATCTTTTCTTGGAAAAAAAAGCCAACTTTTGACAAAAAAATAAAATAAAAGTAAATAAACAAAATGCAACTTTTCTTAAGAAAAAAAAAATATATTCAGTAAATTTACAGTAGGTTTTTGCTATTTTTTATTATATTTCTATTTTTTTTTTTTTTCAGGTATGTTTGTTTTGAAATTTGTTTAATCTGGCGACTACCGGTCGAACCTGAATCATAATTGACAAAAAATCCCAAGGATCTGGGTCAAATTCTGCAAGAGTACCAAAATAATATACCCGAGTGTGTTCATTGTACAGGTCATCTAATAAAAAATCAGACAGCCAAAAAGTTGATATTTAATTAAAAAAAAACATAACTTTTTTTTTTTTTTTTTTTTACAAGGGTGTCACCACTTATCAAGGCCCAGAGGCCACTCGAGGATAAGGGTTAATAGGTATACATTAGTCATTGTGATTTTAGCATAGTAAACAGTGGGAATTTTGCAACTTGGATTACTTAGGGGGACGATTCAATTAGAACTTGTTCACTTTGGACATTTTTTTTTTTTTTTTTTTTTTTCATAGGTATCAACTCATTATCAAGGCCAAGAGGCCACTCAAGGATAAGGGTTAAGGAGTGTACAGTAGAAATTGGACAATATAATAATCATTAGTTATGAAAATTTGTTAAATTTGATGACTTATATGGAACGGCTCATCAAGAACTTATTTACGTTAGACTTGAAGACAACCATATTGTAGTCAGCCGGAAAGCAGGAAAACGGAAGACAATTCCACAGGCGTGCAGTTCTATTAAAAAAGCTTTGTTCATGGAATCTACGTTTAGGTTTAGGCACAGATAAAGAGTGGGGGTAATTATTGATAGTGTTTACAGCTAGATGAGTGTTTCTTGTGAAAGTTTTGCGAGGGGGGACCATAGATTGAAGCTCAGTCGAACACTCTCCATGAAAATAACGATACATCAGAGACAAACTCGCAACATCTCTTCTGTGAGATAGAGGTTGCAAGGAAGAGAAAAGGACATCTCCTACGAGGCTACGAAGTCTATTTTGAACTCTATCAAGGCAGGACAAGTCCTTTCTAGCAGCGCCTGCCCAGATGTGGCAACAGTATTCCATCCTTGGACGTACCTGGCTCTTATATAGATAGAGAATTGCATCAGCAGTGAGATATCTATTGGATCGATAGAAAGATCCCACCATTTTTCCAGCGGCCTTGGCAACAGATTTGATGTACGTGTTCCATTTAAGATCAGGAGTAATGGTCAAGCCCAGAAGCTTGTCAAAACTTGAGGCCTCCTGAAGACGAGAGCCATTCATTTCAATTGATGCCAGATGTGGATCAGAATGTTGATGATGTAAAGAGAGAAGCTTGGTTTTAGATGCATTAAAAGTAACCAGCCACTCCTTTCCCCATTGTACTACATGCTCAAGATCAGAGGAGAGAGAATTGGAGAGAACTTGGTCGTTTACTGTCTTAGATGTGCTACCATAAATGGTAGTGTCGTCAGCATAAATGTCTACAAATGATTTAAGGATGTGATTTGGAAGATCATTAATGTAGATCAGGAAAAGAGTTGGGCCCAGGATGGACCCCTGAGGGACACTGGCATTAATACTGTGAGCTTCTGATTTTTGCCCCTCAACTACTACTCTTATGAACCTATCAGAAAGAAATGATTTAATAATTGAGAAGACATTTCCAGCTATACCATAGCTAGAGATCTTATGAAGTAAACCTTTATGCCATACCTTATCAAAGGCCTTAGATATGTCGAGAGCAATTGCCCTAGAAAGGTTGCTTCCGTCGAGAGATTTGCTAATCCTATGAGATATAACTGTAAGCACATCTGCTGTAGATCTAGCAGAACGGAAACCATATTGAGTGTCACTAAGAAGGTTATTTTTGTTGAGATGGTTGATTACTTCTGTATTTAACACAGATTCCAGCAACTTACTCATGACGCACACGAGACTTATTGGCCTGTACTGAGAGGGGGATGTGCAATCACCTGAATTCTTAAATACAGGGCATACAGATGAAATTTTCCAGGGAGATGGGAAACTATTCTCCTTAAGACAACGTTTAAATAGTTTTGTAAGTATGGGCGCTAGTTCAGGTTGAAGTTTTTTGAGTACTATAATTGGAATACCGTCCGGGCCAGTTGCTTTACTGGAATCAAGGTTTTTGATTAGCTTGGCAACATCACGTACAGATATACGTATATCACATAGTGTGTTTTCAGATACAAGAGGAAATATTGGGGGTTGGCGGCCTTGATCGCAAAAGGTAGAATTAGCTGCAAAGTTCTTGACAAAGAGTTTGGCTTTGTCTGATGCTGACGAGATTACCTCAGGTCCATTGATGATAGTTGGAATGGAGCGCACACTTCTGTTCAGAATTGTTTGCTATTTGCCAAAACTGGTGGGAACCAAGCCACTGCTCAGCTACTTTGGACTTAACAGATTGAGCATACAACCATCTTGCACTCTTTATTACTTTCTTACAATGGTTGCTGGCAGTCCTGAAAGCGGCTTTAGTTTCCATACATCTATTACGTTTGAAACAGTGGAAAAAGTGATTTCTGTGCGCAATGGCAGCAGCACATTCTGGAGAGAACCATGGTTGGCTGTTAAGTTTTTGCTGAAACTTTTTCGAGTGTATGAAACGATCAATACCTACAATTAACCATTCCGTCAGGTCTAATACTATAGAGGACACATCCTTTTTAAATATTACATTTAATACTACTTAAAACTACTTACATTTTTTTTTTTCAATTTCAACAATAGCAATGTTATCTCCCCAATTGTCATGTCACAATTATTTGTCTTCCATGATTCAACGAAAAAGTTGTTTTGACTGTTTCTTTTGTCATGTGATGTGACGTAAACACAAGGGAAATAGCTCTTCGAAAACTATTTTCTTTAATTGGAAGATTTTTCACTATATCTAAAATATAAAAGGCAAAATGTGTTTGTATGTTTTTGACAGATGCGTCGGACCGTGACAAAATCAGTGTTGTTTTAAAGTGTGATGTCTCGGATGACAAATATTGAAAAATTGGCCAAAAGCATTCATTCTTTCACTGTCAACTGGACCGTTTTTTACAAGGAGTGGGGGGGGGGGGTCACTTTTTTTTTTGTTGGAATTTTTGCAATTCATTCAAACCTTGCGTCAATGACGTTGTATAAAAATTATTATTTTGTCTGCCTGTGACGTCACAATGGCAGTGGGCGCATTGATAAGACCGTTTGCTTTTTTTCATCTCCTTTTTCTCCTGCATGTTCCAGGTTCGAGCCTGCCTACTACTCCTAATTTTTTTGCTTAACCAACACCTTTACACACACCTCCACACACCCGGGCTAGTCTAAAATAGAATGACTTGTGTGATGGGGCATCATATACATATTTATAAATGAGTAAAAATTGTTATTTGTTATAAAGTGGAGGATTAAGAGCTTCCGTAAATAAAAATGTCTTTCATAAATAAATGCTTGTCAGGAACGTATTCTTTGTAGGCAGGATTTTATATATTTTATATGCTTACTTGTCTTTGACAGATTATCAGTTTATAATGAAGATGTTGCTTGATTCTGTATATCTTTGCCAATAATAATCTATTTTGCTATTTAAAATGTTCATTTGTTTTTGTTTCTTTCAGAACTCCTTACGGGAATTGGGTTGTCCCAAAAAGCTTGCCATCTTATTGAAATCCTATGTAATGTCAACGAAAGTCGGCTACAATGTTTCGACTGCTCTCATCTCGTCTGTTGCCAATGCTGTCTCAAATATGTCCGTCAACGATAAAAACCAGATTGTCTTACAGGTTAGTTTTTTTTGTTTGTTATCGCTAATTGTTTTTATTATCCTTCATTTGTTTATGTGTGTATATGCTCCCCATATGAAGGCATCACACTAGTGAAAAGGAATGTTTTTACCTTTAGCATTTACGTAACGCTTCCCCATAAAACTATATTTGAAAATGTTAATTTGTAAAAACTCGCAAAACCAAAAGCAAAATAACATTTATGGTTTATTTTCCTCTTTCGTTAATGAGGTTTTGTGGCCCAGTGATAAGAGCATTGTATTTTAATCATTGCAGTCCCAGTTTCAAATCTTGGTAGATTCAGCCATGCTGATGAGACATAACACAGCAAAATACATTTTTGTGGATAATTATATTTTACATTATGTGCTTAGGTATTGCTGAAAAAAAAAAAAACTTTTAAGCAACTACACTTTGGATATGCATCAAAAAATTTTTTCTTTATGTATCCATTTGTGACCTGTTTGCATTAAAACTATTAATATTTAATAATAAAAACTGCCATGAATGTTTGAAAGTCGAACACATAACTGACGAAGGGAGACATCCCGAAATATAGCATCTAGTAAACTGTTCTGTTAACATATCGATTTCTATTACACACAAACATTGACTTATATATACAACTCAAGCAACTAATGGGGAAATTTACTTGTCAAGTGTCATTATAAGCTTCAGTCCATCATAAGTATTAATGTATTATTATTCATCGGACTACTATTCTCATCTTGAGTGTGATTTTCTCAACGTTTCTGTCGATATAACCTCTGACCTTCTTCAGGTTTATCTTGTCGAACTCTGGAATGTTTCTGTTGAACTCGGGAATTTGGACGGAATTTCGAGTGGAACCCTTTATTTACTTCACGGGGGTAGCATGCTCTTGTTCCATCAGCCATGACTGGATAGAGGTCCTAAGTAATTCGCAAATGTATATTTCGGTCACCCACACTGAGGATTGCACCTTCAACCTTCAGGAGAATATCACTTTTATAATTGTTTTTTTTTCCAGTACTCTAACCACTGCGCCATGGGTCCTTGCGGAGGTTATATCGACTGAAACGTTGTAAAAATCACACTCAAGATGAAAACAGTAGTCCGATGAATAATAATACAAATAACCAATCCTCATCTCAAAAATTCAGAAACGTCATAAGTATTAATGTTTATATTTATCCCAACCAAAAATAAAAAAGCTTGATAAGTAAAAAGTAGAGTTTAATATCAACAAAATACTGACAATAAAGAAGGGTGGTGAAATATCCTTATTTTACATTCTTTCAGCAAGTGGATGGAACGAAGTTTCATGAAATGCTAAAACCAGCAAATCTTTAGCTCCACTATTTTTATGATCTGCTAACTAGTTTCTTTCCTCTAATGAAAAGAACCTTACATTCTTTGAAACTCCGCGGAATAAGAATATTTCACCACCCTTCTTTATTGGAGGTATCCTGTCGAAAAACAAATTTTTGCATGTAAATCTCCGGTTTACAGTCTTTATTTATGCTTATGAGATATACAAATAAGCTGCCTTCAATAAGTTTCCAGACTTTTTCGTATGGGCACTTTTATTGATAGTGTACAACATCTTTCTTTCTGATCTTCTCTGAGCACCCTTGGGACAAACTTTGCGCAAATCTTCCGCATCTTCAGTTTCGTGCAAATAATTGTGTGTACAGTTCCCACACTGACATCAAACTGTACACTTATGGTCTCTATAGATCATGACGGGCCTTAGCCATGAAATTCTTTATTTGGCCAATCAACTCTGGTTTTCTGACTTCCGAATCTCTTATGCCACTAAAAAAACTAATGCTCGATTCATGCAAGATGGTCCAAAAACAGTTTGAAGCATTCCATATGTTTCTGTGGCATTTTGTCAAAGTTGTACAGAATTTTATTGCATCTCGTTTTTCTGAAATGTCCTCACATCCAGATTGCATTTTTGAAATTCACCAGCTGTGACAATCCAGCTTTAGTTGGGTGTATCCCAATTCCTGCTGTAGCTGTTTGTTTGAACCTGAAATCATAAAAATTGGTCAGTCATCTCATAAGATATATAACAACATACTAAATTTTCAGGAATCTACGACAATTTTAAATGCTTGTACAAAAATACTCTGGAAACTTATTGAAGGCACCTGTGTGTGTGTTATATATATATATATATATATATATATATATATATATATATATATATATATATATATATATAATGATTACCTACATTGTTACTCCCTCCTCACTCTTTTTTTTTTTACAATTTGGTAAAGTTTTCAAAGGTCAAATCATTGAAGTTTGACCTCTTAACAGCCAAATTTCTGGCCGAAAACCGATTATAAAGATTTTCCCAAATCTCAATACCCCTTATGTTAAATCTCGAGTCTGTAGACTGAAAATTTAGTTATTTGGTACATACACAGACAGACACGCAGATAGACATTTTCACTTTTATAGACATATAGATTGTTTAATTATTAAGGAAGATGGAGAAACATTCCGTCTCTCTTTTCATTTCTCTAAGAAAGATATCTGTTAAAATAAAAATTTTATTTTGTAGAAAAAAAAGATGTTTTTATTGTCAAGCGAACTACTATATTGAGGAAAATAATATATACAATGTTAGATTTTTATAGGTAAACTATTTTATTTTGTCCCTAAACTGATTGCTATGTAGCGGTGATATTTTTTTTTATGTTTTTTTTTTTTTATCTTGTACAGATTTTTATTTTTTTTATTTTTTAGAGTAGAATAAAAAGATTTAAAAAAAATAAATATTATCAAATATTTATTTTATGATATTCTCATTTTTCAATTCAATCTTTATATATTCTTTTAATCTAATTTATAAAACTGAATCTGTCTGTCTCCATATTTTCAAACTGTCTCTTCCGAAACTAAAAGTTGCAGTCGTGCTAAGGGCTTCAAATGATTGGATTTTTTATGGACCATTCCTTTATGGGTCTTTAGCCGGTTAAAATAGTTTTTAAAGGGTCAAAAAGGGGGTCAAAATTGAAGCAAAAAAATCGTTATACATTTTGTACATTCATCTTGGTTTATTTTTAATCGGTTCATATTCGTGTCCCGTTGGTACAATGGTAACGTCACCATATTTGAATGCTGCAGTTTAGCTTTTGGTTTTGATTCTAGCTGATGGCACCCAAATACTTTTTTTTACTTTTGAAATCACAACTCTGTAATAATATATATGAAATCTGGACCAATCAAATTATTGTATTTAAGCACATTTTACCACTGGGTAAAACCGGGCACCCTCGCCCCACTCCCGCTAGTTTATTTTAAAACTTAAATTTTTAATCTGGTTTTTATTTAAATAAAATAAATTATAAATAAAATAAAAATAATAAATCCTTAAATAAAAATATGACTCAAATCATAATTTTTTAAATACAAAATCCTGAAATATTAAAAAAAAAAAAAAAAAAAGAAATGTATAAAATTCTAAAATATGTAAGTAAATATCTATTTCAATAAATTATAATGAAAGTATAACCTATTAAAAGTTATGGCAGTTTGTAAAGAAGGGGAGATAATAACACTTGATTGAAGGAAACAACACTTGAATCAATGTGTTGAAAACCCAATTCTATTGTTATTCTTATAATGATGTCTAAAATTACTGTAAGAGTACATTTCCTTTATTTATAAAAGGAAGTTGATCATTGTAAGCATTGGATGGGGGGACTCCTTATAAGTAGGAAGATATTTTTGGTGTTTGCTCTTGTTTGCATTTTACACAAATATTTAAAAACATTTAAAAAAAAAAAAAAAAAAAAAAAAAAAAACTCTGGAGACAACGCAGATTTCATCATATTTTTACATAAATTGTTCCCTTCATGACTTGTTAGACTATTGAAGTAAGTAAAACAATCCATTTCTTATAACATGTTTATTCAAGGAAAACAAAAACAAATCTGTATTTCTTCCACATGTTTGTTATTTAAACAATTTTTTTTTCTAACAAAAATTTTCTGACATTAATTTTATTGCCCATATCTTAGCTGAAGTTTAAATTTAAGCAAATTATTTGAATCTGGAAAAAATTATGTATTGCTTTTCTGTTATGTGTCTAATTTTTTATTTTATTTTATTTATTTATTTTTTATTTTTTTGCCCAATTGTCTTGTATAATTACCAAAGTACTCTTACTTGGTAAAATTCAGTTGTAAAAAATTACACCGTTCTGAAGGTTGAAGGTTCAGTCCTCAATGTAAGCAACATTTAAAATACATTTGCAAATTACTTGAGACTTCTACCCTAATATGGCTGACAGAATGAGAGCATGCTGCCCCCATTGATTAAATAAATGGTTCTGTTTCAAATTCCATGCCAATTCTCAAGTTACACCTGAAGAAATTTGAAGGTTACATCAACCAAAATGTTGTGAAAATAATGCCAAGGTGAGAACAGTGGTTAGAAATCTTTGCTATAACGTTATCCCTGTTCTTTGCTGTTCTCCAAATGCAAAAGATGTTACAGTGAAACTAAAATCTTTTCATATTTCTCTGTAATAGAATGTTGGCATTCCCTTAATACAACCTCAACTTTATGGATGCAGTCAAATCCCCAGCTGGTGAATACAAAAAGCCACAAATCTGCTCACTTCCACTGCAATTCTCATTCTCTTTCAATCTGTGACAAAATTCTGACAATCATTTTTAACACATTTCACAAATTGGCATACCTTAAAATAAAAACAAAATGTTTATACTGTCAATTCTCTCTCAACCTCAATCACATTCCAAATGCAATGTCTACCCAAACCTCTGATCTACATTTTATTACCATTAAAGTTATAATTCTTTTTTTTTTTTTAGTCTGCCTCTTTTTTTTTTTTTTTTTTTTTTTTTTTTTCCTCCTCCCAAACATCGCTGGGTAATCTCATTACAATTGGATACTCAATTTATTAACTGTTTCTTTAGTTGCCAATTTATTATTGGAGTCAGCTGGAAAAATCTGTCTCCTGAGTCGGTTGGAAAAAAGAAAACCCTCAGTCTCACATTTTGAATCTGACTCTCTAACGTAAGAGGTGGAGAGTTGGTTGAAAAAATAAATAAATAAAATGAGTCTGGAGTTGGACTCCTGCAAAAAGAGCCTACTCCTGACTGGTTCTTGTCATTCACAGCAACATATCTTGCAACCTGTTGCCCCCCCCCTACTAACTCTCCTTGCCAGTTGTAACATTTGTGCAAAGAATAGAAATAATTGTTAGTGGGGATTTACTCACCTGTTTCTTTACAAAACACAGGGATGTGATTTATCCGCTTTTTTGTAGAATTAATTTTTTTTTTTTTTTTCTAATCTCAATAAAGTGGATTTCTACTGAAATCACTAGGACTTATCACGGATGTAAATTATTCGCTTTTTGGTCTTAATCCGTTTTTGTTTAAATAAGAAAAATCTGATTTTTGTCAATTTCCTATAGTCTTACCTCTTCATTTTTCCATCACTATTTAGCTGGATTTTATTTCTTCCTTTCAATTTCTTTTTTCTCTTCTGTTTTTCTCTTCCCTATGAAAAGGATTTCTTTTAATGATTTTATAAAGTTAAAAAATCCTTATCCTATAGATCGTTTTTTTTTTTTTTTTTGTTTTTTTGTTTTTTAGCATTTATTGTTTTTTTCTGTCCCTTTCTTTCACCCCCGCCGTATTGTTCCCCTCCCCCATAAAATAATTTTTCCATTTCTGATCTGAATGTTTACAAAGTCAGTGTTGTCTTTTTATCTTCACTATTGTATAATGCTGACTTTTTTCCTTTTCTGATGAGAAGCATTTAGTTTTCAAATACCATGGCCTAAAGAGATTTCTCCCTTATTCCTCTTTCTGCAACCCTTATTAATTTGATAATGTAATAAAGTTCCTATATAACTTTGTTTTATCTTGACTTGTATCCTTGATGGAATCACTTTTGAGATTAGTGTATTAGCCAAAGCTATGCTTTATTCTCAGCATGAGGGCAAGTCTTTAGAAAATGACCTCATCAGTCTGTAATAGAACGGGCCAACAAAAAAAATTGGTAGTCACATTTAATGCTACCAAGATAAAGCTTCTTTCCTTTAATAACTAAGAAACATTTTCAATTTTTCGATTATTGCACTATTCCTGAGAGTTCAATGTTTAAGCTCCTCTTCCTGACATTTTCAGGCAACATGAACACTCTTCTGAAGGTTGAAGGTTCAATCCTCAATGTGGGTAACACTCAAAATACAATTGCAAATTACTTGAGACTTCTACCCTAATATGGTTGACAGAATGAGAGCATGCTGTCCTCATTGATTAAATAAAGCTTATTCATACATAGATGTTGCCAAGTATGTCACAAAGAAAGTGGACTCCCTCTACTAAACTAGTAAAATTTCTTGCACATGCCAGCATCTTATACCTTTTTAAAAGCCATTGGCTACCTGTGTTGGGAGCCTTGTTGCCGCATCTAGGCTGCTACACCAACCACTAGCCTTTTGGACAGAGTGCAAGAAAATAATTTCTAACCTAAATAGGTTCTGCACTTTCTGCCAAGGTCCAGCCCTTGTCACATCACTGTAGTGTTGCATCCCTATGTTTGTTCTACGAGTGCTTCTACAGAATGTGCTCCAATGAACTTGCTGCACTTGTATTCAGTTACGTAAATACTCTGACCAGAAGATTCTCTGCTCTAATAGCTTTTCGTGGACCGTTTTCCTCTGAAGTTCCTTCTCTGCTCTCTGTTTCTCGAAATGTAAAAAGATGCAGAAATTTAAATGTAATATAAACAAACATCTTCCTACCCAACTCACCACCCAGTTGCCCTCTATAAATTTGGTTCCTATCACAGTAGTCCCTTACATTTCTGTGACAATATGCCTTTTCAGGTGAACGAAAGTAAACTACAAAAAAAAAAAAAAAAAAATTTTTAAAAAGCATAGCTCAACCCAAGAATTGTCTTGTATAGTTACCAAGTATTCTTACTTGGTAAAATTCAGTAATAACAATAACACTCTTCTGAAGGTTGCAGGTTGAATCCACAATGTGGGCAACACTCAAAATACAATTGTAAATTACTTGGAACTTATACCCTAATATGGCTGACAGAATGAGAGCATGCTACCCCCATTGATTAAATAAAGCTTATGTTTGTGTGTATTTTGTCTGATTACATTATATAGGTAACAATCCTTAACGAAACAAACGTCCATCTGTAATGTTGCACAAGGTACCAACACGTTATATCAGTCGCAAAGGAGACCAAGAATATGAAAGAATTTCAACCCACTTTTGTTTCTATTGTACAACATTTATTTCCTCACTCTCTCATTATCGCTGTGACGTCCCTCGTATCCTCGAGCGTCATTCACGCCACCAACGTGATCTCGAATGTTATTTTCACTTATCACGTGATCTCAAAACATTATTCCCGTCTCTAACATAATCTCCTTTATAAAGTTATTTTCCCCCCGACCACTGACATCATTTCACATGCATTTGCATCCGCGCCTGTGTCTACAGACTTGAAATTTGATATACAGGGTAGTGAGATTTTGGAAAATCTTTCTAATCCGATTTCAGCCAGAAATTTGACTGTTAAGGAGTCAAAGTTCAACGATTTAACCTTTGGAAACTCCACCAAACTCCTCTGCCAATTTTGGGTCTAAACACTTGAAATTTTAGATAAGGTTCCTTGGACATGGATCTAACTTAATAACTTGATTTGATTCCAAAACAATAAATGTTAAGGGGTCATAATAGGGGTCAAAGTTTTTTAAAAGTTGACCTCTGCGGTCTCTACCAAATTACTCAGACAATTTCTGGTCTAAACATTTGAAATTTGACACATAAAGGGTATTCAGAGATAGGGCAAGCTTTTTAATCGGTTTGGGTTGAAAATTTGAGCTACCAATATATAAATGTATTTATGTATGTTTGCATGTCTGCCTAAAATTTTCGACAGAGGCGACTGATTTTCACAAGATCAGTATCGTTTTGAAGCTCGACCTTTCAGACGATAAATACCGAAAAATTGGCTAAAAACATTCATTTCTTCACCCTCAACTGGACATTTTTCTACAGGGGGAGGTCGCTTTTTTCACCAATATTTTTGAAAGTCCTCCCCTCTTTTCGATTTTCTAGCCTTAATTTAAACCTACATAACTTCCGGTTTGACGGTGGTCGTAACAGCAAAGACGTCACGTTTTTTCCCCTTTCTTTTCCTCCTTCGCAGTATGGGTTCGATTCTGCCTTCCTACTACCCCCCCTTTTTTTTTTTTTGCTTAACACACACCTCCAAACACCCGGGCAACACCGGGCTGAAATGCTAATATATATATATATATATATATATATATATATATATATATATATACACACACCTTTTTTGCCAATTTTATAAGTTCCAAATCTTGGCAACTATTGATCAGAAGTTAATAAATGAAGGCTAGTTGGAAAAGTAATGACCTGAATTGTGTAGCGCTCTGTGACATTTGGTTTTAAGAGTGCATATTAAGGGGATCATCCATAATCCAGAGCCTATGTTCGGCACTTTTTTTTTTTTTTTTTTTTTTAACCTTTTCGAAATAAGCAACCCACTATTAGAATTTTACAAACTAAGGTTTTCTTTTTTTGAACAGCCTTGAACTTAATTTATGTAATAGTAAGTGTAAACTTTGCCCCTTATGTTGCATATTATGAGGTATGTCCATTTTTTTCCCCTAATTTTTTATACCCCATTTCACAGTCATAAAATGTTTCAATCATAGTCATTTGTTTTCCTAGTTTGATATATGAATTACAAAATATATTTTCCTTAAAACCTCTGGTTTTGATGGATGGGAGATTAAAATTTACTAATGATTTCAAATAATCTGAAATAACACCAAGGGGAGATTTGATTCCAAACTTCCATTATATTATTTTAAATTTCTTCATATTATTTTATATATATATATATATATATATATATATATATATATATATAATAAAATTACAATAAGTTTACCAAGGTAATCAAAATGGTAAACTTAAAATATATTATAAATATTAAAGAGTTAATATTTACAAATAAAATAAACTCAGCCAGATGTAAAAGCTCAATAAAATCGAAAAGGAAATAGAGCTTATAATATGAACAAATGATTAATAAAACATTAAAATTTCAATCCAATGGGTAAATTCCAAATGGTCCAAAATAATTTTTTAAATTTATCCAGCCTTGACAGACGTGTTTTTAAATATTCTCTCCATTGCTTTTCTTTTAATGATTTGGAATTCATTCCATTTGCGCTTTTTTCCAAGACTTTTGGATTATTTTGGACCATTTGGAATTTACCCATTGGATTGAAATTTTAAATTCGACCGTTTTGGACTTTACCATTTTTGGATTTTTACCCTTCACCGGACTATCCATTCATGTGAAATCTTTTTATCATTTTTCTTTTGCCTCCTGTTCCCCTTACCTCACCCTTTTTTCTTTAACCAAGTAAGATCTGTGACTTACTTGTAGTTTCATTAAATACTTTTATATGCAAAATCCGATCCTGCATTTTGCTAATTCCTGCCCTCTGATGAGAAAGAGAGTATTTCTTCGAAACTCCGCGGATTAAGGACTATCCACTTATCTTGTGTTTCCTTTTTTAAAATTAAATGTTTTTAACTCTTTTTCAAGATGTCTTTTAACATGTTTTATTAATCATTTGTTCATATATATATATATATATATATATATATAGGGTATGATCATGAATATCTCCAGTATCAAATAATCCTTATACACTGTGAAATTTACTTTATGTATGAAAATCAAAGAAGGGAGATATAACATATGAGAAATATTTCATTGATATGTATCTGATATAAATATAAAAAAGAATAATATAAAGAAATTTAAAATAATATAATAGAAGTTTGGAATCAAGTCTCCCCTAGCTGTTATTTCAGATTATTTGAAACCATATTAGCAAATTCAAGTCTCCCCTTAATCAAGGCCAGAGGTTTTGGGGGAAATATATATATATATATATATATATATACACTAGCAGAGAGACCCGACGTTGCCCAGGATTGAATTAAGACGAATGCATGTTCAATACTTTCATTGTCATCAAAATTGGTGAAATCGTCAATTTTTCAATCAAATCAATTGATTAACTGCTCTAGTTGTGGACCTATTATAATGCACCAGGAAGCAACTTCACATACCTCCCTGCGGTGACTTAATCCACAGTACATTGTAATCTACATTGCACTGTAGAGAACCTACAGTTGATTTTATGAAAATATTTTTGTATAATGGTGTGAATACAAGTTTAAAATGCAAAAGTAAAGTATCACGCTCCAATTGTGCTTTAAGCAAAAACGTTTATTTTGAATTTCCTCATGTCATATCAAAAAATCTACTGTTGATTTTTTTTTTTTTTATGCAGGACTTTTCTGCTTGTGTCGTGATTAAAACTTCTAAAATGCACTTGTGATGTTAAGCTATAACAGTGTTAAATTTGGTCAAAATCAAACTGTCTCTTCTTTAATCAGATTTATTTTATTATTGATTTTTGATATTTATAACGGGCATTCTAATACAAAACCTATATAAGAACACTGCCAAACACAAAGTATATTTGTGTGATATAAAAAAAATGGCCTAACTGTTTCCAAGTCTATAGGGAACGAACTCGCATGGACACACACACACACAAAGTGCTTTATATATATATATATATATATATATATATATATATATATGATAAAAACTATGGAAATATTATTCTAATCTGATTCAAAAAGGAAAGACCAAAATTATTTATACATTCATCAACCTTTCGTCTTTATTTTAAGACTTCCTAAGGATTATTGATTTGAAGAAACAAAATATAAGTACAATATTTGAAATTTGGTGCTTTTGTAATGTGAAAAGAATGTTTTTGTTCTTTTTTTCACACTTAACATAGTTATTAGAATTCAAAATATGTAATGTGTTTATGACATGTAATGAGTTTGGTTTTTGTTTTTTTGTTTTTTTTCTCCTTCAAACGACACATAGCCATCAGAATTTTAAAATTTGTGATTTTGACATGAAAAGAACGTATGATGTATGTACTCATGGTGAAATAAACGGGTACAGTTATTTCCCCTGATGAGTTTTTTTTTTTTATGTTCCGAAGTTCAAAAGATAAAAAGAGAAACTCTTTCTTCCCACATAAAATAATTTGATAATCGCAGTAAGTTTCTAGCGGGAGGAAATAATTTTGTGTAGATGTTTTGCTTTATTTTTAAATATGAAAAAAAATAAATATATAAGTAAAACACTTACGAATAAACGAAAAGATCTCATTTGTTTGTTTTTATTATTCTTGAAACGATTGTACAGAATCTTTGAGCATTCCGGGAATTTAACCCTCCCTCCTCCAAAAAGAAACAATCGAAAATTTCTTTTATTTACGGAAAAAAAAAAAAGTCAGTGGAAAAAAGTGCCTTTACAAAAAACAAAACAAAAACAAGCCAATAAAAGGAATTCCATTTTGTTCTTAACTTTTCAAATGCGTTAATGTTTATAAACGTTATTGTTTCTACAGTGGGCAAAGTCGTTTGCAAATTAGCTTTCCCCTTTATTTGCATTTCAGGTTGGAGTCTGCCTACACAACTAATTTTTTTCGGTCGCTCCGGCTTTCGCTGCTATTTTTATTGAAACAAAAATTGTCTTGAGATTCATTTATTTTTTATTTTAATTTTTTTTTTATTTATGTTTTTTTTTGGGGGGGGCATTACATTTACATGTTTTTATCCGTTCTTTTATTTTTGAAATTGTTGTGGGGGTATCGATGTTGCCCACGATGAAAATGATTAATATCCTTAGTATAGCAGGTTTGTTCCAAACGAAACTTCATGTTGACTCGGGCATCGCCGAGTACCTATGCTAGTATATATATATTTATTTTGCATATAGGGGGAATTCTAAACAAACCCCATCGTTTCTCGTGCACAAAAAATATCTTTTTCAGGTGTGATTAATCCTTGCATGTTTCTTTTCTCTGTAGGAAACTGTCCCGTTGTTAATTGATCTCACACTGGAGGGCGATATGAAGGAATCTGCACTGTTGTCCACCTTAAGGGCACTGACGAATCTGTCAACCACAGAGCAACATCATGGTCAGTACACATGCATGGTTCAACACCTTTACAACCTCATGGATGTTGGCAGCACACCTGTCAAGTTACAGGCTCTCAAGGTGTTAGTGAATTTGTCTTGCAGTTCTGAAATGGTACAACACTTATTAGCAGCTAAGGTAGGTTCATAAATGCATGCATGCCTATATAGAGACATATACAGTGATGATCATATTTATTGGCACGGGAAAATAAAAGTTAAATTTTGTCTAATAAATTCTAAAAAAAGGGATTAAATTAAAGAAAATAACAAAGTATATTATGTATTTTTAACTGGCCTTTCCGATGCAGCAATCGGATTTTAGAAAAAATAAATAACAAAGGAACAACAAACATAATTGCAAAAAACCCTTGTTCAAAATTATTGGCACGGCTTTGTTTTTCTTTTAGTATCAGTTTAATATCAATCAATTTCCGGTTTACGTGCTTTCTGAACTTTTTTATAGCCATATTATGCTTGTTTAACGCTAATTCAGTGAATAATTTTTTTCAGATAATTTTTAGATAGCGATTTATTTAAACTATTATAAGTGACTAAATTATAATTTTCAATCGCCATGGTTAAAACTAAGGAACACAGCGAAGACGTCAGGAAGCTTGTTGTAGCATGCCATACCAATGGGGAGGGCTATGATAAGATTTCAAAGAAGCTAAACCTTCCCAAATCCACTGTTAGAGCCATAATAAACAAGTTCAAATCGCAAGGCCACGTTATGAGTTTAGAGGGTAGAGGGAGAAAAAGGATTCTTTCCCCAAGAGATGAACGGAAAATTGTTCGACAAGTAAAACAAAACCCAAGGATCTCTGTTGGGGAGATTGTTGATGAACAGATCACCTCTGGAGTGAATGTATCTCGACATACAGTTGGTAGAGTTTTGAAGAGAGCTGGTTTAAAAGCATGTCGTCCGAGAAAGACTCCCTTATCGAAGCCTATGCACCTGAAAGCAAGGCTAGCCTTTGCAAAACGTCATATTGATAAAGATGTTGCATTCTGGAAACGTGTTCTATGGACTGACGAAACGAAAATAGAGTTATTTGGCCATAATAAAGTGTCTTATATTTACAGAAAATCTGGCGAAGCTTTCCTGCCTAAGAACACCATACCTACAGTGAAGTACGGTGGAGGCAGTTTGATGTTTTGGGGATCCTTTGCTGCCTCTGGACCAGGGCGACTTGTTAAGGTCACAGGTAGCATAAAAAAGGAAGATTATGTTAAAATATTGGATGAAAACCTGAAAGACTCTGCTAAAGAGCTCTCACTTGGTCGTCGTTGGTGGTTCATGCAAGATAATGACCCAAAGCATTCGGCTAAACTGACTAAGAAATGGCTTGAGGACAATCATATTAATGTTTTGGAGTGGCCATCACAAAGCCCAGACCTTAATCCAATTGAAAATTTATGGAGAACATTAAAATTGAGGGTAATGCAAAGGAAGCCTAAGAATCTTATTCAATTGGAGGATTATTGTCAGGAAGAGTGGGCTAAAATTACTACTGAAGAGTGCAACAACTTGGTTGTAAACTATGAAAAGCGACTGAGGAAGGTAATCAAGGCCAAAGGCTATACAATTGATTATTAAATAAATCGTGCCAATAATTTTGAACAAGGGTTTTTTGCAATTATGTTTGTTGTTACTTTGTTATTTATTTTTTCTAAAATCCGATTGCTGCATCGGAAAGGCCAGTTAAAAATACATAATATACTTTGTTATTTTCTTTAATTTAATTCCTTTTTTAGAATTTATTAGACAAAATTTAACTTTTATTTTACCGTGCCAATAAATATGATCATCACTGTATATATATATATATATGACAAATTTAACACTTTTAGGGAAAGATTTGGTTTAGTTTTGTTTTATGGCATATCAAGTTTTTTCAGGTTATTTAATGCTGAATCCGGTAATATTGGTAAAAACGTTTTTATGCTGCAAGTGTTTTCTATTTTCAAATATTTATTCATGGTGTTTGTTTTGTGAAGAGAAATTGCTGTTTTAGTTTTTGACTTTGCAGAACATGATTGAGTTTTGCAAAGGAAAGAGAAAAAGAAAACAATAACATCAGTGTTTTGGTGCATTTTAGGTCAGGTAGCCAGTATCTTCAGACAGTCTGATCTAGCAACCAGGTTTTGGGAAGGAAACCTGAAACAATATCTTTATTCATAATTGATGCCTTCTCAAAATTCAAAATGCCTTTTTTGTTGGGTACAGTTCGCTCAAAGAAGCCGTCTTGAGCTTACACCAAGGACTTCAGGTAAGGTCAGGATTTGCAGTCTGCCAGGCCATGCCAGTGGCATTCACCTTAAACAGATTGGACTGGCTTCCTCCAATAGAGGAAGTGTCTAGGGAATATTAAATTCACAAGCAGTCCCCAGTTGCATATATATCTTAGATGATTAGGTTTTTGCAATTCTTGTCAACATCCTCAGTATCCGATATTCTTAATGGTCACCCATCTGGTGCTGACCATGATCAATATTGTTCAACTTTGGTGTTCTAACAGGAACTGGTGTTCAGCATGATTATGCACGATTGAGAAACGTGATCACCAATTTGATTCTGACGATTAGCATGTTCTTGATTTTACAAGCGATACAATTGGTGTCTTTCTCGATTACATTGCACACATTATAGTTCATGGCAGATATTGGGACAAGTGGAGTCATGGAAATTCTCAGAAAGCCATTTCTTGGT
Source organism: Euprymna scolopes (assembly GCF_053919585.1). Taxonomy (NCBI): domain Eukaryota; kingdom Metazoa; phylum Mollusca; class Cephalopoda; order Sepiida; family Sepiolidae; genus Euprymna; species Euprymna scolopes. The sequence goes on along the minus strand of NC_136503.1, from coordinate 62,597,163 downwards.
TTTCCCAGAAGTATAACATGGAATCATATCCTGCCGCCACACTTATCGCTCTGCTACAGACACTCTCTCAACCCATCACTTGACAAAAGTGAACAACAACTTAATGTACCATTTCTTTTTTTTTTTTTTTTTTTTTTTTTTTTTTTTTGAGGATGTGGGGCAGCATCATGCTGGAAACACTAAATCATGAAAACAAATTTCGTACACTATCGATGTGTTGTGATCCACGTGCATTGTTTTTTGCTAAATAATTTGCCCATCATTTTTATTTTTTCATTATCTGAATTTGAATTACTATCGCAAATTTTCTGACTCCTATGTGCCAAGAGTTTACTACACCTACCAGCAATATAAGATAAAGATCTACATATATAAATTTATTATTTTGACACTAAAATTGGTGCATTAATATTATATCACCCCATATTTTTCTCCACTTTTTATCGGATTACCTGTGACTGGTTGGATTAGCTATGGAACAGTGAGTATATTAATTATTCCAAAAATATGCACACCTGCACGTACGACAATGGCCACCACTTTAAACATAAACAAATTACATTGTTTAATATCCAGAAAATTACTTATTTGAGGAAAATTTAAATGCAATATTCGTTTTCAGCATACCTGAAAACTTAGAAAAGTTGTCATTTAACGGAAAGTGTTAAGGTGGAAACCAAGTAAAAGTTTACCAAAACTTCTATTTTTATATTTGCTTTTAAAAAATAAAAAGCTACATTATATACAATGTTGGTCATCCATACCTTAAAATTTGTCTGACGTTACTTCCGCGGAATGGCTTTGTAAACAAAAAAGTATGAATCTTGATGAAAGCCAGTATGGCATAAATCACGTATCATAAGTCAGTGGCTATAACTTTTGCCCGGTTTTAACATGCTAAAATGTTTAATGTTTGCATAATCTTTAAAGTATCGATAAACATTTGCAAGTAATTTTAATGTCTTTAAACTGCCAATTATGGAATCTGATGCAATAAAAAAGATAGTTTAAATCATAAAAAACTAAAGCAAACACATAAGTAACTGCTATCGCATTTGGTTACAGTTACAGTGAGAAATAGGATTTAACGGTTAAATGGTTGTAATTTATTTGTTGTTTTTCTTAACCAAACATTTAACTATAAGATGCCACTTTTATTGCCTTTGGTAAGAGTTACTTATTGTACAATTCTTTATGTTCCATTTATATAAAAAAAAGTTAGATGTTATTATGTGTTGATAGTTAAGTAGTTTCTTTTTATTAACACAATTTCAGTGACTGGGCAAGCTATGACAGGGTGAGGCAGAGCAACTTATTTGGAATATCAATTAAAACAAAAGCAAATTGCACTGCTCCACCGTGTGTGTGTGTGTATGTATATATATATATATATATATATATATATATATATATATATATATATATATATGTGTGTGTGTGTGTGTAATTAAATTTTGATAATTTTGTATTTCATTTCCTCTGATGATATGAGCCATTATTGAAAATCCATGGATTAAGGAAATAAATATAATTCTTTTCCATATATTCTTTGTTTCCAACAATAAATTCTTAACTTGAATATATTTTTATGTATATTTTAATCTAAAGAATTTAACTTGTAATATTTAATAAGATAATAACTAATGTGATTATCTAATCTGTGATTTAACTCCTTTTATATATATATTTGTGAATAGACAAAACAAATTCTAGCTATGAAACTAACATAGAATCAAAACAATATGACTAGAACATAGTTGATTAGTCCGGAATAGAAAAAATAAATAAAATAAAGAAATTTAATAAATTAGTGAATAATATGAGTAAAATATATTAAGTGAACATAGGTACTTGGTGACAACGTTAAATGATAATTCGATTGAAATTTTTTTTAAATAGAGATACGAAAATAAGTAAATATAAAAATCTTTAAAAAAAACCCTGGAAGAAAGAGTTGTAGGTAAAATATTTTCTCATAGTTTTCCTTAAAAGGGAAATGGATTCAATATTGTTCATTGTAAAAGGGTTTTTTTTTTTTTTTTTTTTTCAAAACGTCTGAGAGGCTGTTCTTGTGAAAATTTCCAAACGATATAGGGTTTGAATTTGTCCAATGGTCTTGAAACAATTGTAACAAACGATGAAATACACTATTTGTTGCTATCAATCCATTCTTTGATGTCTTTTGTTAAAACAATATATGAATGCTCAATTAAAAAATATGATAATTTTGAAGTTTACAATTTAAGTCATCTCATTCTGACTTAAAATTTATTGGTATATGAACGGTTACTGAATTATCAATTATATAAACCCAATAAAATTTGGAATACTATAAATAAGATATATATATAAGTAAACAATTGAATGCTAAATTCCAATGATTAATTCTTTATTCATCTTTTTCTTACTGTAATTCAAAATGACTCAATGTAACTTGAAGATCATTTCATGCACAAGCAACCAAGAATAAACAATCTCATTACCAGGAATTTTCATTTATGCAGTGCATCAGAAGACCAAATTCAAGATGGCTGTTTGACTATGACTTAACACCTGTTTGAGCAACTAGGTTCTCTGTAATATGTACATGGAAGTTTAAAAAAAAAATATTTTTTACAATGAGGATCCTTCCAGGAGTGATTTTTGATTTTCTGATGAGCTGCATAAATGAAAAGATCCTGGTAATCACGTTTATTCTCAGTTGTTTGTGTGCGAAATGGTGGTCAAGTTGCACTGAATTGTTTTGAATTTCAGCAAGAGAAAAATGAATAAAGACTTGGTCGTTGCAATTAAACATACCATTGTTCACTTATATATGCTCTGTAGTTAAATATTAATGTTCATCAAGCTTTTACATTGAATAGTTTTAGTAAATTAAAAACATTATATATATATATACTTAAATATATAACATTTTAATTAAATTTCTATTTTTTATTTTCAGGCTCCTCACTCTTTACTCGAACTGTTACAACAGGATGCTGAAGAAGCGCTAGTGTTGCGCTGGACTACCCTCCTGGCTAACATTGTTCATACGGTCCGGGTAAACAAGATGTCACAATCCTCTCTCCCTTGCCCGGATAAGGCAGCCTCTCCAGAGACCATGTACACTGCTGTCTATGGTGTTCACTCTATGGGAGACTTGAAGAGCAAAATATTTTTGTTGAGTAAACATAAAAATGAAGACATCCGCTATCAGGCTGCACGTGTGTATAGTGGACTTGTGCGATAGAAAAGGAAAAGATGGAGGCTGTAGTAGTACTTGTAGTCATAACGCTGATGATTATGGTATTTCTAGAAAGTTGTATATTAAAAAGTTCCTCATCTCTGCTGTTTATAACTTTTCAACTGCTGTTTTTTATACGAATGTTTAACAGTGTGCTGTGCTGTTTTGAGGGAAATGTAGGAATTTAACGTTTTTTTGGCAGGGTGGGTTCTTTTGTCCTAATTGTTTTTGTATTCATTTTTTTTTTTTTTTCTATCCCAAGCTTATATTATTTTTTTTATTTTGACCCTTTTTCAAGGGAGAATAAAGTAAAAATAATTAATAAGTAAAAAAAAAAGATCCCCACCCCAAATAAAGAAAAGGGAGAAATTTTTCTTTTTCTCTTTGTCGTTTTCTTTTCTTTTCTTTTTGTCGTTTTCTTTTTCTCTTTGTCGTCTTTTCTTTTTCTCTTTGTTTTCTTTTTCTCTTTGTTTTCTTTTTCTCTTTGTTTTCTTTTTCTCTTTGTTTTCTTTTTCTCTTTGTTTTCTTTTTCTCTTTGTTTTCTTTTTCTCTTTGTCGTTTTTTCTCTTTGTCGTTTTTTCTCTTTGTCGTTTTTTCTCTGTTTTCTTTTTCTCTTTGTCGTTTTCTTTTTCTCTTTGTCGTTTTCTTTTTCTCTTTGTCGTTTTTATTTCTCTTTGTCGTTTTTATTTCTCTTTGTCGTTTTTATTTCTCTTTGTCGTTTTTATTTCTCTTTGTTTTCTTTTTCTCTTTGTTTTCTTTTTCTCTTTGTCGTCTTTTCTTTTTCTCTCTGCTGATTTCTTTTCTTTTTGTTTTGTTTTTTTATTTTTCTTTTTTTTTTTTTTCATTTTTTTTTCTTCTTCGTTTCTTTTTCTCTTTTTTATTCCCCTTTTTATATTCCTCATGTTTTCCTTAATATTTTGTTTTCTGTTAACGGCGATGTGCATACAACATATACAGGGTGCCCCCCCCCCCCCCAATGTATACTTACTTGAACTGCTTATAAATCTTAGTTACACATTTACACATTTTGATCATGACAAAATACTTTTTTGGTATTTTTCCATTTATTTTTCTAGCTGTTAACTTATTTTTTCCTGTCAGCATTTTCTGTTGAATAAGTGAGACTAGCTCAACCCGCATATTGTTTGAAATATTATGCAAGCTTTTAATAATAAATATTTTTCTTAATGTTTTAATTGCATATTAAATAATACATATTATTTTGTTAACATATTCTTGTTTGTTTTCTTTCATACTAATATATTTTAAAATTGCTTTCATATCTAGAGGTAAGAGTTGAACAAACTTTTCATTTTTTAATTTTATTTAAACATATATATGGTGTCATTCCAAAAAGATCAGGTAGTTGCTGTAGGAAATCTCAAGTGTGAGAGCTCAATGTGAAGCAGAGCATACATTAATGTCAGCTACAGACCTGACTTTCTCATCTCCGCTGATGAGGATTGCACTGGGTGGAAATACATTTGAGATTGGGCTAAGTTTGTGTTTCTTTTAACCCTTATATATATATATATATATATATATATATATAGCTGGATAACTTTTCAAATAAGTATGTCAAAATATTTTGATGGAGAAAACGGAAAAAAGTTCAAGAAATGTTAAAGAGTTTTATTTAAGGAAAACCAGCTTGCTCGTTAAATAATTTCAACATGAACGGAAATTTCTACTGTCTACCGAAAACTCATATATAGTTTGCAAAACATAACTGTAAAAAGAAGATAAAGCAATCTTAATAAAAAATTTTAAATTGAAAAAAAACCCAAAAAATTCAATATTTTTTTTTTTCAATTTTTTGATATTGGGAAAAAATTTTTTTGGAATGTTATAAAAATTAATTTTTTAAAAATTTGATAAACATTTTTCTTTAACTCTTATAATATATCTGCATATAAAAGCAATTTGAAGTTATGCTACTAAAAGACTTTTTATATATAAACACATGATTATTGATTTAGTAATGCTTATCAAAATTATTTGTACAAATGTACCCGTGGTAAGTTACTAAAAATTATTTACAGTGAAATGGGTTTAGGCATTATTCCCAAACAATTTATCTCGTACTAAAATCATGGCTTTTATGTCATTTTCTTGAGCAAAAACATTACTTAACCTATATTAGATAATACTGGTTAGTTCCTCACTAAGAATGCAAGAATTAAAAAAAAAAAAAAAAAGTAAATGGGGCATGTCTTTTTATTCAAATTATGTAAAGGTTGATAACTTTAGTCATTTCTAGCATTGAAATATGTCTATCTTCCAGTATAATTTTCTACTTTATTGGCATAAATTCCAGATTTGTTATAGACGTTTGGCAAAAGATGGATACATTTTGAAGTCAGACGTAAGTAGTGTTATCTGCCATTTACCTAATTTTCCTGAAAATCTGTTGCTATAATTTCAGTGTTTTTTATTACAGCAACTAGCAAATATGTGCTCCTTTTAATCGCATGAGGATATCATGGTGAACAAACATAAACTATACTGACCCCCAAAAGAGGGGGTAATAAGAGAATGGTATCATAATGAACAAATATTGCTTGTACTCTAAAAGGAGAAGTTAATGCCTAGGAGGATGTTAAGATGGCAACAGGACACATTCTACACTAACCCCTTCCCCTAAAAAAACATCCTGGGAGAATGGTATGAGTAAATGACAGCTCTCCAAAAGAAGAGGTAAGACTTTGGAGGCTCTTCCTTCCCCTAAAAATGGAGGTGATAATGTTTGGGAGGATATTCTCATGAAAAGAGAACAGATACATTATTCCTTCCCCAAAGGAGGGTGTAATACCTGAGAGTATTACCTCTATCTCCTTAAAAAGAAAAAAAAGGAGAAAGTACTTCCTAGGAGGACTGTCTTATGACAACTACACTATTCACCTTCATTAAAATAAAATTTAAATAATGGATTAAATCTTATAAGCATTCTTAAGTTGCATATAACTATGGATGTTTGCAGATTACTATATATACTATACTTCAAAATGTTGCATCATAGCATTAAAATAAGCCTGAGCAGTTTGGATGTTAATATAGTTAGAATAAATGGTAAAAAAATGTTTACATTTATTCATTTAGATAACCAGTATCAGTTAATATTTTAAGTATTGTTTTTATGCAAGAAAATTATATAAATTATGATTTTTAGTCCAAATAACTTTAGACTTTTCAATGTAAGACTTAACACTTATAAACTAGTATTAAACTTGTATGTATTAGGTTGGTGCAAAAATAATGTCGTTTTTTGATTTTCAACTATTTATATAAAAACTAGCCTGGGTGCCCGGGCGTTTGGAGGTGTGTGTTGAGCAAAAAAAAAAAAAAGTGGTAGTAGGCAGGTTCGAACCCGTACCATGAAGGAGGAAAAGAATGTGAAAAAAAAAAATAAACATGACGTCTTTGCTGTTGCGAAGTGGTGATGATTTAAATTAAGGCTAGTCCATCGAAAAGAGAGGATGACTTTCGAAAATATTGGCGAAAAAAGCGACCCCCTGCTTGTAGAAAAGGACCCAGTTGAGGGTGAAGGAATTAATATTTTTAGCCAATTTTTCAGTATTTGTCGTACGAACGGTCGAGCTTCAAAATGATACCAATCTTGTGAAAATCGGTTGCTTCTGTCGAAAATTTTAGGCAGACATAAAAAAAGCATACATTCAAACAGACTGGCGAGATTTATATTATAGATGACATTATTTTTGCTGCACCAACCTAATAATAGCACTGACTTTTCAAATGAAAATATAATTTAGAATTAACACCACTACGATTGGGTACCATGTGTTCCATTTATTAAAAGTATGACCCTTTTTTGGTTACCTCTTGACAGGCATTTAAGGTATTTTACTAATACAAGAACCCAAGTTTGCCCAGCTGGGCAAACTTGGGTTCTTGTACCGGAAAAATATCCAGTAAATAAAGTTGTTTAGTAAATCGTTATTTTTTTTTTTCATTTCCATACACTAAACTTGGACATAAATATCACTAGAACATCTGCTGGGTCATAAGCTTCATTTCGGTACCTTACTTGCCTGGGTGGATTGCCTGTAGGCTGAGATAAACCATGTCACACACACACATACCCACACATTAGGAAAATTTATAATAAGATAGCTCTGGCTCCTAAACTTCTATACCTTTTCAAATGTTTGCTAATCTTAGATTTTCCCTAACATTATCACCTCCCTTTTTAAAGACTGCCACTTGTCTATGTTGACATCATGAATGAATTAATTGAATATTAGAATGTCTTTCTTGAAGATGGTGGGCTTGTACAAAAAAGTGTAATACCTATACGATCAATAAACTAAAGTAAACTGGATATAAATTACGTAGAATTTATTGGCTGCAGATTACTTATTTAGAAAACATATACACATGCAGAAGAAATTAATCTAAGAATGATTTGTATTCAAAATAGACCCTATGAAATATTTGAAAACCTTAAACATAAAATAAAAACCTTTTACCAAATTAAATGGAGTTTTTTGGGAAATCGCTCCAGAAAAGGCCATAGCCCACTTGATGTAAGAAACTAAAAAAAAAAATACTACTTCAAGGTCAAAACCTAAACAATAAATGTTATATGGAAAGAGTCCAATCCAGAAAACAGCAATTCTTTCCCTTTTGTCAGAAACATTGCTCATGAAATGTGAGACCTAAACAAAATCAATGAAGTGAAAGTGAACCCAAAGTTAACGTTCTGCTCTCTAAGGCTTGATATGCCGTAAGACAATCAACTACACCTGTACATGGTTTCTGGTATTTGCTAATTTTAGAATATGATCTATATGAAGATAAACGAATACAGATATCTATGTTATTTAATTAATATTTTATGTATTTTACGTATGTTGTATCCAAAATGGTCCTTCTTTATTTTGGTATATGTTTATCATGAACACGGCTATTACTTGGAATACTCACCATTGTGGAGTTCAAACATATTTTATTTAGCATATTTCTTGGCGAAATCATTATCAACACACGAAAAATGATCTAGTCATGTATTTGAACATATTATGTTATATATTTATTTAACAGTTCTCTAGGAGGTGGGACACAAGATTGGGTGTGAGTTGGATAAAAGCGTTTCTGGATTCATACTTGGCACACCCAGGTTTTCAGTCTGTGATGTTAACCATTTAGCCACCGTCATCCTCATCTTATGCCATGTATTATGCTGCTCTTTCAAAAAAGATTGATGTTAATGTCTTTTTTTTTTTGGGGGGGGGTTATGTCACTAGGTAAAGGATTTATTTTGTCCTTAGACTGGGATTAAATGAAAAATGAGATTCGTACAGAATTCAAATCTGTGTCTCAGAAGAGGGACCATTTAACATAAGTTTCAATATTAAAAGCAAAATCTTGTGTAAAGATTATTTATCTATAATGAATAGAGCCAGAATCTGTAGATTAAATACTTGCATTGGATATGGAGACGTGGTGACACACATTTGAAAGCAGGTGTGTGTGCGCGCGCACACACACACGCACACATTAAAGATGGATTTTTATCTACATTCTTGAGTTCCATAAAAATAACTGGAATTGTAATTATCACAAAAACAAAGAACTGTTTACATTCCAAGATCAGAAGTTATGAATTACGCAATGCAAAATAGAAAAGAACAATGTAATATCTTAATGTTTACATTTCCAGGAATGTTGATTGATGTCGATTTATTTTTCTCTTATAGAGAAAAAAATAAACAAGAGAGCAGACACAGCAGCAATTGTGATTGATATCTTGATACCTCTCTGTTGTCAAGCTACACACCAACCAACCCCACACAACTAAACTGTCTGTCTCTCTCTCTTTGTTGATGAACAAGCAGCTTAATCTATATATATATAAAAGCGAAAATATGTGTGTGTATGTATGTTTGCTTTCTGTGTATCTCCAAGAAAGGCTTTTTCCGAGAAGCGGTTGATCGGCTCACAACTTAAAACTTTTTATATCACATATATAAATCATAATATCTACGAGTTAACAACGGAGGTCGCCTGTCTATTTAATTTGCTCGACTTTGGGAAGATAAATATTCAACATTTTTCGCTCGCCGCATGTAGATTAGGCTTTTTTGTATAATAAAAGCGACACTAATTTTGGCAGTATTTTTCCGGTCGCGATCGCCGGAAATGTCCAAAAGCAATCAGATTTGATCAATGTGGAAATATTTTCCTTATATCAGACAATTGCTATTCAATTTGGACAATCCCCTTTTTACGGAGGGGAAATAAAAAAAGCGTTCCCGCAGTAAATGAAATACTACCCCGCAGTCAAAGTTGACCTCATTAAGTCATTAAAACATGCACCTGCCAATTCTGAATAGTTAAATAAATTCAAACGTGTTTCCGTTAGTATTTCGCGGTGGCGGAATGGTTAACATCACACATTTTTTTTTTTTTCACACTTTAATTTCCAACTTTGCCTCAAGGGTTCGGGTTCGATCCTCATACTTACCTACCAAAACTTTTTATTTATTTTAACCCCCCCCCCCCCGAGTTTTGATTTACCCAAAACCACAAACACCCGGGCAACGGCAGGTATCCCCCCCCCCGCTAGTCTTCTATAATATAAATCTCACCTGTCTGTTTAAATGCATGTATGTATGTTTGTATGTCTCGCAAAAACTTTCAACAGCGGCAGCAAATCCTGACAAGATCCGTATCATTTTGAAGCTCGACACCTCAGACGACAAATATCGAAAAATTGACCAAAAACATTAATTCCTTCGCCCTAAACTCGGCCGTTTTGTACAAGGAGGGGGTCGTGTTTTTTTTTGGGGGGGGCCAACATTTTAGCAAATCATTGTCACTGTTGGATTGACTTCGGTTGATTTCAATATTTTGACCTCCGTTCGTGTCATGGAGACATCGGCTAAGACGTCAGATTTTCTTTCACTTTATTTTCTGCCTTCATATCACAGGTTTGAGCCTGCCTGCCTACTACCTTTTTTTTTTTTGTTCTCAACACACACTTCCAAACACCCAGGCATCCAGGCTAGTTGTAAATAAAACTTATATGTTGATAAATTTGTCTCTGTTAATTTTAACAATAACGACAAAAGAATTGTCAGGTCTATATATGATTTTACAAGCATTTGAAAGTGCAAGCTAGAAAATTATATATACATTCAACAACATAACACTTGTGTAGTATAATGGTATTTTGAACACATGCATATGCAGGTAAAAACGTTGTTACATACTTACATGTGTCGAAATTAATGTAAATTCCCAAAATTATGAAAAATGATCCAGTAGAAAAATATAAGTAAAAATAGAATTTATCGAATTTTATTATGTTTTTAATGTGAAAGAGTTGTGTTACCAATTCTGTATGACAAACAAACTTATCTTGCTTGCTTTCTTTGAAATCCACCATTGAAAAAAAAATATAAAATGGCAGACTGCTATTGTCTATGGTTTTTATTTGTGAAAAATAGCTCTGTTATATCTTCAACTGGATAAATTTGAATGTGTGAGTGTTTAGATTGTTGAATATCCAAGGCAGATGTATGGAAAAGGTCATCTCGCAGAAATATACGTATTTGACACGGACATGCTTTTGGCTGGAAGAAATAACATGATTCATCATTTGTATTATTTAGATTTTTCAGACTATTGTTCTTATCTTGAGTGTTATTCGCACAATGTTTGGTCGATGTAACCTCCAACCTTCTTCAAATAACACTCAAAATAAAAAGAATAGACTGAAGAATACAAATAATCATTCCTCCTCACAAAAATTCAGAAACGTAACGTGATTGTAGAAAATAAGATAATTGTAAGTCAAAGCCACCTGACCAGAAAAAAAAACAAACATGGTTGAATGTCAGAAATAAAGTCATTGTCGATTGAAACCATCAGGCAAATGTAGCAACAAACAGAAATACTTTGCACCAAATAAACGCCTTAGGCATGTAGTGACAGCGAAGCGGAATCTCACAATGAACATTTACAGATAGGTGCGTGGGTGTAATAAATTGTTATATAAACATCAACCTGAAATTAACCTCGTCTCGTGATTGCGCCTGAGAAAACTAACCCGTTGAATTCCTGTGTGTGCGTTTTCCTTCCCTACTAACCCTCCACATATTCACCGCCGTCGATAATAAAAATATATCCTATTGTATGTGTCTGGTGTTGTCATTATTCTTTGAAGTACAGTTTTCAAACAAGATGACGTTTTTTTTTTTTTGTTTTGTTTTTTTTAAGCAAATTGCCCCAGACAAGATATGGAACTACTTAATGTAAGGAAATAAAAAAAAAATGCCACTTCAACATTGAAAACAAGCCTATAATAAGTTTTATATAGATTCCAGCTCAGGATGCAAAAATTCTTTCTCTTTTTGTCAAGGCAATTATTCATGGAATATGAAGATTAAATGACAAATTTACAGACGTGAGTATTACTGGGCTGCTGAAAGTAAACCCCAAGGTCTATAATTTTGTCGTGTGTTAATCATAAATTCAATAATATAGTTATGACTGGGCTAGGACAACAGCATAGTCTTTTCATTATTTTGGCTCTTGAGTATATATCTGACACAGTTAATCAACCGAGAACCACATCACTCTATATAACAGCATATAAGATATCAATGGATACACACTCGAGTCAAATAAAATAATATAGTTATAAATCTTACTTGTTTTACTAGAATATAACTAACAATATTAGTTTTAATTGGAAAATAGTTAAAAAAAAAAAAAAAAAAAAAAAATACAATTAACTACTTTTGTTTTACATTTTATGACCATAAAATAAAAAACATTGTTCAATCTTTTGATTAGTAATTTTGATTCAGCATAATAATCGTGCCGTGATCATGCAGATGTGCAGCTGCAAACTGAAGAAAAGATCCCGTCAACGATGCTTCATCCAAGACTTGATATTTTTGGAAATTATAAACGATTTTTTTTTTTTTTTTTTTTTACATGCTCACCTTGTGTTTTTTGAGTGCCACTTCATATATCAACTCGATAACACACCTGCATATCCCAAGCATTAGAAAGTGTTCTAGACCAAAGCTAGTGTAAAAAAAACAAAAACGTTTAAATTCTGTATCCTGAAATTAAATGGCTTTTTATTGCAGCCCATCAACTGCATGTTTCATCAAATCATCCTCCTTAGTTAAAAGTATTTCCTTATTGAGTTAGGAGACATTCTAAATTACTTATATATACCGTATATTTAGTTGTATAAGGCGACCCTCAGATGACGAGTTACAAAAATGGAGCCAATTTTCATAAAGACTACTACTAAATCACGAAACCATGTTTGTTTAGCCAAGGCTAGAGATTGCAATACTCAGTATCTTATGAAATATTTGTTTTTAAAAGATGAGTTTTTAACTTTAAAGGTTATCTTATACACCGAAATATACAGTGTGTGTGTGTATATATATATATATATATATAAATGCGATAGAATCACCCAACAAATAAATTTTCACCTTCAATCTTTTAAAACTACAAGAAGAAATAAAATTGATAATGTTTGCTAATTATTTTGATAATTTGTAAATATAGATAGCATTTCTTTGTTTTTTTGTTTTGTGTTTTTTTTTTTTACTCTAAAAATTATTTCATGTTTCAAGCAAGATGGAAAACTAGATAAACATAGCAGCAAATTGTGTTCATAAGTGTGAGATTTGATTATTCATTTTTTTTTTTTTTTTAATCTAAATTTTAAGGAGATTTATGATCACAAGATACCATTCAAAATATTGCTATTAATAAGCACTATGATGGGGATATTTTATCAAATCATCCTTTCTATTTAAAAAGTTGTATATAATATATATATATATACATACTAGTTAAAAGAAAAAATACAATCTCAAATTAATTTCAACCCCAAAACGGGCTTTTTCAAACAAGGTAGAGCTAATCAGGTTTGCATTTGATATTTTCAATGCAGAAACTCCCAACCGGCATTCATATTTACTGTGAATTTCTGCATTGTGTAAATCAGAGGCAAAATTGACTAGCTCTCCTCGTTTGGAAAGGCCCGTTTTTGGGTTGAAATAAATTTATGAGATTGGGTTAAGTTTATATTCTATTTTTTCTTTTAACGTTTATGTATGCTCTGCTTCGAATTGAGCTTTTGCACTAAGGATTTTCTACAGAAACTGCCTTATCCTTTTGGATTGACACTCTATCTCTCTCTTCATTTGTTGTTATGTCAGGGAAAACCGACTGGGCTGCCCAAGCATTTTTTGTAGGCAAGAGTGCTCTTCTTATAGTGTACTGGCTCGGCAGATCTCACTTGTGAGAGGGAGATAAATGATCACAGTGGAAAGTGGAATCTAGAGGTTTGTGGTGATTTGAAGCTGTTTAAGTCCACCTTTAATCTATTATATGGTTCCTATGAGAATTCTAATCCTTCAAAATATGTCAATTCGTACAAAATATTGATATTCAAAACTTTTACTGCTGCTTTGTACAACTCTGAGTGTTAACCACAGGCAAAAGAAGTATAAACTGTAAATGTGCAATTTTTGTGGAATGTCCATTTACTTGTTTCATGACTGCATACAAAGACCGTTTATTTAATTACAGGGATATAAAAATTTAGGTTATTTTGGTTAGGAACTCTTCAGCAACCTTCCCAACTCCTAAAACCGTTCATATGAATTTCGTTGCAGTGTTTTACAACCGATTGTAATTTGCATCTATGAAATTAACAGTTTGAAATCTTTTTAATATGGTGCAATCTGATTATTAAATTCAGAAAAGAAAAAGGAAATATATTTTAGTTTATTTGCAGACTATTATCCTCATCTTCATAGTTGTGATTGTTTCACTACATTTTCCGCCAACAACAACTGTGGAGATGAGGATAACAATCTGCAAATAAATATACAGTAAATGGTAGTTTGCTTAAAGCATTGCTGGTAAAGAAATATATGAAAGTTTATAAAAGACGAGAGCAATGCAGAAAACCAGAAAAGAGAAAGGGAAGAGAAAATTAAACAAACAGACAGGTATGGTCGTGTAGCAAAAACTGTAGAGAAATGTCTACTTATTTATTTAATTCTAACACATCCTCTCACGATACAAACATCAGCAAACCAAGTTGCAGGCATGTCCAGGGTATATAAAATCTGTTGGTGGTATAGAACTTTAATTAATTTGGAGAACTCCTCTCCTTCTCAAAAAGAAAACAAAAATATTGTCCAAAATGGCGAAAGGAAGCAGAATTGCAGCAAAAAGCTAGTACCGCAATCAAACTTGATTAGTTTATTGTGTAGGTAACTGAAAATAATTTTTTTATTATCATTTTTGGCTATATTTTATTATTTTGTAATATTATTATTTAAAAAAAAAAAAAAAAAAATTTTTATTAATAAAAAATATTCTTATAGTCAAATCTATTATCATATTATGATAATGTATTTTATTTATTATTTTAAATAACTACAAATTACTCATCTCAAAGGATTCCAATAAAAAAATAATGATATATAAAAAGGAAATATTTTCATATAGTTTTGTTTTTATCGGAGACTAGCACAGGTCGCCTGGCTGGCCTTACTCAATCGTAAAATACACTTAAATATATTTTAATGCATGCAAATTGAATATTTATTATTACAGAGCCAAATTTCTATTGGATATTGTATTGTAGCTAATATATAGTACTGATTTCAAGTTAAAAAAAAATGACTTCAACTAGAATTGTAGTGTAGTTATCGAGAGATAGATAAGAAAGATTTAATATTAATTTGATTTGAAGAAATGAATTGAATTTGGGCATGTGCAGAAAGAAGTAAAAATATGGCGACAAGTTCAAATGATCAGTTTGTGTTTCAACTTGCCGATATATGTCTGTACGCGTAATTTATCCATCCAAACAAAGATTTTACTTGTTATAAACCATCCTTGGCGTATGATTACTATTTACTGTTAATTTCAGTGTTATGTGAAGAGTTTAAGAGTTTATTGGTTAAATATTTACACACAGACATACATACATCTACCGTTTTATTTATATAGATGAAGTAACAAAAATATACGATTGACTTGTAGATATTTTTTTGTTTTTAACAAATGAGGCACTTAATAATTTTCTGTTTTGCAAACTGACATACGTGGATGTTTTTATATATATATATATATATATATATATATATATATATATATATAATCTACTCTTTGTACAAATAATTTTCCATAAATTTTTTTTTAAATATATATATATATATATATATATATATATATATATATAAAACTGGTTTTGTAAGAAAAATGAAATAAATACTTTTAAAAATTTAACAAAAAAATATTGTTTTCAAGTTGTTTGTTTTTATTTATTTTTTTATTATTTTTATTTTTTAACTATCAGTATGCTACCATCCTCTCTACAGTGCCTAGGAATAGAGGGAACTTGAACGATATTTTTATTTTTTTAATTTTTTTTTTTTACTAGGGGATTAAGTTTATCAAGGCCCGGAGGTCTTCTAGGAAAAAGGTTAATGAGTGTTATCTAGACAATAAGACAACACTGTGATGATTAATAATGGTCGAACTTGGGTAGTAGTGATGGGACGATTCTAATATTTTTCCTGAATCTGATACAATTTTTGATTCCGATTCTTTTAAATTTCAAAATATAGTTTTTTTTTTTTTTAAGGGGGGGGTCACATTACTGCAAAAAAGACCATGTAATAGTTGCATATATTCTCGTAAATGCAAAAATACACTGGTGGGGGATGATCTATAGATTTTAGTTTTTTTTACTGATCGTTTAAAATCAATAAACATCATTTCATCATCAATATGATCAATATGAGAAATTAAGTTTTAAACAAAAAGAAACAAATACAAAGCAATAAAAAAAAAAATTCGTTTCTGGCATCGGAAAATAGGCACACGTTTTTCCCATACCCTTTCAAAAAAGTTTCAATTTTTTCCAATTCTGATTAATCATCATGTTAGTAGCTTGCTGGTAGATGCTGACATGACATAAGAGCTTGTAACAATGGTGGCGATTGTGGATGAAGACATCAACAGTAAGCAATGATAATTCGCCATTCATGATTTTAAATCTGTGTTTGATTTATAAGCTTGACACTGATTGGTGCAAACATTCAACTTCCTTTCTGGCTCGTTCAATCAGAGGCAATCTCTCAGGTTAGCTGAACACGTTATAGAATTAAATAAAGAGTGTTTACATATGATTTACTTCCTCTTTTCTTGGTCAGGACATGGTACTAACAACAACTACAAGTTGCTAGGACCAACCCCTAAACTTCTCTCTCAGGGCTTCACAATGGGCTCTTGGCCTTGGGTTTGACTTTGCCAGACGCTGACTTCAACATCTGTATATGGTACACACATATATGAATTCTTTTCTCCCCAAACAAGACTTTATAACTTTTTTTCCAAACTTATAAACTTATTTCATTACTAACACTCTTATCTTTCTTGGTCTTTTAATTTTTTTATTTTTCTTCCTTTGAAGGTTGTAATGCTGGGTATGGGGCAGCCAAACCAGCTGCCAACATTGCCCCGCTTTTTTATTGAAACCAACCGAGAGCTCTTTTTAGTATCCTCGCTGTTCCCTTAAGTGCAATTGTCTGAATATCTTTTGCACTTGGTTCACCAGGAATATTAGTTAGGTAGGACTTCAGGTTCTTCTTCATAAGTCCTGTGACACCTATGATAACTGGTATGATCGATATCCCCTTTAGGTTCCAGTTTCTTTTCATATCATACATGAGACCTTGGTATTTGGTCTGTTTCTCTCTTTCAGCTCTGTTAAGACCGCCATCATTAGGAACACTCACTTCAATCAAGGTTGCAACTCTCTCTGACTTATTATGTTAACGAAGATGATCAACAAAATGTTTTAAATGTTAGAATGAGACTTTGTGTTCCTACTCTACAAGCACATTATCCTGCCTTGACTGAGTTCAAAATAGACTTTGTAGGGGATGCCCTTTTCTCTTCTCTGCAACCACTTTCCCACGGAAGAGTCGTGAGCCTGTTCCTGCTACATCATTATTTTCGTGGCAAGTGCTCATCTGAGTTCCAATCTATGGTCCCCACCCGCTTGCCAAACTTTCATGAAAAACATACGTCTAGCTGAAACCACTATCAATAATTTCCCCCACTCTTAATCTGTTCCTAAACCTAAATGTAGATTCCATGAACAAAGCGTCTTTCTTAGAACTGCACGCCTGTGGAACTCTCTTCTCTTTCCCTGCTTTCTATACAATATGGTCATCTTCAAGTCCAACGTAAACAACTTTTTGATGAGCCATCCTCTTAAGTAATCCAATTTACCAAATTTCCACTACTAATGATTATTATGATATTTTCCTATAGACTATCATATACTCATTAAACCTTATCCTCGAGTGGCTTCCAGGCTTTAATAAATGGTGACTCCTTTGTAAAAAAATAAATAAATAAATAAATAAAAGAAACCCTTTGATGAAGAAGAACTTCAAATAGTCTCCACTGGAAACAAAAGACAGCACTCGCAGTAGCATTTATGTGATCAGAAGATCAGAGGAGAGTACGGTGCACATGATGATCTTGAACCAGGACTGAGTAGCAGAAGTGGTCCTGATATGGTTCACCCCTGCTATAAAAGGACTCTTCTTTGCCTGGCATGAAATTTGAAAATTAGAGAAATGTTTAAATCAGATTTTTCTCGAATAAAAAAGTGTTACCGAACATTTCTGTGCATGTTGAGATCAAAGACAAAGGGTTCTAAAAAACAAAAAAAACAAAAAAAAAAACGCATCGAATTGACAGAGAAGCATTGGAATCAGGGTATCACTCCAGAAGGAGATTATGTTAATGAATAAAGTTGAATTTTGGCTTTAATAAGGCCCATGACTTATTGAGTGATGTGTTACATGTAACACATTTGATACTCGTGTATCATGTTTTAAAAAAAAAATCAAGCAACTACTTAGAATTAAACACTTTTGCTAGCAAAACCATAACTCTGTCTGCCTTTTGAAAAACTATATATTTTTTTACTACTATTTTACTTATTAAGGCCCAAAGGCCACTTGAGGATAAGGGTTAATGAGTGTCAGACGGCCAATGAAACAACACTATGATGATCGGTAATGGTGGAACTTAGGTGGGGTTTAACTATTTAAAATGACAGTTCAACAAGAACCTGTTTACATTTGACTTGAAAACGACCATATCATAGTCAACTGGGAAGCAGCCCTGAGGTATAGTGTTCCACAGACAGGTAGTTCTAAGCTAAGAAAGAATATTTGCTCATGGAATTTTTTAGCTTTAGGCACAGATAAAGAATCAGGGAAATTACTGACAGTGGTTGTAGTTAGGTGAGTGTTTGCTGTGAATGTTTTACAAGGGACCATAGATTGAAGCTCAGTCGAGCAACTGCCATGAAAATAATGATAGAGCAGAGAGAGACTTGCAAGGTTTTTTTTCTGTGAGAAAGAGGTAGCGGGAAGGATAAAAGGACATTGTTCACCAGATTTCGAAACTGATGTTGTATCTTGTCTGGGTAGGAAAGGGTGCTTTGAACAACACTAACAATTAAACACTTTCCTTGGCTGAGATTGTCGGACTGACTTCCTCATCTTGGTTGTTATTGTCACAACGTTTCGGCCGTTTTGTCCTCCGGCCTTCGTCAGGTGTTTTGTATCGAACTGGGGAACCATTTGTTAGGAGTCTCGAACCCAACCCTTTATTATGATTACGGGGGTACCGTGTTCGGACTCCAGCTAGGCTTTGGGACATAGTTGCTGATTCTCTGTTTTGAATGTTACTTTTTCACTGCCTTCGTTCAGGATTGAACTCAGCACCTTTGGGTAACTGTAAACTTTGATACAACGTCTAGGACCACTCGGCCATATGTCACTAGGACAATTCTTAGTTGGAGTCCGAACACGGTACCTCCGTAATAATGATAAAGGGTTGGGTTCGAGACTCCTAACAAATGGTTCCCAAGTTCGATACAAAACACCTGACGAAGGCCGGAGGGCAAAACGGCCGAAACGTTGTGAATATAACAACCAAGATGAGGAAGTCAGTCCGACAATCTCAATCAATGAAAACACCTCATCTCAAAAATACAGACAATTACTTTCCTTGGCATAACCATATCACTGTGTGACTTTTAAAAGCTACATTTTGGCATCTTAAAAGAACTGTGAATGTATAAGCATGCACTAGACGGTTGCATGCTGTTGTAACTGATTCTTGGGCTATGTAACCAGGCCCCGGGCTCTTGCCAAAGGGCAGAAACCCTCATAAGAGCTAAGTTGAAAGGCTCTTGTTCCCAGCTGAGAAATTGTCTAACGAACCTAAGTTGTAACAACCTGCATTACAAAGCCATTGAGAAACCAAAGAACTTAGCTTTCCTTGTACAAAGTTTACCATGAAGATCTTTTATATAAATTATTTTTGTTCATAAGAAATAATCTCAGAGTTATTTTTGAATTGTTGACTTGAAACACGGTTTATTACAGCACTGACGCCAAAACCAGCCAAGCTGCTGCAGAGAAGAGCAGCATACCAGTCATTCATCAGAGAACCTATGAAAGATTAACTCAACCACAGCATCTGATGATGAACAGCCAGCTGAAGATAAGTGTTGCCACATAGACTTAGGGTCATACACGTTTTGTATGCCCACAGTATCAGAGCGGTAGTCTCCAATAATCAGTAAACGTTTGGTTACATTTTGAGGGGTCCACTGCTAGACAGTTAAGAGTGTAGCCCTGCTGGGTTGCATCTATGGTTCTGTGAACCGGAATCAACGAACATATCCAGAGGGTATATCACAGCTGCACTGGTTCTATTATATATATATTTGTGTTCAAATAAAAATGTGTCAATGAAAACAAAGTAATAACTCGAAAACAATGAAATATATATAAAAAAAAACCACTTATTGGTTCCAATCTTGCCTATGTTAACTATGAAGTTGTGTACTTAAAAATATCTACAAGGAGAGTTTGCAAATGATGCATGTTTGTGTGTGTGTGTGTGTGTGTGTATGTGTGTGTGTGTGTGTAAGTTGAGAGTAATACCTTGCTGCATAATTGTGTCCAAGAGAATATGTACAACCAAGTCTGAGTAGAATGGTCTGCATGTGCATGTGTGTGCAAACTGAGAGGAGAAATCTTATATATCGAATAGTGTGTGCGTGTGTAGAGTGCATACACGTTTGTGGGGTGTTTATCAAAGCAATCTCCAGACTGAAGGAAGAAAAGGAATCAGGTGTGTGATCTGCCAAAGCCAGACTGGATGAAAGAAAAAAAAAATGGTGGTCATTGCATTCCTTTTTATAACGCAGATAGTGGCACTCCCTACGATCACGAAAAGGGAAGCTAACTCGGGTTTAATGCTTATATATGTAAATGTATTGAGAAAGGGATACAATGCTACAGAACTGTCTTACTGAAAAGACATGTATAAAGAGAGAGAGAGAGAGAAAGTGAGAGAGAGGGAAACATCCTCAGGACTTAAAGAAAGAACAACACAGGTAAGTGCACTTTTAAATTTAGCTGCAGACACACTTATTGCTGTAAATCATTGCTTTATAATATAATGTTCAATAGAAATCACATGTTTCTCTTGATGTAAACATATAAGCAAGTGCAAAGTAACTAACACATCAATTAATAGAATTGCTTGGCATATAAATACAGTTTAGTTTGCCATAGTGCAAGTATGCAAGTATTTTCCTGCTACACAATCAGTTGGATTTGGGGAATTACGTCAATGAGTTGATGGCTTACATTGATCCTGAGCCGTCAGTTCACCTGTATGTAGCATGTGTGATCAATAATATAGACCCGTGGACTAAATCGAAATCAATACTGAGAAGGATGTTGTAATTTGTTTGAAGTATTGTGCATAGTGCGAAAGAGTTATATTTGAAGGCTATATCAATGCAGTTTGTGGGAAACGCTGTGGATACGAGTTAGTATATGAAAGAATAATAACAATTTTAGAAAGAATTTTCAATAATTTTGCATTATATTATGTTTATTTACCAACATAATGTGTCGTACAAGATGGTAGGGGTTGATGTCCCTAATTTTCGAGAGTAGTATCTCTTCTTCAGGGGAGAAAGAAAAAGAAACATACAGCAACTGTTCAACAAGGCTTTCCTTTGTCTGCTTTATTTTTATTTATTTTTTTATTTCTGGAAGCCAGCGTCTGGCTGTCAAATCAATTTTCAGGATATGAGTTGTGATGGGTATTAAGTATTCTTAGGAATTATTGTAGCTTTTTTTTAATGTATATAAATAATTAATTTTTGGGTGTTACGCTTAAAGTGTGTACTTAGAAGTGTTAATGACTGCTGTATTAGGGTCATGTTAATATCTGTATTGGGCAATGGAATGGTCTAAGGGGGTAACTCTATGTATGCTTAGCTTGGTTCCTCTGCTAAAGTGTATATATATATATATATATATATATATATATATATATATATATATATATATATATATATACTAGCAAAAGTACCCGTCGTTGACTGGGTTCAAAAACAGCCTACAGAAAATGGACTCTGATTTATGAAAGTATGATAGGTTATAAAAAGGAAGGGTTGTAAAAAGATAGCTTCGAATTTGGGGGTATCAAAACCAAAGCAAAATATGATGAAAGTAAAAATAAAATAGATAAACCCCATAATTTATTATACCATACCTGTTCACACTGAAACACTTATCACAATATTCTGTGGATCTATATAAAAAAACCTTGTTAAACTTTGTGACATATTTCCATTCTATGGAGATCAGGTGCGAACGAACACCCCATAATTTTATTATATGTTCTTCAAACTGAAACATAATTATCAAACTATACTTATGCAGATAGATATGAAAAGTCTTTATTAAAGTTTGTGCCTATTTCAATTCTATGGAGACCAGGCGCAAACGCAGACCCCACAATTTTATTATACCATCCCTATTTAAGTTAAAACATATTTATCAAAGTATTCTTATGTACATCTATATCAAAAACACTTGTAAACAATTTTTTTTGATTTTTAAATTTTTTATTTCCATACTTTGTGGACCAGGCACGAACGCAGACCTCACAATTTTAATGAACCACCGTTCTGCCAGATCAAACATACCCATTTCTGTGTCTCGATACATCTTCTATCATTATATGTAATCAGTTTTTTAAAATAGTCAATCATATAGGAGCCTATTCATGAACAGACACACACACACACACACACACACACACACACACACACACACACACACACACACACACACACACACACACACACACACACACACATTCAGCTTTATATTATATATATTATGGCAGTTACCATAATGTAATTCTTGTTGGGTAGGTCACCATTTCGGCGGGTCCCCCTTTTGGGGAGTCGTCGAAATTAATAAGATGGGAGTAGAAACCGACCTGGGAATAATAATAAAGAAACAAAGGAACTTCCAAACGAAACGGTTTTATATTCATTTAAGCGTACAAATGGTATCGGTTTATAGAAAGTTGGTGATTTTCATTTTTGTTCCCTGGCTCTGGAACCACTCGCGTCTCCGTCTTTCTGCTTCCAACCTTTTTTGTACCTCTCTTTTTGTCTTTCCCACCAGAACTGTTCTCCATCCTGATTGGTTACAACCTCTGGTCACATTTTTAGGAAGGAAGGAAGAAAGGGGGAAAGGGAAGAGTAGAGAGAAAGAGACATGTAACGGAGAAATAGTAGTCTTGGCTTCACTACACGAGTCCCCCTCCAGTAACGGAGTTAGTTAATATCCTTAGAATTACTACTATGTCTACTTCTGTTTAAAAATAAAAATATTCATTTTTCTTTTTCCATGTCACTTTTCTTCCTTATACATGTCACCAGCAATTTTACTCTCTACTTTATCGGTATCATCTGTTCTGACATCGTTATCATTAGTAGTACCTATCTGTGCTTTCTCGGTCACTCTAGTTCTATTACTGCTAGTTGGCTCTGTAAACGGTTTTAACCTATCGATTGATACATGTGCATGAGTACCGTTATCCATATCAATCTAGAAGTGTCTATCTGATCGAGTCAAAACTTTATAAGGGCCTGAGTACTGTGCTTCTAAGGGTTTCCTAACTTGATCAACCCTTAACCATACTTTCTCACAGGAAAGTAAGGTTTTCAGTATAAAAGATTTTGCATTTCCATGGATAAATCCTTTTCCATCGTTGAGTACGTCGATTTGGGACATCCATTCACACAAATTACTTACATACTTGTTGTTAACTGGAGTTTCTTTTTCTACTCTCTGCTTGTGTATCAGCTGATGAGGAATCAATATTGGTGCTCCAGTAACAGTGGTAAAAAACCTGATTCATTAGGGGTGCTGCATATACCTAGTAGGATCACTGGTATCGCTTTCATCCAGGATTCTTTTCACGCTATTATCACTGCCTTAAGGGTATGATGTGCTCTTTCAATCATCCCATTACTTTGGGGATGATACGAAGTTGTTCTCAATCGGTAAAAACCTACTACCTTGGCCAACTCTTGAAACAATTCGCCCTCAAATTGGCTACCTCTGTCAGTTACAACATGCAATGGAATTCCAAATTGAGACATCCAGGCATTGATAAATGCCTCTGCTACCGACTGCGCAGTTATTTTGATCATTGGCTGTACTTCGATCCAGCGAGTTGCACAATCGATACAGGTCAGCAAATATTTGTATGGACTGAGGTAAGGATCTGACTCATTGCGCGTTAGGGGTAACGGGCCAACAATATCAATATGTACCGTTTGGAAACGTGCGGATGGTAAATCAAACTCCTGGACTGCAGACTTCGTGTGTCTGTGAACTTTTGACTGTTGACAACACATTCTACACAGAATTGCTTGACTGTCTTATCTAAGTTAGGCCAGAAGTATCTAGACTTAATCAGTTTAATAAATGCTCCAGTTCCAGGGTGCGCTAAACCGTGTAAACTGTCAAAGACAGCCCTATGAAGCTCTTTTGGGACAATCGGCCTGGGGTACTTGGTTGAAGTATCACACAGGACAGAGCCAATTTCACGTGACACGCAGTATTCTTTTAAATTAACATATGACTTTATTTCGTCATCTCCTTTTTGTGCCTGGGCTATTTCAGCCAAATCACATGCATCTATTTGTACCGCTAAAGCAGTTCTAGACATACAGTCTGCAACTACATTCTCGTCTCCTTTAATATACACCATGTCAGCGATATATTCAGCAAGTACTGACAAGTGTCGTTGTTGTCGATCCGATTTTGCGGGTGTCTGACTATAAAAGGCTCCACATAATGGCTTATGGTCAGTGAATAATGTCACATGACGACCCTCTATGAGGTGACGGAAATGTATTACTGAAAAATAAGCCGCAAGTAACTCTCTGTCGAACGTAGAATACTTGGCCTGGGCTTGCGAAAATTTCTTGTAAAAGAAACTTATGGGTACTGGTTTCTTATCTGTTAGCTGGTGTAATGCAGCACCAGCTGCGTATTGACTTCTATCCGTAACCAGGTGGTACTCTGTGGCTGAAGACTGCGGATGAGCTAATGCCGTAATTTCTGACAATTTACTTATTATTGTTCTGAAAGCATGAGTTTCTTCTTCGTTTAGCTCAAACGTTGCTTTAGGATCCAACCTCATTCGTTCGGATAGTGATAGCACTATGGTTGCGTAATTAGGGACTAACTTGCGAGAAAGACCTGTCATTCCCAAAAATCTATGCAAGCTTTTCGAATCTTTGGGTACTGGAAAGGTTTCTAATTCTTTAATATTTTTTGAAGTAGGCAACAAGCCTTCTTTGCTTACATGAAAACCTAAGAAGTCCAACTCTGGCACTCCGAATACACACTTAGCTAAGGAAATCTTTAAATGATTATCTCTAAGAATCCTGAATACCTTATCTAAGTCTTCCTTGTGCTGTTGTTCACTTTCGCTAAAAACTAATATGTCGTCTAAATATACGAATACACAATTTAATTTTAGAAATATCTTTTCCATAAAACGCTGAAATGTGGCTGCAGCATTCTTTAAACCAAATGACATGTAATTAAATTCAAATAAGCCGAAAGGTGTCATGACTGCCGTCTTAGGCACATCTTCAGGGTGTACTTTAATCTAGTGATATGCTGCAGTCAAATCGATCTTGGAAAAATATTGTTTATCAGCAAATTGTGTGCAGAATGAATTTATGTTCGGTATCGGGTAGTAGTCTGTCTTGGTAATGCTATTCAGCACGCGGAAGTCACCGCAAGCTCGATATGAACCATCTGATTTTTTCACTAAGGGTGTTGCCCACTCGCTCCTGGAAGGCTGGATAACTTCAGTATTTAGTAAGTTCTTAAATTCCGCCTGTGCTGTGTCTAATTTAGGACTAGAAAGTTGCCTGGCTTTAGCAAAGACTGGTACATGGCTGCCTGTATCAATCCTGTGATACATTCCGCCATATTCTTTGTCTGTATCGCTATGAGGTGATATTACGCTACTATAGTTATTTATTATTTCGTTAACGTATCCTGCTAGGTCTATTTTATAAATCAATACAGTACCATAATGCAATTCTTGTTGGGTAGGTCACCATTTCGGCGGGTCCCCCTTTTGGGGAATCGTCAAAATTAATAATACGGGAGTAGAAACCGACCTGGGAATAATAATAAAGAAACAAAGGAACTTCCAAACGAAACGGTTTTATATACATTTAAGCGTACAACTGGTATTGGGTTATAGAAAGTTTGTGATTTCATTTTTGTCCCCTGACTCTGGAACCACTCGTGTTTCCGTCTTTCTGCTTCCAACCTTTTTTTGTATCTCTCTTTTTGTCTTTCCCACCAGAACTGTTCTCCGTCCTGATTGGTTACAACCTCTGGTCACATTTTTAGGAAGGAAGGAAGGAAGGAAGGAAGGAAGGGGGAAAGGGAAGAGTAGAGAGAAAGAGAAATGTAATTAAAGATTTAAACGGTGAAATATCGTTTCATGCACAAAACATCTGATGCTCTTTTCTTACTGGCACGCAAGTTTACAATATAAAAAAATCTGACATACTTTTTCCCACTTACACGTGAAGTACAAAATAGCACTGAGTGAGTAAACAAAAACACTCTTCCAATCAACTACAATACCAGCTTTTTATATCCTCAAATATGACATATGCAAATTATGATGATGTCAAACCCAAACATATGTCGCCTTTTTGTGTACTATCACTCGAGTTTTAAGTTCTGAGCATCGAACACACTACCCTTGGCAATCTGCCTTTGTGACTGCCGTCATGTAGTAACAAATATTCAAGCGAGACCTTAAAAAACCAAAGTGAAAAAGAGTTCCGTGACAATAGCTAATGTAACGTAGTCTTGGCTTCACTACAATATATATATATATATATATATATATATATATATATATATATATATATATATATATATATATATATATGTATACACACATACGTATGGATGAATACCGTTTCTCACAATCTTTGCTGCCACAAAAATGGTGGTGTGGATTATGCATTTAAAGAGATTGCATGAGGTTAAATATTTTCCTGGTCGAGATTTTATTTCATTGTTCAAGCATAAGCTTACGATTTTAAGACTAGATGTGATAGAAAAGGTGACATCCTACTGCATTGAACAAATGGAGGATACAAGTTGCAAGCTTATCTGTACAAAAGGGAATCTGGTATGAGTACATGTTCCCTCCATAAACATGGTACACATGTTTTAACATTACTCCCTTTTCTCAACACAAATAAAGGCTCACTACCAGAAGGCGTTTTTCAGATGCGAGTTATCTGCCCTTTGGAAACGCTTCTATCAGTGGCTATAAAATGAGTTGCACAAGCTAACTTCATTCTCTTTTTCTCCTATAGTGTTTGCCTCAACAGATCATTTTTCACCCTGAACCTCATTCTGGTGCTGGTTTTGACAAATACATCACACACAAGCATAATGTGCTTGTGTGTGAAACTTTTCTCTACTCTCATATACATTTAGAAATGACAGTCGCTGATTTTTAGGGATGGATTTCACGCCAGTTTTGAAGTTTTATTTTAGGGTGTTTTGTAATGAGAGATGTATTTTTGGGATGAGGTGTAGTCAGAGAAATATTTTTAGTGAAAAAGTTTGTTGTTAGGTTTATCATTAAATGTGGGAAATGAAAGACATTGTCATACTGTAAACAAAATAATGAGTGAAGAAGGCATAAATTCACAAAAGAGATATTTTACATATGTTTAAAAATGGAAGTTTACAGCAGTAGGAAAAATATAGAATGTTTGTGAATATTTTTAGAGTTCTTGCAAAAACAAGGGGGATGCATTAGCTGGGACATTGAAGAAGTATGCATCGATTAATTAAGAGCCGTGTATTTCAGGGATCAGGAAAATGCATTCAAAACGTCTCTGCTCATTTTTATAAATTATAATTCATTGAAAATTATTCATTTGATTTCGTATTAGTAACTGGAAAAGATTGGAAATATTTCAACGAATAAATTTTATACAGATTGACAAATGATAATGTCAATGAGTTGTGTGCATGATGTTCCCAACGGAAGTGCTCACATTGGGGCACCCAGCAGCACTGATCCATAGACTCAGGTCAACTGGATTCCACTGGTTTATTGAAGAAAAATTTGGCTTTATGAAAGATTTAAGTTGCTCTCAGAAAGATTGTTTCAAATAAATTTAGAAAGTTTTCTGATTGGTCCAAGATATACGGTGGCACCTCGGTACTCGACCATAATTCATTCCAGATGTTTGAACACCAAAATGTTCGACAACAGAAACAATATTTCCCCTTTAAATTAAGTGAAATAGAATTAATTGGTTCCAGAGTTTAAAAATCCCTTTTTATCTGTAAACTTTGATGATTTCATACATTTAATTGCACTGCCATTTCATATTCCTTTGCAAGCACTGACACACGCATTCTTCTTTCAAATTTCTCTATCAGTTCATTTTAAAATTTAATTGTCGTTCACAGTTTTCCATTTTGCACTCGCTTTACTGCTTTTATTCTTCTTTTCTTTCTTTTCATCCAATGGTAAGAGAATGTCCATTTCTTCTTTGTTTCTAAAGTCTTTACATGACACTAAACTGATTATTTGAACGGGAAAGTTTTTTTTTTTTATGCACTTAATTACTTTTGTCCCGAGATACGTCCGCTTCGTTCATCGTATTGAAGTTTACTGACCTTTTCTTTTTTTTACTTTTTGGACACCTCAAAGTCCTTTGTCGTCCCATACAAAAAAGGAGTCGACCAATCGAATTGCATTGTTTCAGTGGCATGCTGATGTGCTTAAAATAACTCAAACACCATCTAAACTGTCGAAGGGGCTGTGATGATGCTGTTCTAAATATAACTCTCATCGCAAACTTCAGATTCACGTGGCGACATCGTTGGTGTATAGTTGGGTCATCACACTACACTTCAAAAGTATCATGACATGTATGAATTACGTTCCACTGAGGAACACCACTGTTTGTTTACATTTGAAGCGAAGTCGGCAGTCCGAACTTCGAAATTTCCTTTGACTACCGAGACAAAAAAATCTCCAACTTTTGGTTTGAACACTGAGTTGAGTTGTCGACCACCGAAACGTTCGACAACCGAGGTATCACTGTAATTATTTGCTTTTATTCAGAATAGGGTAAGCGCAGACAACATCTGCATTAAAGCATTTATGCATTTGGATTTTGTATCTCACTACACACACACACACACACACACACACACACACACACACACACACACACACACGCACACACACACATACACACACACATGCATACACATGTTTCTACTCAGACCTTATTAAACATATTCTTGTGAATTCAGTTTTCATCATAAACATTGTTTACATACTTTCTTATGCACATTTTCAGTTGACTCTTTGCCTCCATGTACATAACATGTACATAACATGTACATAACATGTATATAACATGTACATAACATGTATACACATGATTCTACTCAAACTTTTTTTGTACACTATTTTTGTTTTTTGACTTTGCAGAGTATGACTGAGTTTTATAAAGGGGAGAAAAAAATAATAACATCAATGTTTGATGC
This sequence comes from Euprymna scolopes, assembly GCF_053919585.1. Taxonomy (NCBI): domain Eukaryota; kingdom Metazoa; phylum Mollusca; class Cephalopoda; order Sepiida; family Sepiolidae; genus Euprymna; species Euprymna scolopes. The sequence goes on along the minus strand of NC_136503.1, from coordinate 62,567,856 downwards.
ATTTTAGGTCAGAAAGCCGATACCTTCAGACAGCCTGATCTGGTAGCACCAAGAACTGCTGAAATCAAAGTGATGGGCAAATGCGAAAAGAATAAAAGAAACGGTGCTTCGACGAATGGGTCAGAATGCTTCTAGGTAAGAGTAGGGTTGATAAAAGATGACCACTATTCCCCACATGCATGTCTTATTTGTAAATAAAATCGATTTTTTATTTTTGACTTTGTAGCCTCGTAGGAGATGCCCTTTTCTCTTCCCTGCAACCTCTTTCTCACAGAAGAGACGTTGCGAGCCTGTCTCTGCGTTATCATTATTTTCATGGCAAGTGCTCGTCTGAGCTCCAATCTATGATCCCTCCTCACCAGACTTTCATGAAAAACATGCGTCTAGCTGAAACCACTATCAATAATTTCCCCCACTCTTTATCTGCGCCTAAACCTAAATGTAGATTCCATGAACAAAGCTTCTTTCTTAGAACTGCATGCCTCTGGAACTCTCTTCTCTTTCCCTGCTTTCCAGCTGACTACAATATGGCTGTCTTCAAGTCCAATGCAAACAAGTTCTTGATGAGCCGTTCCCCTTAAGTAATCCAATTTACCAAATTTCCACTACTAACGATTACTATGATATTGTCTCATTGACTAGTGTACACTCAGTAACCCTTATCCTCGAGTGGCCTTCGGGCCTTGATAAGTGGTTGACTCTTTTGCAAAATAAAAACAACAGCAACAACAATAGGCTTTGCCTTCTCTCTTTGAGAAGGGGTTAGTTTATTGCTAATCGCCTGAGCCGCCCTTACCGGAGAATGCTGACGGCGCTGCTCAGGTACTTTTTGCTGGTCAGAGTGCCACTTTCCGACCCTGGTGTCGCAATTCTTGCAGCGGGAGAAAATTAAATCAGTTTAGACTATTGATCAATATTAGTACTCTCATAGTGTTCCTCATCTTTCAGCTGAGAGTCATTTTTATCTCATTAACTTATTCTCGAGTGGCTCTTGACCTTGATAAGTAATGATTCAATAGTAAAAAGAAAATGTGAATAGGAATGTTTTTGCCAAGACGATCGCCTTGGTTATATATATTGGTTATTATATTTTAACAGTCATGGAGAAAACAAGCGTGAAAAGGTCAGAGTTATGCCCCTTGGTTTTCAGACACGCTTTGGTTCAAAGATGGAGGAAGAAGCATTCACGCCCGCTATTCCTATCGACTTGACGCAAGATAATGAGTTCGATCTCGGCATACCGCCCATGACGGGAAATGAATATCTCAGAAGAGTCAGGTAGACGAACTCCCCGTTCCTTGAGATATATTATCATAAGTTATTTTGCCATTTTATGCCTTTTTTTTTTTTTTTAAAAGGTTTTTTTTTTAAATTAAACTTTACTTTGTAATAATTTACAAGTTACTGTTCATAACGACACGACATTCTGTGGACTCGATTCCCCAGAAAAAATGTCGTATTTCTTGCGATGCTTTAAAATCACAGAAAAAAAAAAGTCTTCTTCGTTTTATTATTGATATTTGTGAGAAATTGGGTTATTTAATTTTTAGCTTACCGGCACCAAAATGTTTTCAATAAAATAACAGTTCCGCACTGAATGGATCGGAATAAAAACATTTCTGATAAAGTCAAGATGAGAAATTTTTTTTTCTAAAATGTTAATAGATATTTTTGATGGTTTAAAGTTGTAATTTTGGCAGAACTTTCGGGTAATTTCAAGCAAAGTACCCTTCGACGCCTGCTGGGGGCCTGCCAGACTAAAATCAAACATTATGAAAAACGTATTTGAAAATATTATTTTCTGAAGAAAAACAACACAATACGTTATGTTAATGAATTAGATATAGACAAAAAATATTGCACGCCATAAACAAGTAAGCTAGAATATTCGTTCCGAGTTATGTCCCCCGTATGTGAACTCTTCATCATCTACTTTATAACACCCAAGAAAAATGCAATTTCACCTAATTTTCTTTAAAAAAAAAAAAAATTCGGGTTTGTATTACTGTACACATAGATTCGAAAAAGGAAAAAGTTGTCAAAAAAACAAATATATTACAAATAAATGTTATCAAAGGTAAGATAAGTTACTTTTCTTCCAAACTGGATATATTTTTCGTGTTTTTATTCAATGTAACATGTTTATTCAGCTCGAAAAACATACAGTGTTTACCGATGTATTGGAAAATTCAAAATGGCGCCCGCGCCCGACTATCTCTTTAACACGGTAAGTTTGGGAAAAGGTGTTATAAATAATAAACTAGCCAAAATACTATTAAAAACCCATCGAATATATGTCAACCTATGTCACGATAACACATATTGAGCGAGTTTCTAACAGTATTTTGTCTAGTTTTATATTTATAACACCTTTTCCCAAACTTACCGTGTTAAAGAGAGAGTCGGGTGCCATTTTGAATTTTCCAATACATCGGTAAGCATAGATGTTCTTCGAGCTGAATAAACATGTTACATTAAATAAAAACACTGAAAAGCTATCCAGTTAGGTAGAAAAGTAACTTATCTTGCCTTTGATAACATTTATTTGTTATATATTTGTTTTTTGAATCTGTGTACACTGTACAGTAATACAAATCCAAAAATTCGGTACTTCTACAGTTTATCGCCGAGAATGTAGACGCCACTTTTTTCGGGCACTTTTCATTAAAATGAGAGGGAGAAATCAGTATTTTAAACTATGACCGACGTAGGAAATAAATAATAATAAAAAAATTAAACTAGATATTAATTGCTTTTTTTTTTTTTTTTTTTTTTTTTACAAAGGCATCACCACATTATCAAGGCCCAGAGGCCACTCAAGGATAAGGGTTAAAGAGTGTACAGTAGAAGTTGGTCAATATAGTAATCATTAGTAATGAAAATTTGGTAAATTTAATAACTTATATGGAACGGCTCATCAAGAACTTATTTACTTTAGACTTGAACAAAACCATATTGTAGTCAGCCGGAAAGCAGGAAAACGGAAGACAATTCCACAGGCGTGCAGTTCTAAGAAAGAAGCTTTGTTCATGGAATCTACGTTTAGGTTTAGGCACAGATAAAGAGTGGGGGAAATTATTGATAGTGTTTACAGCTAGACGAGTGTTTCTTGTGAAAGTTTGGCGAGGGGGGACCATAGATTGAAGCTCAGTTGAACACTTTCCGGAAAGAACTATATGAAAAAAGGGTGCTAGTGCAGAGAGTGATCCGCGCTATTTTTTAAATCGTATTTCCAAGTTTTATGATATGTTTTTTATTCAATTGTAAGGTTGAAGTATAGAATAGGTACAAAACACCCTCCCCTCCTGCCCATGTTAAGAATGGCTTTTTAAATAATAAAGTTATTATTTACGTCCGGATCCGGCGGATCACTCTCTCTGCACTGCAGACTGCACTAGTACCGAAAAAAGTAAATAAAGTGAAGGAAAACATCCGAAATTGTTTAAGTGAAAATGTTTCGGGTTTTCTTGAAACGTGTGTGTGTGTGTGCATATATATATATATATATATATATTAAAAACAGAAAATGAAAATGACATATTCATAATTGTTTAAACTGGGTGGAGCAAGCAGAGCAGAGCGCCGTTTGAAAACCAAAACATTTATTCATCTATCAAAATATAATTGTAAAGACATTTATTGAAAAGTCTGCGGTATAAAATATAATTTTAATGAAACAATTTTGTAATTTGTTTGTTATTTATTTCCTACTTCGGTAAAAGTTTAAAATACTAATTTCTCCCCCTGATTTTAACAACAGGTGCCCGAAAAAATGGCGTCTCCATTTTCGGCGATAAACTGTAGAAGTACCAAAAATTCTTTTAACTAAAAACCGTATTAACTTTTTACATTCGGTCCACCCACCGCCACAATTTTCTTTTAAATGACGACTTTTGTAGGTTTTCTACTATGCTGAATAAGAAAATCTCATTTAAATTTTGCAGACAAGTAGTTTTCCAGATAAAAACCTGTATTTTATCAAAATACAGGTCTTTATAATACTATTATGCACTGTAATTCACTGGCGGCCCTGTTTGTATGCACACGCGATAATCAAATATGTCCACCTCCACAATTTTCTTTAAAAATGTTAAAAACGGCTTTCAGAATAAACACCCCCAACCTCCCCATGTCAAGAACGACTTTTGGAAGAAACATCGTCAACCTCCTCCATGTTAAGAACGGCTTTCGGAATAAGCACACCCAACCTACCATGTTAAGAACGGCTTTCAGAATAAACATACCCAACCCCCCAGGTTAAGAACAGCTTTCGGAATAGACACTCCTAACCTCCCCATATTAAAAACAGTTTTTGGGATTAACACCCCATTTCTGGGGAGGGTAAAAAATATTTGCCCCAAATTTAACTGATATTTGTTGTCCGCATACCCCACCTACAAATACTATTAAAAAAAAAAATTGGGGGAGGGGCGTGTTGGTCGCAGAGAATTAGATTTGTTTATCATGCGCATGTACAAACATGACGGCCAGTGAATTACAGTGCATAGTACTGGTCTTTATATCTTGAAAACGACTTGTCTCTGCAAAATTTAAATGAGATTTTCTTATTCAGCATAGTCGAAAACCTATTTAAGTCGTCATTTTAAAGAAAATTGTAGAAGTGGACCTAATGTAAAAATTTACCAAAAAACTATTTGAGGGATATGCTGTATTGGATACTTTTTTCCTTTGACAGACCTGCAGCAAGCGTCGGAGGGGGACTTTGCTTGAATTTAACCAGCCTTCCTATAGAGTTTGCATCGTTTTTTTGGTAAATTTTTACTTGGATTCAACCTTAACATTTTCCTTCAAAATGATGACTATGATAGGTTTTCAGGTATGCTGAAAACGAATATCGCATTTTAGGCTTCTGCTAATAAGTAGTTTTCCGGATATTAAACAATGTAATTCTTTGTGTTATAAGTGGTGGCCCTTAAAAGTTGTCATTTTAAAGGTAAATATTAATGTGGAAACCAAATAAAAATTCACCTTAAATTGTTAGGTAAAAGTACAAAACACCCTCCTCTCCCCTCACCTCCCATGTTAAGAATTGCTTTCTAAATAATAACCTTATTATTTCAGTACAGTACAATAAGTGCATAGTTATCCGAAAATGTATGCCGGCAACCCAGAAGAGTAAATGTCTCAGTTGGCTGCAAACGGTGTTCTGCCAGATTCAGTTCCTACTATTTATTTTGAGCCCCTTACTTTTCTGGTTTGCAAAATTTTGTTCAAATGTTGGTACTTATGTAAACTACGGACTATGTCGAAACAATAACGGTTTTATTTAGAAACCCATTCTTAATATAGGGAGTGAAGGAGTTAAAAACTATTCTATACTTTCAACTAACAATTTAATAAACAAAAGATACAATTTAATAACAAAAGATACAATTTAACAAATAAATAAATTTATATATTTGGGAAACTGAAAATCTCACCATAAGTTATTATGGATGAAGTTTAATATTAGTAACTGAATCTGGCCGAACATCATGAAAATTGATCAATAAAATTATCCAAATTCTACAGAAGTAAATAATAGTTAATAAATACATTGTTTTTTTTTTTTTTTTTTTTTTTTTTAATATCTAAATATTAGAAAGTTTCATCAAATGTCCCGATGGCTTGACAGGCTGAGAGCAAGCTAAAAAGTTTGCTCAAATAATGGTGATTGAGAGGCATTCTTAAAGCCACGTCGGTTCACGATGATCCCTGGTGGTGCGTCATTAACAGAACAAGATTATTGAGGATGTCTCGCGTTGTGAGGCCTATCGCTCCACTCGTCTCCATGGTGATAGATTGGAACACAAATCTGGGTGCTTGTTCAGATCAGTGATGTTTTAAACAAATGTATTTCAGGTTTAAACATTGTTACGAACTTACGTGTCATGTCAAAATTAGTATAAATGTCAACAATTATGTAAAAATGATCCAGTAGATGTGTTAGATGTACCTTAAGCAACAAAACATCTACAATTACGTTTGTGTTTAAAAATGATGAGCTGTAATTAAGATCAAGAGAGGTAAGTCAGTTTGTCATACACAATTGGTGATACAACTCTTTCACATTAAAACGCTGTTGTCTTGGTGACCACCATACACTCATTAACCCTCATCCTCTAGTGGTGTTCAGGCCTTAATAATCCCCTTGTAAAAAAAAAAAAATATATACACTGAAACTCGATGATTTGATAAATTCTAATTTTACTTGTAATTATTTTGCTACCGGATCATTTCTTATAATTTTTTAAAAATTATACTAATTTCGACAGTAAATACGTAATAATGTTTTCATCTGAAATGTGTTGGCTTGGAACATCGCTAATCTACACAAGCACCCAAATCTGTCTACAAGATCCACATAATCTGATCCCTTGTGAATCTCTGAAGCTGCTACATGTCCACGTGTCTGCATGTTTTGATTACCCAAATTATATTTTCTATTACAGAAATGAAGCCTTGGAAATCCCCGCAGTTGTCGTTGCTAAACGAAACTTCAGTAAATTAAATGAGAAACAGAATTTTCATGTTCAGCAGGTAAGATATTTATGATATTGTATAGATTATCCTGCAGTCAGTGATGATATCTAATCTATTTCACATATGATCACTGCATGTTACTGACTACCAAATTCAAGACCGTGATCATCTGTCTTTGTGTGTGTCACATATAAGGAGATCTTAAGGCACGTACCTTTTTCTCCTTCTTCAGTCGGAGCCCCCTCGCAGTGAGTCATGCATGTTCCCAAAAACATGATATCAGTGTTTGAGAAAGTCTTGATTATGGATTTTCCATGTTCTCTGGGAAGCGTCTGCATCCCTGAATCGATTCCGATCGCTTTTTTCTTTTTCCGTTTTCTCATCTTGAATCAAGATTCTCCTGTTCTGTCTTCTGACTAACTGACTAGAAACGCATGTGCTTATTTAAAGGTATATGCATGGGTTTGCACTCAAAATGCATTAACCTGCCTCATGACCCCTGCTAGCATGCAGGTGCAATGCGTCTGTGAATTGAAGTCAACAAGTTTGAAACCTATCAGTCTTAACCTTTCGACCTTTCTGCACTTAACTTGAGCACAAACAGTTAAAGTTCAAGTATTATGTTCAGTTTAATGTACATATCACTTTCTTTTTTTTTTTTTTAATGGATATCGCTTGAGACAAGGCATGAAGCCATTTAGTGTAATGAGCTAACAAGAATGAAAGATGATTATCGCAAAAACAGGAGATACTTATTGACCTTAATCTTGAAAAGACTAACGCTGTAAGTAGAAGGACAGGAAGAGAGTTCCACAATCTCACAGTCCTTGGAAAGAAGTTACTGGATTAGGAAACTGTATTACAATGAGGTATCAAAACAGCCAATTGATGGAGACCACTAGACTAACAAGTCAAACCAAAGCAAACAAAAGAAGCAGGGAATAGATCTAACAATTCTGAAGAACACCTGCGATAATAGTATTTATAAAATAAACCGAGACTAGCAACATCACGTCAGTGAGAGAGAGGTTGCAGTGAAGGAGAAAGGACGAGGCCAATCAAATTACATTTCTGCAATTTATCAAGAATTTTCAAATGGGACAGAGATTCACCAGCCCAAATATGACAACAATACTCCATGCATGGTCTGATTTGTAAACATGCTGGTATGTATTGCATCTTCCTCCTCGTCCTGTTTTGGTATCTAGTGTACTGCAAGTGTGACCTTCGTAAAAATAAGACAGTGTTTTTGCATAACTTGTCATTGATCTAAGAAGGATACCCCCATTTTGCTAAGAGATTCGTTCATTTTTATTTTACAAGGGAGTCACCACTTATCAAGGCCCACAGTGCAAATCAAGAATAATTGTGTTGTTTTTGTTTGTATAATTTTGTTAATTTTTATTGTATACTTTTCAATAATGTCCTTTTCTTATATTTTATATCAATAAATCGCTTCACAATAGAAATACTGAAGAGCAACAAAAATGAGGAAACTGATTTGCCTTGTCAATTCCAGTGGAAAATTAGGAAATACATTAGTTGACTATAACCAAAATTCAAGATGGATGACAAATTCATCTAGAGAGGATAATCTTAAATAAAAAAAAAACAAATAATTGCCTATTTTCACTAAAATTTTAAATACTAGCCAGCCACCCGGTATTGCCTGTTACTGCCCGGTCATAAAATACGTTTAAATATGATATTTTGATTGATGCAGATTTTGTATTTATTATATTATATTGGATTCACTATATAGAAATGATTTTAAAAAGTTAAAAAAAAAAAAAAATGTGTACCACCACCAAGAATCGAAACCAAAATGTTTAGCTTATAATTTACTTTTCCCTTTGACGTTAATGCCTAAGCTTTGAAGACATGTTTGCTGCAAGGCTAGAAATTAAAACATGAAACAATAGCTATTAAGTTACGCATGCATATTCGTAATGCCGTCATTTGATCTTCATTTGGTAAATTCCATTTTTTTAAAAAATTTTCACACTTTTGCACAGATTTTCCCCAGCTAAAACCCTAATAGAAAGTTTTACATAAGTTCGAATACCCTATATATGGAATTCCATGTATGTAAACTAAAAACTAACAGGAGTTTGGTGGGAAAAATTTTTAAACAAATATATATACACATACATGAATATATATAGAGATTTGTATTTCCTATAACCTTTTTATGCAAATATTACGCAAGTATAAATCATGTAGAATATCTGCATGAATATAATAACACGTAATAGTTAACTAAAGATGATCATCTCATAAGAAAACCGAAAAAACTAATATGGAATTAATTAAAATGAATGTTTAAAAGAATATGCAAATTAATTAGATCTTTTTGCTAGTGAATACAATTCCACAACCCATATATAAGAAAATTGTATTTTCTTTTTAAATAAATAGAAAAAAGTGTTTTTAATATGAATATCAATACACACACAAAAAACCGAATTTATAGGAGTATAGATAAACTAACGGATTCCAATGAGTTATTTCATTATCAGTTTAACATTTGTTTTACATGGTGTTGGATCATCATCAGTATGATGCTGATGATGATAATGTTTTGGCATTTAGAGCAAGGATCTGCAAACTATGGCCCTTGGTCCAGATCCGGACCATCAAAGTCTTTAATCCGGCTCACAGAGCTCTTATTAAAAACAAAAATATTCAGGCAAAATGTAAAAAATGGAAATGTATGAAAATAGTGGTTTTTCTTTTTGTTCATAAAATGATTAAAAAAAGGTTTCGAAGTAACAAGTTTCACTAAAAAGCACATCTAATGAACCAAACAATATAAAACACGCTCAGATCATTTATTTTATTTTGGCCCGTGTAGCTTTAAAAGTCAGCAGTATGCCTCCCCATCCTCTCGTTCAAAAACTTTAGAGACTCCTGATTTAGTTAGAGTACTGTAAGGATCCTAGACTTCAGGCTTGGCAAAACCAGGTAACGTCTTGTGTCTACTCTGCATGCAGTTCGATCCAAACGATGACACTATTTAGGTTTCATAAGTAATATCATTTTTTATGCACTCATGTTGGATCTTCCTCGGTCTGCCAAGCTCTATAGTGCCTGGAAGATCCAGGCATGTTACGGAGTTGATGCAAAAAATGGCACGCTGTGTATGGTTAAACCACCAGAGGCGCCGAGTGTGTAGGTCATGCATAATTCCACTAACAGCAAGTTTTTTTTATAAATCGTGGTTAAAGAGATGTTTTCTGCCAGTTTACAGCAGCACTTCTACCTGATAATAACGTGATGATCACGTCAAAGCCATTACAGATTAGAAACATGTGGGGTCCATATCTCACTGTGATGCAAAATGGCAGAGTGAACACAGACTAAAAACATTTTGCCCTGAATCTTGAAGAAATAATTAAAACTTTTTTTTTATTTCATTATATTTCACGATCTCCAGTTAAACCAGATTGCACACTGACATGAACATCCTCATGACTGTTTTATAAGCCTTACTATTTCTGTGCTAGTTTATGACACCATTATTAGTGTTCTGCTGTGGGAGAGATGTATATATTCTTGTGTGTATATTTAATTATGTATGTTTATATAATTATAACATGACTGTGATCATCTGTCTTTATGTGTGTCACATATAAGGAGATCTTAAGACATGTACCTTTTTCTCCTTCAGTCGGTGCCCCTTCACAACGATTCATGCATGCTCCCAAAAACACAACTTGATGTTAGTGTTGGAGAAAGTTCTTATTATTAAATTTCCATGTTCTCTGGGAAGCGTCTGCATCGCTGAATCGATTCCAATCGCTTTTATCTTTTTCCGAATCAAGATTCTTTTGTTCTGACTAACTGACTAGAAATGCATGTCCGCCCCTATTTATTTAAAGGTGTATGTGTGGGCCGGTAACATCTCATTAACCGGTTTGCACTCAAAATGCACTGCCCTGCCTCGTGACTCCTGCTAGCATGCAGTTGTAATGTGTCTGTGAATTGAAGTCAACAAGTTTGAAACCCCACAGTCAACCTTTCGACCTCTCTGCACTTAACTTGAGCACAAGCAATTAGTTCCAGCTAGTACCGTATTAACTGCATTATTTACACACAATATTAGAAGATTGCCTTATAAAGCCAACAAACTCTGTCTATCTGGTTTGGGTTTTTCAACAGAGATCTTTCTTTCCCAAATGTATTGCCTTCACCACAACTAAAAATATCAGAATATCAGAAAGAGGTTAACAGATGCTTTACCCAAGGATTCCCTGGAACTTTGCAAAGTAGTGGTGTTCAGCTTCCTAAGGTATTCTTCATACCTGCATACCTATCTTTATTAACTTCCTTAAATAATTTGAAGACATATTTTTATGAACTATGTTGAAACTATTAACCATGACTTAGAGAGGTTCAAATTTCAACCTTTTTGCTAAATTTAAATTCTTTACTTGTAAGAATGAATGTATATCATTGTGCGTTCATTGCACAGGTTGTGGTTGTCTGCTTATGGTCTTCATCCAAATTCTTCACTTAATTTCTACACCGATTGCAGCACCAATCGTGTGGTATTTGTCACTGCTGTAATAAAAGAATTCTGTCTCCAAACAAAATTGCAATTGCAGTTTTAAAGTAAGTGACAATGTTATTTTTAGACGTTACTGTAATACGTCTCCGTTGAACCCAAACGATTTTAGTCAAAACTCTGAGCTCAACTGAATCAAAACATGAGTCCAACTGAACTTAAATAATGCATCAACTTGTGGCCCAATGGCCTGTCTGTCTTTGAGATCCACAGAAATCCAACTAATCCCCCATTGCATATTGTACTGGATTATATAGTGTGGAAGCTAGAAAAATGAGAAATTTGAGGTTGTAAATTTTATTGTTTAAATTTTATTTTGTTTAAATTTTATTGCATCTGGCTTATTCACTTGTTCAGATTTTGATACTCACCCTAACCCTAACCCTCACCCTAACCCATGGTTATGGATAGAGGCAACAGAAAATAACTTTCAAGCTTTGAAATTGTAAAGTCCAAAACTGGCTTCGAAACCTAGAAACCTTTTCTCTTCTCTGCAACCTCTTTCTCTGCTCTATCGTTATTTTCATGACAAGTGCTCGACTGAACTCCAATCTATGATCCCCTTGCCAAACTTTTACAAAAAAAAAAACCACTCGACTAGCTACAAGCACTATATACAATTTCCCCCATCCTCTATCTGTGCCTAAACTAAATGCAGATTCCATGAACAAAGCTTCTTTCTCAGAATTGCCCACCTATGGGACACTGTTTGACTGGTCTGCTTCCTGGTTGAATACAACATAGTAACCTTCAAATCCAATGTAAACAAAATTTTGTTGAGCCATCCCGATAAATAGTCAAATCTACCCAATTTACACCATTAACGATTACTTCCCTACCACCTTACAATCATTAACCCTTATCCTCGAGTGACCTTTGGACCTTGATAAGTGGTGATTCCTAAGTGACAAAAAAAAAAGTGATTAATCTTTTTGAAAGTGAAAATTCAACAAAAATGTGAGCTGTGTTACTGAATTATTTTTCATGATTATAAAGCATCAATTTGTAAATGTTGTTGCAACTCTGAAAGGATAAGATGTTGAAGCAGCTGCTCTTTGTTAGGAAGGAATGGTTACAAAAAAAGAATTTCCTGCTTTTGTAGAAACAAATCATTGTTTGACAAGTTTTACACTTTTCTAACCACAACTTTGTATCTACAATCAGCAATTTTGGGTGTTAACGAATCTATTCAAATAAAAATGTGCTTCATCTGACATCATTAAATTTCTCAGAAAATTTGAGTCATTACAAACCAAATCTTGAATTGCGACCAAATAATTGTAGCTTATGTTAATCTTATCGTTTTAAGTATTGAAGTATAGCACTTTGTAAGGAAAAAGTTTTTAGTTGTGCAGAATATTTTTAAAAGAATTTTGGGATATCCCTAGTTGCATTGAACATTGTGTCAATATTTCAATAGTCTGCTCAACACTTTCTCTCGCTCATTCCCTGATTTTTTTTTTTTTGTTGTTGTGAGACTGCAATATCCTCCAGCTCATAGAAGATCCCTTTATAGTCTAATCAAAATGTGGCTGAACCTCAAACAAATTGCTAACAAAGGTTTTTAACTTGCATATTGGGTATGAATAAGCTCTCTTTCAGATAAAAGGAAGTTTACCACAATTAACCTTGCCGAAAGGGGTCAATGGCCGCCATCTTTAAAATACAACTTAACAATATTAAAATTTCGAGACATAAAATTCCTGACAAGTATGTCCATTATTCCTAACAATTACTTTGGCCGTTTTGGTCAAGATCAAAGTGTAGTATCTGTTCTTCGGATGCTGCACTTCCATTTCTTGTTCTCTTTCGGTGGCGGATCAGTCCTTCACGACTGAGACAATTATTTTTATTTTTGTACCTTTTCTCCATGTTAAAAAACGACCCTGGTGTCTAACTCTGTCCCGTGGGGAGGCATAGTAAATAGGTACTATCAGATTTTGCTCCAGAACCACAAAAAAGACGATGTTCCTTAAAGTTAAGCACACAAAGAGCGGATTGCAACGCCGGGTACCCCTCGCTAGTTTACTATAAATGTCATTTGGTGACTGGCTTTCAAAGTGACGAGCGAGTAGCTTTCATTTCGAGACGAGACGCTCCGCCTAATAAACAGGGAGCGGGTTTTTAAAAACAAACAAACCGATTTATTAACCTTATTAAAAACTGTCCCGCACAAAATGCTAACTGTTGAATACCTATTGCCGTCACGTCAATCAAAAACGCGCACCTGTTTTTTCTTTTCACACTTTACTATTTTCCAACTGCGCGTCAAGGCTTCGTTTTTTTTTCACGGGCACCTGTTTTTTTTCACATTTCGGGTTTTTTTCACACACACCTACAAACACCCAGGCAACGCCGGGTACCCCTCGCTAGTACCTATTGCGAAAATGTGTGTATGTATGTTTGCTTTTTGTGTATGTCCAAGAAAGGGTTTTTTCAGAGAAGCGGTCGGTCGGCTCGCAACTTCTTAAAACTTTTTATATCACATATAAATTGTAATATCTCCGAGTTAACAACGGAGCTCGCCTGTCTATTTAATTTGTTCGACTTTCGGAAGATAAATATTCAACAGTTTTCGCTCACCGCATGTGGATCAGGCCTTTTCCTATAATAAAAACGACACTTATTCTGGCAGTATTTTTCCGGTGGCGATCGCCGGAAATGTCCGAATGCAATTAGCTTTGATCAATGTGGAAATATTTTCCTTATATCAAACAATTGCTATTCAATTTGGACAAGGGGAAGCTGGTTTCTCCCCCTCCCCCCCAACACACATCTTGGGAAAATAAAAATAAAAACCCCGCACTCAAAGTTCACCTCATTAAAACATGCACCTAAAAAAAGCGCTCGCAGTAAATGAAAAACCCCGCAGTCAAAGTTGACCTCATTAAGTCATTAAAACGTGCACCTGCCAAATTTAAGTAATTAAATAAATTCAAACGTGTTTCCGTTTGTATGTCGCGGTGGCCCAATGGTTAACGTCGCATGTTTTTTTTCACACTTTGCCTCAAGGGTTCGGGTCCGATCCTCATACTAACCTACCAAAACTTTTTTTTTGATTTACCTCCAAACACCCGGGCAACACTGGGTACCCCCGCTAGTCTATAAATATAAAAGCGAAAATGTGTGTATGTATGTTTGTGTGTCCGCTAAAAACTTTCGACAGACATGACGAAAATTCACAAACTCTGTATCATATTGAAGTTCCATCCTTTGCTCGAAAAATATCGAAAAATTGTCCAAAAACGTTACCCCGAAATCGACAATTTTCGACAGGGGGAGGGGTCAACAAGAACGGTCCTCTCGTGACGACGACCAGTTTTACGCATGCGTCAGATGACGTCATGACCCGATTTACTTTAAATAGTTGAAAAACTGACTAAATTTCATGTACGTCGCGTTAGCTCAGTTGTTTAACGCGTTGCTTCATTATCTAAATGTTTTGGGCTCGAATCATGGTGTGAGATGTCTTTTTTTTTTTTTTTCGATTTTCAAAATTTAAATATTGAACCAGTGTTATGTAAGCCATTTTTCACGTAACGTTCGTTTTTCTGTTTTTTTTTTTTTTTTTTTTTTTACTTCACTTATCCACCCCTGATCACACACCTAAAAACACCTGGATACCCACCGATTTTTCAAGTTTTAATATCGAAATAGGCTTGTTTGAGCCATTTCTTCATTGTTTTTTCGATTTTTACATTTAACATCGTTCGTTTGCCTTAGGTTAGTTTTTTGTGTTTTTTTTTTCGATGTTTTGATTACCCCCCCCCCCAGCTTAAGTTTTAACATCGTTTTCTTTTTTTACTTCGCTTATAACAAACAAACCTGGTCATTGACCTCATTTGCTGAATAGTTATTGCTCTATGACTTCCGTGCGTGCACCTGTCAATTTGGTTCTTACTTAAATAAATTCAAACATCTTTCAGTAACTCATTCTGGCTGGCCGATTTTATTTTCAAACTTCGTTTCAGGGCTTCGGGTTCGATCCTACCAACTTTTGACCCCCCCCCCCCCCGGTTTCTTTTTTATTTAACACCACACACACCTCCAAACACCCGGGCAATGCCGGGTACCCCTGCTAGTCTATATATATATAAAAGCGAAAATGTGTGTATGTATGTTCGCTTTTTGTGGAAGCTGGTCGCCCCCCCCAACATCTTGGGAAAATAAAAATAAAAACCCCGCAGTCAAAGTTAACCTCATTAAGACATTAAAACGTGCACCTGCAAATTCTAAGTAATTAAATAAATTCAAACGTGTTTCTGTTAATATGTCGCGGTGGCCCAATAGTTAACGTATGTTTTTTTTTTTCACACTTTAATTTCCAACTTTGTCTCAAGGGTTTTGGTTCGATCCTCATACTCACCTACCAAAACTTTTTTTTTATTTTACCCCTCCCCCCTCCGGAATTTTGATTTACCTCCAAATACCCGGGCAACACCGGGTACCCCCACTAGTCTATATATATAAAAGCGAAAATGTATGTATGTATGTATGTATGTTTGTGTGTCTGCTAAAAACTTTTGACCGACGGAACAAAGATTCACAAACATGGTATTATATTAAAGCCCCACCCTCCGGACGACAAATATCGAAAAATTAGCCCAAAAGGACCATCAGAAGTGCGTCAACTGATCGATTTTCTGCAGGGAGTGGCCCCCAAAAAAGTGACATTTTAATGTTAAACATTACATATTTTTAAATCGATTTATAACTGCCCCCAAAAATACGGGCGCCAACTCTTGTACATAAAGTATACACGGAGCCGTTTATTTTGGGTCAACTTGTATTTAAAACCCGCTGAGTCATGTCACGTGATCTTGACATCAGCAAGCTCTAATGGCAGTCTGAATTTAAAAAAACATGTTGCTATCGGTAAAAAAAAATTTAACCCTCACACAAGCTAAACTATGAACTTCTACGCTATGACAACATTACCAAAGGTTTTGGCACATTAAAAATAGTTAGATACGATAGTTGAACGAAAAATAACAAGCCAAAAATGTGAAGTAAAAAAAAAATACGCTTACAAAAAATATTAACGATCGAAGTTTTTACAAAAAAAAAACAGCCAGACGCCATTTTCTTTTTTAGTAACAGTTTTTAGAGTAAGGAAGACGAAGTGAGAGAGAGACACATACACAAACGCAAACAGAGAGAAAGAGAGAGAGAGAGAGAGACAGATAGAGAGAGATGTCTAGACAGGAAATGAAATACGTAATTTAATAAACGCTAATGTGAAGTAAAACAAAAAAAATAAAATACTGCTACGTCATCTTGTAACGCTTCCGCGATGACCTCATTTAGTGGCTATCTGTCAATCAAACCTCTTTTACTCGCTTTATAAGCCATATTTTAACACTATAATTAATTCCTCTTACTCTTGGCCTACACGGTCAAGTAGTTGAAGTTTGTTTCACCTCCGCGTCAAGGCCCCCAGGTTCAATCCAGCCTCATGATCAAAACTATTTTTTTTTCTTTTACATCTTTAGACACGCGGGCAACGTTTCTTTATTTTTTTTACTTCGCTTATTCTTTAGTTTGCTCCCCCCCCCCTACACACACAGCGGGGTTTTTTTTCGCTGTTTTTTTTTTTGGTTTTGGTTTTTCCGATTTTTTTAACATCGTTTCAGGGTTATTACTTATCCCCCCCATACACACACCTACAAACACTCTGGCAACGCCGGGTACCCCCCCCCCCCGCTAATCTATATATATAAAAGGTAAAATGTATGTGACCATTTCGTGTATGTCTTCAAAAGGCTTTTCGAGCACATGCTCCCGGGTTCGTTACTATCGCTTACAACGGTTTATATGGGTCCTATATCATATGTAGGATTTGGGAACGCGGGTTGTCTCTAGATTTATTTACGTCGACTTTTATGAGATTCGCGCTATTTCGCTTTGTGCCCGGTTTGTCTTGCATTTTAGTATAAATACAGTGAAAAACGTTGGGTTCACGGTTTTTGCTCTGCTTTCCCCATCTTCCCACCATCATCTGGGGAAAGTGAAAACTAAAAATAATGATCCCGCGATGACCTCATTTAGCATCGTCCTGTTAACTTAACACGTTAATCAATTACTTTCACTCGTGGTCGAGACCGTTAAGTATTGGCATTGGTTTCCACCTCCACGTTAAAGCTTCCAGGTTCAATCCCTCCTCCCGACCAAACGTCATTTTTTATTACTTCGCTTATTCTTTAGTTTACCCCCCACCCCCCATATACAGGTTTTTTTATGCCATTTTTTTCCGTTTTGGTTTTGGATTTTTTTTTTTACATCGTCTTTTTTATAATATTTAAGCAGGATTATTAATTACTCCCCCCCCCCTCCCCCCTCATACATGCACCTACAAATACCCGGGCAACGCCGGGTACCCCCCCCCCCGCTAATATATATATAAAAGGCAAAATGTGTGTGCACATTTTATGTATGTCTCGCAAAGGCTTTTTTCGCCGCGATTCTCAAGGGGGTTACTCTGTCTTAAAACTTTTTATATACCGTCTAAATAATAATATTGAGGATTTGCGAACGCACGTCACGTCTACATTTATTTACATCGACTTTTATAAAAATCGCGCTATTTTGCCGCGTCGCCTGTTTGACTTTTAAGTATAAATAAAGTGAAACTAAATTGAAGCGTTGCGTGTTCTTGGCTTTCGCGTCGGAACATCCAGAAAGTAAATCAGCTTTTGATCAATGTGGGGTTTCTCCTTATATCAGACAATTGCTATTCAATTTGGACAATCCCCTTTAAATGGGGAGCTGGTTTCCCCCCGCCATCATCTTGGGGAAGCGAAAACTGCTCCCCATTGAAACAAAGTAAACAAACCCCAAAAAGCTGTCCCGCAGTAAATAAAATACTGTCACGTCATCGTAATGCTCCTGCGATGATCTCATTTCGCGGCTACTTGTCAGTCAAACCTTTTTGATTCACTTTATAACCCTTAACTTAACACGCTAACCAATTTCTCTCACTCGTGGCCGAGATGGTTAAGTGGTGGGTTTTTGTTTCCACCTCCGCGTCAAGGCTTCAGGGTTCAATCCTAACTTCCTACTAAAACTTTTTTTTTTTTTTTTTAACACACACACACTCACACACCTCCAAACACCCGGGTACCCCCTGCTAGTTTATATATATATAAAGGGTAAAATGTGTGTGTGTTTGTATGTCTTGCAAAAACTTCCGACTGACGCGTCGGAACGTGACGAAACCAGTATCGTTTTAAATCTCGATCTTTCGGACAACAAATATGGAAAAATTGGGCAAAAACATTAATTCCTTTACCCTCAACTGGGCAGTTTTCTACAAGGAGGGGTCGATTTTTTAGCCAATATTTTTTCGCAAGTCATTGTCTCCTTTTGATTGACTAGCCTTAATTTTAATGTTCACGACTTCCGGTTTTGCCATGAAGGCATCGGCAAAGATGTCACTTTTTTTTTTTTTTTTTTTTTTTAACCTTCTTTTTCTCCTTCGCATTACAGGTTCAAACTCTCCCACATTTTTTTTTTTAAACACCTCTCTCTACCCAGACTACCTACTGTTGTTTTAAGCACCACCCCCTCCTGCTACTACCTTTTTTTTTTTTTTCGGAGTTCCTTAATACACCACCTTGACACACCCAGGCAACGGCATAGTGGGGTACCCTTGCTAGTTAATGATAAAATAAGGTTGTCTCTGATTTTTACTTTCACTTTTCTCGCTTACATGCCCCTATTCCGAATTTGTAGCAGTGAGCCGACATCCGTGGACATTTTTTTTCTACCAAAACGGTCATTAAAATTTTTATTTTTATGTTTGACATATTTCAAGCTGATATTGCACAATAAAAATCATTAAATTAAAACAAAAATCATTTATTTCAAATTTAATCAAGTAAAAATTCCATTTTTTACTTAAATAAATTTAAAGTTATTCTAGCAAAATACTTAACAATTTAATAAACAAAAATATAAAAACTAAATGTAACTTAGAAAATACTATGAAACAAAAATAGCTTTTTAAACTTTCCAATCACGTAAAAAAATGGCATTTTTACTTGATTAAATAATTTGAAATAAGAAAAATAATTTTTGTTTTAATTTCATTATTTTTATTTTGTAATAATTTCTATCAGTTTGAAATATGTTAAACATCAAAACAAACAATAAAAATAAGCCCACTGATGTCAGTATGCTGCTACGAATTTGGAATAAAGGCATGTGAACGAGAAAAGCATAAGTAGAAATCAGGGTAACATCTGCTACAGGAGATCCTAAAATGACACTACTTTGCAACCCTTCAGTGATTTCTTCGCCACCCTGTAGATATTGATGTCATTTGTAATAGACTACACATGCACCTACTTGAAAAGAATAATCTTCTTACTGACTGGGTGGGAGACAACATGTTGAATGATCATAACTTTTAAAAAGTCTCAAGTGGCTCACAATCACAGCATGGCACATCGTATCAAAGAAGATATTGTTATTTCAAAGAGCCAGCTCATTTCTTGAGTAGTCTATCTCCTCTTTATTAAATATTTTGGCGCTTCTACACTATCAAAACGAAATTTTATAGTCAATAAATGGAGTTTTCAGATAAAAAACAATGGTTTCTACTGATTTTTTTGTCAATTCTAATAAATTACAATGTTAGCTTCTAAATTATGCTGATTATGGGAATCTATACAGGATTTCAAAAGCGAACCCTATTTAACCCATAAGGTAGCTTGCTCTTGTTCTCTCAGCCATGACTCAGAAGTTTTAAATAATTTGTAATTTTATTCTTAACATCACTCTCACTGAGAATTGGTCTTTTAACTTCTAGAAGAATGTCAGTTTGGATCGATTATACTTAGCACTTATCCGTTATGCCATGGGTTCTTGCAGATTAAGGTCGAAAGGTATAGCGGTTGAAACATTGTCAGAATAAAATCAAAGATGATACCAGTAGTTTGGATAATCCAAACAAAAATTATTAATCCTCGTCTCATAAAACAAAATACAAAGACTGTTGGGAATTTGTGACTGAAACTTGGTGGACAAGTCAGGTGTATTTGTACTAAACATGGTTTGGATTGTAGATTGTATGTTTTATTATAAGTACAATAAATGATTTTTTTTGGTTGTTGCACTGTATTGTATTTATCAATTTTAATTTTGTTTCTCTTGCAGAATGATGGTTGTCTGCCAGCACCAGAAGGATTAGCACCTTCGGCTGAGTGGAAACAAAGACAAATTTCAAATTTTGCACGACTCCGACAGGTAAGTCATCTCATTTCTGTTTACTTATTTTCTCATTTGCAGTAGTCCAGTGTATTATTGTAAACTACATCTTGTGATCGGACCCCAATTTCACGGCTTCATTGAACCCAACGGATTCACTCTTTAGTTGCCAATATTCCCAGCTTTACCTCAATCTAGACTGGACAGAACTTCTTTCCAAGAAATTCCCACCTGTGGAATACGTCACTATAGGACTGCTACCTTGCAGACTATAACATAACTGTCTTCAAATATAATATCAACAAATACTTGCAAGCTATCCAGCTTAGCTCAGTCCATAAATCATTTTCAATCGTCTCATAATATTCTTCATTTTTTAACTGACAATTCATCTATCTTATTAATCCTTATCCTCAAGTAGCTTTTGCTTTTGATAAGTGACTCATTGTTTATTACTGTGACATGACAATGAAGTAAATAGCATTGGTTTTACTTGAAATTAAATATTTCAATTTTTGAATTTCGCTCTCATAACAAACAGATGTGCTTTATGACATAGCAACATTGTAAGACAGTTGCGGTAGCAGAATTGGTTGGCAGGGGAAGACTTAAGAAAACATGGAGGGAAGTGATAAGTATGGATTTGAGAGATTTAAAAAATTTTTTTTTTTTACACAGGCATCATTACATTATCGAGGCCACTCAAGGATAAGGATTAAAGAGTGTACAGTAGAAATTGGAAAATATAGTAATCATTAGTAATGAAAATTCGGTAAATTTGTTAACTTATCTGGAACGGCTCATCAAGAACTTGTTTACGTTAGACTTGAAGACAACCATATTGTAGTCAGCTGGGAAGCAGGAAAACGGAAGACAATTCCACAGGCGTGCAGTTCTAATAAAAAAAGCTTTGTTCATGGAATCTACGTTTAGGTTTAGGCACAGATAAAGAGTGGGGGAAATTATTGATAGTGTTTTCAGCTAGACGGGTGTTTCTTGTGAAAGTTTGGCGAGGGGGGGCCATAGACTGAAGCTCAGTCGAACACTTTCCATGAAAATAATGATACATCAGAGACAAGCTCGCAAAATCTCTGTGAGATAGAGGTTGCAGGGAAGAGAAAAGGACATCTCCTACGAGGCTACGAAGTCTATTTTGAACTCTATCAAGGCAGGACAAGTTCTTTCTAGCAGCTCCTGCCCAGATGTGGCACCAGTATTCCATCCTTGGACGTACCTGGCCCTTATATAGATAGAGATGAATAAATAACGTTCTGACCAGTGATTGGTTAGTTTGGGAGTCAATTTCTAAAAGGCATTTTAATACATACCAGCATGTAAAATAGATGATAAGCTGATGATGATGATGAATGAATTAAAATGTAACAATTTAATTAAAACGTTTGTGATTTCGTCTTTCAAATGTGTTTACGATTTTCGTTTCCTCAATGATATTTGCTTTTGCTTTGCATCGTAGCTTTTCTGCTATTCCTGTAACTTGTTTACAGAAATTTTCGAGCCGAGATTATCGACCATGGTTATGAATGTAAATAAGAATCTGTTTTAGTTATACTCTTTTAATTAATGTTTTTGTTTTGTCTTCCTCTTTCAGGAGTTTATTAAATACAAAACGACACATGCCAAAGAAATAAAAGAGGCTAAACATAAGCTGGTAAGTTGTTGCCTTTGTAACTTGATTATTTGTTTTTACTTATTTTTTGAAATTATTTCTTTAAATTATTTTTTTTTATAATTATTTTTTGAAATTATTTTTTTTTATAATTATTTTTTTGAAATTATTTTTTGAAATTATTTTTTGAAATTATTTGTTTTTACTTGTTTTTGAAATTATTTCTTTAAATTATTTTTTAAAATTATTTTTTGAAATTATTTCTTTAAATTATTTTTTTTTTATAATTATTTTTTTAAATTATTTTTTTAAATTATTTTTTTTTATAATTATTTTTTTTTAAATTATTTTTTGAAATTATTTTTTGAAATTATTTCTTTAAATTATTTTTTTTATAATTATTTTATTTAAATTATTTTATTTAAATTATATTTTAATTATTTAAAAAAAAATTATTTTAAGAATTGTTTAAAATTATTTTTTGATTTTTTTTTTTTTTAATTTTAATTATTTTTAAAAAATGTTTTCTTATATATTTTTGATATTAAAGCAATTTTTTTTATATTTTATTATTTAAAAAAAAATTGTTTTTTAAAATTATATTATTTAATTATTTTTTTAAAAATCAGACCTTACGCTTTGGCCATTTACTGAAAGCACTATACTTTCCAAACATGAAGGTCATCTTAAGGATGAATTGATTACACTGGTATGGTCATTTGGAATATTCGTCTTTCTGGATTTATGGATTGCAGAAGTATGAATGTCCTAAATCGTAGGAAGTTTGGTCAGCCAACAAAATCTCGGAAGCAAGTGATTAGATTAGACTACACAAAGTGAAATTTGGAGACTGCTGAACTGTAGGAAGTGGATAGTGAACTTGCGTGATATCAAAAATCGTCCAACCCCTAAACAAAGGAAAGTTATGCTAAATGAATATAATAAATGAAACTATTTTCTGAAAGATAAAAACAAAAATTATTCTACTACTAATCCCTAAATCTAAAAAAAACAGCAAAAACTTGATATAACTTTATCTCCTGAGTTTAGCTAAGATAAGTGATAATCTCAGAATTGTATTGCCAGATGAACATGAAAATAAAATCCTGAACCGGTACTTGTACAGTTTAACCAAGACATTAAAAAATGAAAATATCGAAAAAAGTTTCAGTTTTACATATCCGTTATGGAATGAAGCTCTCCGAAAAAAAAAAAAATTTCACTTAATTTCATCAAGTAGTTTTCGTTTTACAACGAAAAAACAATTTGTTATGATACCGAGCAAAAGGTTCGATTTTTAGGAAGAAAAGCTAGTATTAAAGATGGGGAGGGAGTGTCGGCGCTTTAACTGGAGTTATCTCCTGTAGCGTTTGTAAACTCCAAACAAAAATTAAGAAAATATCCAAGATGTCTGCTTTCAACGTGCTGTCATAAAAACGTGTTTTTCCGCTGTAAAAAAAAACAAAAACTACTCGATCAAATTAAATGAAATTTTTTTTCGGAGATCTTCAGTTCAGAACAGATACATACATTATAACCTTTTTTCAATATTTTAATTTTTTAATGTCTTGATTAAACTGTACAAGTACCCCTGAACCTTACAGTTTCTATATCATTCAAACACAGTAGTGGTTGAATATATGGTTAAATGGCAGTTTTAGTCATTTAGAACGGCTATAAAGCTTCACCGCTCGACCAAATTTCAAACAATTATTACAGATTATAAATCACCTTCTCAGCTATATTGTGAAAAAAAAATTATGATGAATTTTCTGGTGTTCAAAATCGTAAAAACATGTAAAGAGGTAAGCAATGCCTTTTATGACTGGTTTCCATAGCAAACACGTCGCTTCAGCGACTACTGTTGCTACTAATTCACTGCTGCCATGAAAAGAGAAGTAACAAACGAAACAGAGAATAAAAGCATGAAAAGGAGATAATTGAGGGGGGATTTTATTGAAAGCAGACAACTGTCGTACATTGTGATTATATACGAGTTTATGGGGGGGGGGGCAAAACATTAAGACCGGAATTAAGCAAAGAACAAGTGAAGCCTGAAAAAATCATAGATTACAATAGAAAAATGCAAGCATGCAAAGTAATATGGTTAAGCTTAAACATGGAAAAGTAAAGAACTAGTTGTTAAAACTGGAAAAGAAAAGGACAAGATATTCTAGTAAAAAAATATTAATTTATAACTTTAAATATTGCAGCATTAGGATTTTTTTAAAAAAATTCAATTTATAACATTATATAATCAATTCTTAATAATGCAATATTTTAAGTTATGAATTTATATTATATTTTTTACTGGAATATTTTGTCCTTTTCTTTTCCAGTTTTAACTAGTCTTTTACTTTTCCATGTTTAAGCTTAACCATATTACATTTCCTGCTCGCATTTTTCAGTTGTAATATTTTAATTTTTTAATTTTTTTTTTTTTTTTTTTTACATAGGCATCATCACTTATCAAGGCCAAGAGGCCTCTCGAGGATAAGGGTTAAAGAGTGTACAGTAGAAATTGGACAATATAGTAATCGTTAATAATAGAAATTCGGTAAATTTGTTAACTTTTATGGAACGGTTCATCAAAAACTTGTTTATATTAGACTTGAAGACAACCATATTGTAGTCAGCTGGAAAGCAGGAAAACGGAAGATAATTCCACAGGCGTGCAATTCTAAGAAAGAAACTTCATGGAATCTACGTTTAGGTTTAGGCACAGATAAAGAGTGGGAGAAATTAGTGATAGTGTTTTCTGCTAGACGGGTGTTTCTTGTGAAAGTCTGGCAAGGGGGGGGGGACCATGGATTGGAGCTCAGCCGAGCACTTGCCATGAAAATAACAATAAAGAAGAAAACTCGCAACATCTCTTCTATGAGAAAGAGGTTACAGGGAAGAGAAAAGGACATGTATATGTAAAGAATTTAATTTGTGGCGTTTATTATGGATTATTTGTTTTTATTTTTTTGTTTTTCTTCAAGAAAAGTAAATATTTCTTGGAGATATTTGAAGAAAAGCAAACATTTCTATTATTTGTTTAACAAACATAGTAAGCCATCAACAGAATGTTCATTCTTGGAATGTTCATTCTTGGAATGTTCATTCTTAGTAAACGACATCTGGTTCATGCAATGCACCAGTACCGACAATATTTAATGTTTTGTAACTGGTCCAATTAACATGATTGTAAGAGTGTTCACTAATAGTCCGGCCAATGAGGGTTCAATCCTTAGTTGAATCTTACCAAAAAATGGTACTCGATGTCCCTTGTTAAACGTTCTATATTAAAAGGCGAGGATCTGGAGCGAATGGTTCAGGAAAAAAGTGGCGCCATCCTGTACACTTCGGTGTGATAACTAATAAAAAGGGAGCGTTCGGGTTTCCCCTCGACTATTCTCAATCACTTGAACTATTTTTGTTTTAGGAAATGAAACGTTATGAGATGAGTTATCGCCCTTGAATTTAGCTGGATCAAATCAATTAGAGTTATTCCCCTTTATCTAGTTGAATAAATGCGAAAGTGTTTTTCATGTATTACTCCTATATAACCACCAAAACGAATGACTGTTGCTTAAATCAATAATACAACACAATACTTTAAAATACGGTATATATAGTACTGACTAAATATCAATAGACATTCATATATCTAATTTGCATAACTATTTTTTAAATTGTCTTTAATAAATTAATGTTGCTTATGCGCTAGTTTTTTAACTAGTATTTTCAAGTTAAATGCAATTTTTATGATATTTTTGTTTATGAAATTATTACATGAAAGTATAGAATAGTTACAAAACACCCTTCCCATGTTAAGAATGGCTTTCTAAGTAACAGCGTTATTATTTCAGTGTGGTAACATGTGCGTAGGTGCCCAATTAATGTTTGGCATTATTCATTTGTAATTTTATTGTATTATTTCTCCTATATATATGCAGTAGTTTTGTTGATATTAAGATTAATTAAAGTAATTTAATAACAAAAAGTAAATTATGAAAACCTTTCTAAAAATATGTGCATTAATTATCAAAAGAGATAACCTAAGTCCTCATCATATGATGCAAATCTGAAGATTCTATTGTTGGCATTGGTTTTCCTGATAATTTTCTAGTCAGAATTCTTTCTAGAAAGATATTTGGTACTTATGGGAGGGACCGCAAAACATCCTAAGTGAAAGTGATTTTTGTGGAACGAACTGGATTCGAACTAGATTGTCACTTTGTGTTGTTAACCATTAGACTACCGTCACCTCCCATAATTCAAATGAAACTAATATATCTCGTTAGCTAGAAAGATGTACCGATGGTGTATAAGCGTTTGTAGAGAGAAAGAAAGAGGAGGAGAGGTGACTATTCTCTCTCTCTCTTTCTCTCATACACGCACACTTTGTGTGTAAAGGGAGAGGGCTCTTTTAAAAACAATAAAAAAAGAAAATCTGGCATTGCTATCACTGCTTCTCTTTTTCTTCTCTCCCCTCTCGCGACACATTTTTTTAAAAAATTATTTTCAAATAACCCATCTTCCTCCACACATGACTTCATCACTCAGTTAAATTGATTTCTTTTTCATTTCATTTCAAAGAAACATTTTGGTAAACTTTGACAACTTTATCTTTTAAATAAGACTAATATCTCGGTGAAGAACTTATTTATAAAAGCAAATTTTCAATCAATTATTTTCATTTGAATTTTAGCTATACTTTTTAGCCCAGGTAAAAAACTGGCAAAAGTTATAGCCCATTGACTGAGAATGAGTGCTTTATGCCAATTCATGGTTGAATATAATTGAATTTGTGCTAATTTTTGCATTATATACTAATCCCTATTAATCCTTAACTGTGCATTGAACACATACCATAATACTTAGTTCAGTGCACCTGATCATAGTAAAGATCCAAACAAAATTTCAGCTAAATCGGCTCAGTAGTTTCTTTCTAGAGTAAATATGCTATAAATCCTTAACTGTGCATTAAACTTATACCATAATACTTAGTTCACTGCACATTATCATAACAAAGGTTCATACAAAATTTCAATCAGATTGGCACAGTAGTTTCCGGGAAAAAGTGGAACAGATGGACAGACAGACAGACAGACAGACGAAGAGAAATATTATATGAAAAAAACTAGACCTTTCGGGGCTGAATGAATGCAAATCTCAGAATGTTATTGGCATGAATAAATTAAAATATTATTCATGTGAACCAATAAAGAGTAAAACGAATTTGCTTTTTATAAATGTTAATCATGAACAGAGACCCCACAATATTATCAGTAACAAACAACAAAAATAAATAATATTTTAAAAACTGTCGAAGTTGAAGCACTCTATATATTTATAGATTTTTTTCATTCATTTAAGAATGCCAAGTTACAAAAACATTTTTTTTTATATACACCTTGACCTTTTGACTAAGATCAAAGTGTAGTATCAGTGAAATTATTTTGTTTGTTAATAAAAACGATTTATTTGATTTTATACATATTTATTAAAAAAAAGAAAAATCAATATGGGATTCTTAAGTAGGACAACCCCTGGAGTGAATGTGATATTATGGTGATTGAGGATTCTAGCTAGGAAAATCTTAGACGACTACTAGGTACAGTAACAAGGATGATCATAGAATCCCCCCTTACTTTTTAATGGAACTTCTGCTTAATTTATGTATGATTTTTGTAAAATTTTTGTAAGTAAATAGATTTTTCAAAGTGTAGTATCTGTTCTCCTCAACATCAGCGCCATTTGATGCCAGAAGTTTTCATGTAATTATCTCCCCTGAAAAAATTCCAAACATGGATATACAAAGAGAAAATGCTTCTTATAGTATAAGTGGATTTAAAATAATTTCAATTCGTTAAAACTATTTGCCATTTTACAGCTGCCTCTAAGAAATGTAACATCAATAAGTAATTTTTCTTTTAAGAAAACCACCATAGTGCTGCCATTTTTGGTCCCCCGACAAAAAGAGAGTAGACCTGTAAATTCACCCTTGTCCATTCGTCTGTGCGCACTTTTCTCAATATCTACGCCTTGGAATTTTTTAAAAATTTGCACAAACTTTCACATGATATGAGTAAAAAAAAAAGTAACTGAATGGATTTTCCGGGAAAATTCTGGTTGCCGCCCCTTTGGGGGTGTCTTTCGGGTTAAAATAGCTAAAATTGACACTTTTGTGCTTATTAAAAAAAAATTGACGCCTTGGATTTTTTAAAAAGCTTTCTGAAAAGTTATAAATAACTGATTTCTATATAATTTTATTTGTCTATACTTCGCGATAACTCTTGGGTATGCCCTAGGGACTCTTTTTAGGGCTAATAAAAACACTCCATATTTGGGACTATTTTACCATATTTTTCCAAAATTTTCTGTGTATGTCTATTTAGCAGTTTTGCATGGTGCTGAACTCAAATTTAAATATGTAAAGGCCTTGGGGACTTTTGGGGCTAAAAAGGGTGGGGTGGGGGGGGCAAACGATGAACTTAGTAATTTCTGTTTTTGCATAGTGCAGAACCCAAATTTACATATCTTAAGACTAAAACTACACTGTTTATTTTCACCAGGATTTGACGTCCTCTGGGGCTAAATGGGAGGAGAGGCAAATGCTGAACTTAGTCATTTTTTTTCTGTCTCATTCACTGTGCACTTACGAGGGACCATGCATGCTTCACTTGTTTAAATTATTATTCGACTCTTTATGGAAAATGTTATTTTTTACTTTTCTTTCAACGCAAAAATATTAAACGTGATTTTATTTGAAATTATTTCCAGCCAGCAGTATATCACCACACGGTCAATATCGGGTGAATTCTACTAAGTTTTCTTGTAAAAATTCTTTTCAGCCTCAAAGCAACGATAGTAACAGTTGGCGCCGGCTTTGTTTTGGTAGCTTTACCAACCTTAACGACAATACTGATGATTTGCAGGATACAAAGAAAAATGGTTTCCCACCTCTGTTGAGCATCGTTGCAGCTATGGACCAGGTAAAACAAAATCGTTGGATCTCCATTTTTGTTTTCATTTCTGGCATATCAACCCTTTTTCAGGTTATGTAATGATGAATCCAGCCATTCAGATAATAGATTTTATGCTTCCAGTTTTTTTGTAAAACATGTGAATGTTTAGTGCAGTGCATTGTCTTTAAATTTGTTTCCTGGCTCTTTTTTTGAGGATGGGATCAGATTGATGGAAGAACACGCCCCCCCCCCACCCGATGATGTTTGATGAAATCAATTTTGTCGGCAAGCGACTATTTTTACAGACCCATATATATATTGCATGAATACTTTGTAAAAGATTTGATAATATCCCATTGACTATTGTACACTCAATAACCCTTATCCTTGAGTAGCCTCCGGACCTTGAAAAGTGATGGCTCTTATGTAAAAAAAAAAAAATCTTGACTCTCCATGGTAACCCCACATCTGCATCGCATGTCTTTTGATATTATAAATTTCTTTCTGCTTTCAGCCTTGTGTGGAACAGATCTTAGAATACCACGTAAAATTATTTGAAAAGACGGAGCTCACTCACAGACAGGTATGATACTTCTTTACATTTTCATTTCTAGTTTTCTAAACTGTTGCTCTTGCTAACCAGAAGAGCGTTGCTACTGTTGAACAAGTGAAGAATCTATCAAGCACGTGTATGCAGCGTGATGTATGAGAGTGAAATATATCATTGTTTACAGACGTGTACGATCCATTACCTTTCATTTCTAGTTTTCTAAACTTGTGCCATTACTAAGCAAAAGAGTGTTGTTGTTATCGACGAAAAGAATAGTCTATCAGGTATGTGTATGCAGTGTGATGATGCATGGAAGCTTGTGAAATGGGAGTTTTGTACAATTCAATGTTTTGTGGTACTTGTAGGCATCGGGTACACAAGAAGTGCAGTAGAATTACTGCTTGGTTGAGAGATGATAACCAGTTTGTGTGCTAAAAGTGTAATCATTCAAATGCGGTAGTGTTTGAATATATGGTTAAGTAGCAGTTTTAGTCATTTAGAACTGCTTTAAAGCTTCACTGCTCACTTATTTTTCAACCAAATTTCACCTTCTAAGCTATATTGTGAAAAATAAAAAAATTTTCAATTTTCGTTCAGTAAAACAAAAGTTATGATGAATTTTCTGGTGTTCAAAAAGTTATGATGAATTTTCTGGTGTTCAAAAAGTTATGAATTTTCTGGTGTTCAAAATCATAAAAAAAAACGTAAGGAGGTGAGTGACGTTTTACGTTTTTTATGACTGGTTTCCATAGCAACCACGGCGCTTCAGTGACTACTGCTGCTACCAATTCACTGCTCTCGCAAAAAGAGAAGTTACAAGGGAAACAGAGAGAATGAAAGCACGACAGGGAGATAATGGTGGGGGGGAGGGGATTTTATTGAAGCAGACGAGTGCCGTACATTGTTATTACATATGCGTATGCTATGTTTATGGGGGCAAAAAAATAAGACTGAAATTAAACGAAGAACAAGTGAATTTATTGGAAGCCTGGAAAAATCATGGATTACAATAGAAAAATGTGAAAAAAATATGTGAATAGTAATTTATAACTTAAAATATTGCAACATTAAGAATTTTTTAAAAAAATTCAATTTATAACATGTAATCAATTCTTAATGCTGCAATATTTTAAGTTGTTAATTTATTGTATTTTCTCTATTTTTCTAGAATATCTTGTCCTTTTCTTCAAAACATCGAAAAAAAAACACAAAAAAAAACTAACGTAAGGCAAACGAACGATGTTAAATGTAAAAATCGAAAAAACAAAAAAGAAATGGCTTAAATAAGCCTGTTTCGATATTAAAATTTAAAAAATCGGTGGGTACCCGGGTGTTTTTGGGTGTGTGTTGGGGGTGGATAAGCGAAGTACAAAAAAAAACCCCCAGAAAAACGAACGTTACGTGAAAAATGGCTTAAATAACACTGGTTCAATATTTAAATTTAAAAAATCGAAAAAAAAAAAAAGAAGACATCTCACCCCACGATTCAAACCCAAAACGTTTAGATAACGAACCAACGCGCTAACCAACTGAGCTAACGTGACGTACATGAAATTTAGTCAGTTTTTTTAACTATTTAAAGTAAATCAGGTCATGACGTCATCTGACGCATGCGTAGAACCGGTCGTCGTCACGAGAGGACCCCCCCCCCCTCCCGTCGAAACTTTTCGATTTCGGGGTGAAAAAATGAACGTTTTTGGCCAATTTTTCGATATTTTTCGAGCGAAGGATGGAGCTTCAATATGATACCGAGTTTGTGAATTTTAGTCGTGTCTGTCGAAAGTTTTTAGCGGACACACATACAAACATGCATACATACATACATACACACATTTTCACTTTTATATTTATAGATCAAGTGAGTGGGAGAGAACACCAGTAGAGTGCTCAATTATTAAGAAAATTTTTTAAATGCGATCGTAATATTTATATATATGTTTTACACAAGATTCAAGCAACATTGGTATTGTTGGTTTTATATCCAAACAAAAGGACCTATGATCGGTCTCTTTTACCGATTCTCTGAAGCGTATGTTTATGTCTGCTTACCAAAAGACTCTAGGTAGAAATGCTGAATTAGTAAAACTAATATAGCAGAGAATCAACATAGCATCAAAAGCCAGCCACACATGCATGCACGCACACACACACACTTACACACACATAACCCCCCCCTCGCACGCACGCACACACACACACAAAGTTTCCTTTTATATAATAGTAGAGTAGATAGATTTTTTTTTTCTTTTTTTTTTTCCACCTTTTTTTGTTTTGCTGTCTAGTCTAATAAATGCTTGATAGTTCTTATGGAGAAAGTAATTTTGTGCGACCTTGGCTAACCTGTAACTCGCATCCGATGTGTGAGAGACATGTTAAACGAAGAAAAAAAAAGGATTGAATTTCGGAATTTTCTTTTTGTTCTTTTATTAATGTCTATCGAGTCTTAAAATATGAAATCTATTTTATTTCTTGTGGTAGGGGCAGTGGTTTTATGCCTTGTTGATCAGTATACAAAAACCTCTCACTCCTGAAGCATGCTCGTCTATCCGAACATTGGCGCGTCGTTGTTCCTATCTTCGAGGATTGATAGTAAGTACATTCATTTCTTTTACTCAATAAAAAAAGATTCATAAATTTATTTGCAATTTGTTCTGTTTTTTTTAATCTTCATCTTTTTTTAATCAACTCTCCTTGTTTTATCTCTGTTCAATGATATGCAGGGACACTTTGGTGATTGTCTCATTGTTACGAGAACAGGTCGATATATAGGATATAGGATAGTCCGAGAATTCGAACCTGGGAAGCTAGGTTTGGAATTAAGATTCAGGAGAATTCCAATCATAAGTTTAAAATAAATAAGCAGATATGTTATTGAAAAGGAATTCGTTGTTTAGAAATGTTATTGAAAAAGGAATTTGATGATTCAATTCTGTTTATGACAAATTAAATTAAATTGAGGTTATCTAGATCCGAACAATAGAAAATGTTAAACATTGGAAAATAGGTTAAGCTGAAAATAGAAGAATTCGGTCTACAGAATGGGATAGACATGTGAGGAACAGTGCATGTTTTAGACATGTGAGGCATGTCAGGCTACGGGATCGATATGCACGTTTTTTTAGCCATGCAATGGCGTCATGGCTAAGAGATGAGTTGTCAATATAGTTGGAGCTTTAGTGAGACAAAGGGTCAAAGGTCAGAGAGCGTCGAGAGAGTGCCGGGGCAGCTTCAAGACAGAGCTGACATTGGGGAGAAGGAACCCACCTTTGGAGGCGAAAGGTTGGAAGTTGAAATAATGTAAGACTTTGAATTCCTTGACGTGAAACCATTGACCGGTCAAGAAATAAAGGACGTCATCATCTTTTGTAACTACTGTCTTGTGTTATGTCGGTCTACAAACAAGGTATTGTGAATTTGTATTTATAAGAACTTGTGTTCCACTCATCCGTATAATGAACTTTGTGCATGAACGCATATAAGTAATGTGTCTTCATCATCTTAAGAATGTGTCTCCCTCTCACTATTAAGAAATAATGAATGTCCCCTCCTGTGATAAAAGACTGATAATCCTCATCTCAAAAATATGTGTCAAGAAATATGTTATAGAAACACTCCCCAGAACTGTATAAATGTCTATCTATCTATCCCCCTCTCAATGTGTATTACATGATCTGTTTCTATCTCACCAATATGAACACTCAACAAATATATAACATTCGTCCTTTCTAATATAACCCCTATGCAACATCATTAGTTAGAGATATGATCCTGAATATTGTTTATCAAAGCAATTCACTTCCTGAACTAAAGAGGACGATTCTAGTCAAATTCAGGGCAGTTCCGAAGAGGAATGTATCAGTTACTGAGAATTTTGCATGTTGAATGATGATAAAACAAAGACTATTGGACATTCATAATTTTAACTTTATGGGCAAGTCAAGCATAGACTCGAGTTTATTTCTACTAAATATGGTTGGATATGATTAGATTACCGAAGTTAAGTAAAGTTGGGCCTGGTCAGTACTAGATGGTGGACTATTTAGTTACACTTAGTTATGGGTAAATAGTGTCACAAAGCTGCTATGTCTAGTGGGACTACAATGAAAAAAAAAAATGAATGAGAGTCACCAATAAGATGAAGGGAAATCAGGGATGGGGGTTCATCTGTCAGGAATGATCAAAAGCCCTGATGGTGGATGGCTCAAACTGAAAACTCATGAAAATGTTATGAAAAAGTTATTTCAAACTTATTTATTTATTTGAAAATGTTATTTTATAGAAAAGTGTTTTATAACATTTTAAAATAAAATATTTATTTTTAAATAAAATATTTTAAAATAAATTATAAATTATTGTATACTTATTTATTTATTTATTTGAAAAGGTTATCTTATTTAAAAATGTTTTATAACATTTTAAAATAAAATATTTATTTTTAAATAACATATTTATTTTTAAATAAAATATGTATTTTTAAATAAATTTGATATTATTTTAAACTTATTTATTTGAAAAGGTGATTTTATTTGAAAATGTTATAAAAAAATTTAAATGCGACAGCTAAAAATGCTATTTATGCATAAGAGTTACAGATCATTAAAAAGCTTAAATGTGACTGATTGTGGAAAATACTATTTATGCTGTAAACGTGATAGATTGACAAAAATTCTGGTGTTTGTCCAGAATTCCCCTTTAAGAAAAATAAAAATGAAAAGAAAAAAATCTTCATGATGTATGTACCTATGATGGAAAGAAAATTTTGTATTCCAAAAATCGCATAAAATTAATCAATTAGTTTTATTTTTAGAAATAAAATCATTTTTAAGTGAATTTGAGTTTGCCCAACGACCTCCCTCTCACTCTCCATGTTAAGAATAGCTTTCTAAAATCCTACACGTTTGAATTATTTGGAGTTATTTCCCTTGTTTCTTCAGACTGTTTTTAAAATGATACCACGAGATCATGGCTTGCAGTTTAACCATAAAATTCAATTTTCTTATCTATATAAATAATCCTGTAGATGTATGTATGCATGTGTGTGTATGTGTGTAAAATATTTAACCGATAAACTCTTAAACTACTGGTCCCATAACACCGAAATTAACAGGAAATAGTAATCATACACCAAGGATGGTTTATAATGAGTAAAATCTTTGTTTGGATGGTAGAATAACGCATACAGAAATATGTTGGCAAGTTGAAATGCAAAATGTTCATTTCAACTTGCCATGTTATTTCTATTACTTTTGTGCATGTGCAAATTCATTCATAATTTGAAGTGTTTTAATTTGAAATCTTTCTTATCTGTCTGTCAATCACTCAAATAGCAGAGAAAGCAGTTGGCGCGCTAAATGTTTTGGTTTCAATTCTAGCTGATGGCACCAAAGTCTTTTATTTATTTTTATTTTTTTTGTAAGCTTTTGAAATCAGTACTATATAATAGGTACAATATAATATTCAATAGATAATTGGCTCTGTAATAATTAATACAAAATCTGCATGAATTAAAATATATTTAAACGTATTTTACAACCGGGCAAGACCGCTATACCCCCTCCCCTCCCGCTAGTCTACATATCTATAAAAATGAGTATGTGTGTTTGTGTGTGTGAGAGGAAACTTCTCAACCTATATATGCAACAAATATTTTACCTACAGACTTGAAATTTGGTATATAGGATATTCAGACATGTGGAAAACCTTTTAATCAGTTTTCAGCCAGAAAAACGGGCTGCTAAGGGGTCAATATTGGAAAATTAG
The DNA here is from genome assembly GCF_053919585.1 of Euprymna scolopes. Taxonomy (NCBI): domain Eukaryota; kingdom Metazoa; phylum Mollusca; class Cephalopoda; order Sepiida; family Sepiolidae; genus Euprymna; species Euprymna scolopes. Next base: position 62,532,706 of record NC_136503.1, on the reverse strand, counting down.
TATGTTGGAGTTGTTGGATTTTTATCTGTTTGCTAACTGTTCCATGAATATGCATGTGTGAATGGTTCACTGGTTCACGTGACAGATTCATTATGTTAAAAATAAGTAGGTTTGAAAACACTTGTCAAACTGGTCTGATCGTTATCATACTTGACTCACTGTCTTTAGGTTTTGCTTTTGATCTCAGCTCGAGTAATTTTTTTTATTTTCAAGAAATGAACTGTTTAGAAAAAATAATACTTGCATGCACATGTCTCAGTTTGTTTCCATTTCTTTTTTTTACTTCATTTTTTTTTTTTTTTTTTAAAGGAATTTAACATTATTTTTAATACCGGGTAATGCCAGGTAAATCTTCTAGTTTAAAGATAAAAACAATCAATTTACATGATTTTTGGTGTATAATATTTCTTTTCTGTCATGCGTACGTGTATCATACAGATTAAAAAAATGTTTTCGTTTTTTTCAAGAGGGGGAATTTTGGGGCAAGCACTAAAATGCTATTTCAAATTTAAGTGTGACAGATCAACAAAAAAATAGTTGGATATAATTCAAAATGATGAAAATACTATTTATACCTTAAGAGTGACAGATTGCTAAAAAATGTTGTTTCAAAATTAAGTGTGACAGACATGAAAAAATGTTAATTACATCTTAGGAATGATAGGCAAGCAGAGATTGTCTTTTACGTAGATACTTTAATGCATTCAAAAAATAAAATAAAACAAAAATTGCTGAAATATATATATATTTTTTCTTTTTTTTTTTTTTTTTTTTCAGCAAAGTGAATCAGATACCCAACTTGTACCGCTGAATCTTCTAATTTGTTTAGTGTGCAAATACTTTGAACAGAAAGATCTCGAAGGATAAAAACTTTCTCATGATAGAAAGGAACAAAAAGTATGGTGATCACTAGGGCTATGACAACAGCATATTCTTTTCCTTGTTTTGATTCTCAGGTATATATCCATTGATATCTTACATGTTTTTATGTAGAGTGATATGATCCTCGGTTGATTGTGTTTAACTGTGGCAGATATATACTCAAGAGTTAAAACAATGAATAGAATATGCTGCTGTCATAGCCCTAGTGATCACCTTTTTGATTTTTTTTTTTTCAAATTTTTTTTTGTGTGACCTCATATTCCAACTCACAATAAAATGAATAAATTTTTCCTATGAATTTTTCTATTTATTTAACATAGTTTTTCCCTCATTCAGTGATCGACTTTTTTTTTTTTTAATATTCTTCAAGTTCACTCTCCAATTATGACAGTTCAATGAGGTAATCATTTTCAAGTTTCACTCTCTATGGGCTTGTCTTATCACTTGTTTCTGAGTTTTCCTTGATCAGCCAAACTACTTTCGATTCAAGACTTCCGCAATGGTTTATCAAAAGAATTAATGTTCCAAATGACCATTCTGTCATAATCGATTAATCTTTAGAATAACTACGTTGGCCAAATGTTGTGCTAAAGTTTGATCAGATTTCCCATTGCAACATTTTATTGAAAATTATTTTTTAACATTGAATAAAATCTCAATTCTGGTCCAGAATACCCCTTATATAAAAAAAAAAAAAAAAAAAAAATCTGTACAATGTACCTGTGATGAAACCAAAGTATCATATTCCAAAAATCACGTACATAAATCAAGTAGTTTCATTTTTGACTTAGATAATCAAATTTTATGAGTATCTGAGGAGTGATTGTCTCGCCTGCCATTTAAAAAAAAAAAAAAAAAAAATCTTGAAAACAAAGGGAGATAACTCTGTTAACTGAAACCTTGATTTATGAGGTACATATTCCTATTAATAGCTTAAAAATAATTTCCTTTATAAAAATCAATTCATATAATTTTTAGAATATGATATTTTTGTTTCGTCACAGGTATGTACATCATACAGATTTTTCTTTTCTATAGAGTAAATACTGGACAATAACCAAAATCTCTGCTATCTACCTGCCATTTTATTCTTTCTTGTCGACCATCATTGCTGTTGTCATATTTGGTTTAACCTTATGTGTTTAACAGCTTTTAGAAAATGCATCAATAAATATTGTGCTTTTAATGTACTAGCGAGTCATCACTCATCAAAGACCAAATGTCACTAAGAGTTAATGCACTGTGTTAAGTGACTAGTGAGACTAACTCTATGAGGATTGCAGATGATGGATTGAATCTGAGTAGAATTTGATGAATTAAGAGAACACCTCAACAAGACCGGGTGGGTTCCCTCTATCATGCTAGAAGATTACTCATACTTTAGAGTATCTTATACCTCAGACAGTGACCGGCAAATCGTAGGCGCCTCTCCCTGATAGTATTAGATATAGCAGGTAGTTTGCCAGGTCACTGTCTGAGAAGCAAGCATGAATTAGTGAGTGATGTATTGCTATGGACTCCACGACACAGATGCGCAAGCAAAGGATGTCCCAGATCCACGTACATCCAGCAGATAGCACATGATGCCAACTGTGAACCTGAAGATCTAAGGCAGCTGATGGAAGACAAGAAACTCTGGAGAGGAAGTGTCATATTGGTCCGAGCAAGGAGCCCGTCATGATGATGATCCTATACCTCTACAAAGCCATCAATTGCCCATGCATGGAGTATTATTGCCATGGCTGGTGCATCTACTGGTAGTCTCTTCTCTTGGATAAGAGTCAAAGGAGAGTCTCTAATCTGATAGGTTCCGCTTTGTCATCTAAGCTCCAACCCCTGTCCCATTGCTGTAATGTTGCATCCGTGTGCCTGTTTTAATGGAATATGCTCTTATGAACCCACTGCACTTTTGCCCCCCCCCCTCGATGTACATACCCCTGACAAACCCGTTTAGCAACAAAATCACACCCCGTTCACTGTTGAGGTTCCTAAATGCCAAAAAGCCTTCTACTCTAATAGTTTCAGCTAGACTTTGGAATTCCTTTCCTGCTACCTGTTTCTCTGATTGTACTGATATGCAAAAATTTAAATGTAATGTAAACCAACATCTTGTTCATCTTCCCTAAGCATGATTCCAAATAGTAGCCCCTTATGTCTGAGTGGCGATGTGCCTAATTTGAGATGAATGTGAGTAAAAAAAAAAGAAAAAAAAAGGCACTAGTGAGATTGAAACAGAAAGACCATGCTAGAGGAGATTGGTGTGTGCATAGAGGAGCAATAAAAGTATGGGTTAATGTACAAGCTTTCTGGTGATTGAAGTTTTGTTGGAGAAAGATGCAATTGCTGATTGCAACACACACATCATGCTTCACATATTAACCCGGTAGAGCTCTACACCGTACTGAAAGCTGAACATGCTGCACCAGTGGAGTGTTAAAAACTTGCATATGTAAACTGACTCCTTATGCGTAATTACCATGGTAGTTACATGTGAACATGGACCTGACGTTGTACATGAAAGTCTTGCAAAGAAACAAAAGAAAAATTCAACACTTTTTTTTTTTATTCGTAATATTTGGATTCTTTGAACTACTGTTTTCATCTTTAGTGCCATTTTCACGTTTCGATTGATGTAAGCTCCAAACTTTTTCAGGTGTATTATGTCGAACTTGGGAATGTTTTTATTGAACTCTGGAATTTGGATGGAATTTCAAATGGAACCCGTTATTTGCTTCACGGGGGAAGCATGCTCTTGTTCCATCAACCATGACTGGATATAGGTTCTAAGTAATTTGTAATTGTATTTTTGGTCGCCCACACTGGGAATTGAACCTTCAACCTTCAGGAGAATATCACTTTTTACGATTGATTTTTCCAAGTACTCTAATCACTGCGCTGCAGGTGCTTGTGGATAAAAATTCAGAAACATTTTTTTTTTTTTTTTAGTTGAAAGAAAAGGCATTTATTACCGGTCATTCCTGCAACAAGTTGCCTGACGTGTATTTTCCAAACCAGCAACAATATGGTTGTCTGAAAATCTTGTTAAAAGTTTGGAAGTTAAATGACTCCTGCATCTTGTTTAAAGGTTCCTGCTCTACCACCATGTGATTAAAAGAAAGCTCTGCTGTGTTGAGACGTCTCTCTCTCCGCCATGTGCTTTTTTTTTCTTTTTTTTTCCCTTCCTCTTCTATTGTGATGTCACCTCGCTGCACAGCTTGGTCATTTGCATATGTCAAGCTGTCGCTGCTGTTACATGCATGTTAGTGGCTTCATTGCACGTATATCACTGGATGCTAGACAATTTGACAAGCAAAACCAGGATACGCACCAGGGCAGCGACTAAGATGCTAAGAAAATTGATTGCCAAGCATGATCTATCTGTGGATAAAATATTGATAACATCAAACTGCCAGCTAGCCAATAGATTGACCCAAGTGACGCAAAGATGGTACAATATTACTTTGAGCCTGTACCATCGATATGTACTGTTTCTGTGTTAGGGGCCATACAAGATAAGGAGCCTACAACATCTCAGCGGGCATCCTGGTGTGAGACAGACATGCTATTTTGTACAGTTAACTCATGTGCCAGTATCCCAAAGTAATTAAAACCCTAATTTGGGGATTCACGATGTTCCACTCCATAGACTCCATTCCAGTTAAATGGGAAAAAACACAGCTGGGATATGCAACGTTTGGAACAGACTGGTCATGAATATAACCCATCATTTTGGCCAGCATTTTCTCATGCTTTTAAATTGCAGACTCCCCACTTTATTTATCTCCCTTCCATAGCGAGATGATGTGACACAAGTGTCGGAAAGTAGGATTGAAGAGTTAGTTCCCTAGAGGAAGAGCACTTGGATCTGCAAAAAAAAAGTCTGGGCAACCCTGTTACTATTTCCTGATAGGGGTGCCTCAGGTAATTAGCAATACACTAACCGTTTCTCAAAGAAAGAAGGCAATGCCTGTTAAGGTGGATCTCCTAGAAGTGCACAGGACCAGCAACATACCGCCATCAACAGGGCAAAGATCATTTAAAAAAATGACCTTTGGTTTGTTGACTTTGGTGACAAGATGGTGAGCCTTGCTATGTTAGGACTCTTCAATTGTCACACATTAATTGGAATCTATATTCCATGAATAAGGCCTATTAGAGGAAATTTTTATTGACAATGACACTGTCTTTTGTAGCAGACAATTTGCATGCTTTTTGAACGAATGGGGAATTCAGCTTCGATTATGATGAATATATGTACCAAGTAGGAATGGCGTGACGGAAAGATGTTATTGAAGTGTAAAGAAGATCGCTGTCAGAAAGCAATGTGTGTAACGTGGCCGTTACACTTTAACCGTGTCATTCTGACCTACACATTGTTTAGTACCATCGCAGGAGCAAACAAACAAGGCAGGAAATAAAAAAAAATATGACTCAGTATTTTTTATTTTGATGAATACAAAAAACGTTTATTCCAGTAATTTTCAACAACGCACTTCACTGTTTTTCAAAATATTACTCACGTGTCGAATATGTCTATCAAGACCCTCTTTCATGCATGTGTCTCTGTTGCCATTTGTCTCTCCATTTTTTTCAACTCCCACTGCATATTTTTTCTATCGTCACGCACAAGTTAAAACACCTCCAGTTGTTTCCGTTGCTCGACCTCATGCTCTCCTTTTTGTCTGCCTTTTTGTTTGTTGCATCGACAATGTCTGCTCGCTTCAACACGCGTCACACACCTCTTCTCTTTCCACTTTTCTGACTATGAGGTCTATTTTTTATTTTCCTTTTCTCCCCTTTTTGTGACATCAGCACGTGCAGACTTGCCAATTTGCATATATGCTTCAAATGCGGCTGCTGCTGCTTTTCTCATTTTTCAACGTTCTGCTACAATAAGATTGTTGGTTGGTTGTTTTTGTTTTACGGCATATCAACCCTTTTTTAGGTTATTTCATGCCAGATCAAAAGATTTTGAAGAAAAATTTTTAATAGAATATATGTGTTGATTTCAAGTCAGTTTCTATTTAACCGATAGTTGAGCCCCTAACAGGTACCACCACTCCGGATCAGAGTGAACCTGGGAGCAATGGTGATTAAAGGGTGGCGCCACACTCCCCAAAACCCACGAGCTGGGGCCTCACCACTGGATATAGTTTAAAAATAACTTAATTTGTGGAAGGTATATTGTGACGCTGACAAAGAAACAAATAAATTAACAACAACGTAACATTTTATTAGCACACAAGACACGCAAAGAAAGACACGTCTGTTTTTTTACATGTTTACATGAAAAAAGCTATACACCAAAGAGAAAGGGCACCTTGTATTATGTTACTTTTATACAAAAAAATCAATCAAAGGAAGATAATTCAGAGTGCCTTATTTAAAGTCCACGCCATCAGTTAACAAAGGGAGACAACTACTCACAGTCCAAGGGACACGAGCCTAACAGATCGTCAACACCAACATGTATACTGTACGATATAGGCAATGTTGTTTAGGTAAAACCTTCCAACAGTTGCTGTGCCACTGGGTTCAAAAGTTGGTATGTTAACATTATTATCACTGAATAATCCCTGTTAATAGAACTCCTCACCACGTAAGTAATCTGAAATAACACCGTCGGCAAATGATGATCAGAATGAATCATCCGGAAGCAAGTTGCTGATTGAGCCTATACCATGTGATATTCTGCATGACTGAATGAGAAAGCAAACCTTCTTCCTTTCAACATTCTTCCATTTCATCCAGGCTCTTTGCTGACCAAGACTAACCAGTTTACTTCTTCTGTAGTTTTGACAAGCTTCTGGGCTTGACCTTTACTCCTGATCTTAAATGGGACAGGTACATCAAATCTGTTACCAAGGCCACTGACAAAATGGTGGGATCCTTCTATCGATCCAGTAGATATCTCACTGCTGATGCAATTCTCTATCTATATAAAAGCTAGGTACGTCCAACGATGGAATACTGTTAGCAAATTTACCGAATTTCCATTACTAACGATTACTATAATGTCCAATTTCTACTGACACTCTTTAACCCTTATCCTCGAGTGGCCTCTTGGCCTTGATAAGTGGTGATGCCTATGTAAAAAGAAAAAAAAAAGTCACGCATATTTCATTCTGGATGAAATGGCATCTTTTCCTTTGGTACTGTCGATTTATGGAGGGGGGGATATTACCTAACCCTTGTTTACCTTTAGTGACTGACTGACCCTAATCTTTCGTGCCGCATTAACCAGAGTTTAATTCTCTAACAAATAATCGAAGGGAAATAACTCTACAAACTAATTAAGTTGAATTATTCCCCTTGACATTTCTTTGCTGAAGAGTTTCTGACTAAGAAGGAGCGACTTTTAAAATATCACTCTTACAGCATAAATTCACTGATTAGGCACTCGTATTAAAACTCATACAAACCACCTAAAGAATAAAGAATTAAAAAAAAGAAAAGAAGAAGAAAAAGCTGGTAAAGAGGGAGGTTTTTCATTTAAAAGGTCTTATAATTTCCTGAGATTTTCTGAAGAGTTGTCAGAGCTTCTAACTGGATGAATCGTCTCACATGATATAGGCTTCCTTTTCAGTGCGTGTCACTCCAGTCAGACCGCTGACATCATAAGAAGAAAAAAATGGCAGACGACGTTATAAGTAAAAAGTCGAAGTGTGTTAGAAAAGAAAAAGAATGCACTAATTACTTGTTACATAAACGTATAACAGTTGGGTGTCGAACACTGCAAATATCTGATTTTCCAAGTTCGTTATTGTGGTCGTGGTAGGAGTTGCATGTTCCCTTCAGCACAAGAATTAAAAGTAACAAGAATTTGAGAAAGGTTGCAGTATCAGTCATGAACCCATTACATTAACAAAAGAAAAATGGCAAAATATCAGTTTGTCGTAAGGGTTTTTTTGAGTCGAACGCTATGCAAAGCACTGACAAAAGTAGGTATGGTGAGGGCATCAAAGTGCTGTAAAGTGTTAGCTGCATCGAAATGGATTTTTGCTAAAAGAATTAGAGTTGTGGAAAAAAAACATAGTAGGAAATGAATCGAAGAATGAACTCAAAAGTAACTTTAAGTTTTATGCATTCTTCATGACTAAACATTTAATTGGGTTCTTTTTTGATGACCAGGAGGAAGTCCAATTTTGACCAAAGTTAACACTTTTATACAACCTAACACTACAAGTGCGTTTGAGAAGTTTTATCACCACACGAGCAGAGAGGTTCAGCTTATAAAATCAATCGTAGATTCTTTTATAAGCCAGAAGCGCGTTCAAAGTAAATGTTTCTTTTTAGAGTACAACTAGCAGTTCAACCCAGCTTTGTTTGGGCCCTATGTACTGTTCATAACTTGCCCTATGTGTGAATACATTTTATGAAAAATTTCATATGTTTAGACCCAAACTTGTCTGAGTAATTTTGTAGAAACCGCAGAGGTGATTTAAAAAAACAAAAACTTTGACCCCAATATGGACCCCTTAACATTTGTTTTGATCTCAAATCAATATAAAAAGTTTTACCCATGTCCAAGTTACCTATATTTAAAATTTCAAGTCTTTAGACCCAAAATTGGCGGAGGAGTTTTGTGGAGTTTTCAAAGGTCAAATCATTGAACTTTGACCCGTTGACAGTCGAATTTCTGGTTGAAAACAAATTAAAAAGATTTTCCCAAATCTCAATACCCTTTATGTTAAATTTCGAGTCTGTAGACTGAAAATTGAGAGAGTTATTTGGTAGGGAAATGCACACATACACACACACACACACACACACACTTTCACTTTTATAGATATATAGATTAAACCATGATATTTGACTTATGTACGTTTAACTTCAATTTAAGTGGTTACGTAAAAATGATTGATACACTTTTGTTACTGTGCTATGTTTTTTGACAGTAGTATTTTCTAGTTAAATTCAAGTTTTATGATATCTTTTTTTATTAAATTGTTAGGTGAAAGTACAGAATAATTACAAAACACCCTTCCATCCTCATGTTAAGAATGGCTTTCCAAATCAACACGGTAACAAAAGTGCATAAGTACTAATGATTTCATAAAATAAGCAGTTGATAAGACAGGAGCATATTCGAAATGAATGTTTTTGTTTAGAGCAGAATTGAACCATAATAGTTGACTTTTACATTTTACACTTTTAGTGAAGCCAATATTTACAGATAATTTTTAAAAATCAACAGTAGGTTCTCTACAGTGCAATGTAGATTACAATGTATTGTAGACTAAGTCACTGCAGGGAGGCATGGGAAGCTTCCTCCAGGTGCACCACAGTGGGTTCCTGACTAGAGCAGGCAATTGATTGATTTGATTGACGAATGGGCAATTTCACCAATTTCAAATCACAAATAAAGTATTGGAAGTGTGGAGCAGTCATTGATCCTCATTAAATCCCGAGCAACGTCGGGTCTCCCTGCTAGTGTATAATATACATAGATGCACGAGAAGAAAAAAAAAAAGAAAAGGAAAAAAAAAAAAAAGCGAAAACAGAAGGAGGTCTAAAGGATTTGATATGAAAGCAGGAAATCTCCCAGGGTCTAATTTCATATTGTTATCATTGATAATAGCTTTAAATAAGTGGGGGAGACGTAATGGAAACTCATTTTTTGTTTGATTCTATTTGTTTAGTGGTCTCGAAGAGCTGATACAATTAATCATTACTACTCCAGTAGTTTCTTCCCCAGAACCGCTAGACTTTGGAATTCCCTTCCAGGTTCCTGCTTCCCCAACTGTACTTACATGCAGAAGTTCAAGTGTAACGTGAACCGACATCCTGCTGCCCAACTCCCCACCTAGTAGCCCGTGTCACTAACTAATAGTAGCCCCCTACATCAACGTGGCAATGTGCCTTGTTTGGGGTGAAAATGTAATAAAAAAAAAAAAAAGAATCTTATTTTGCATAGGTTTACATAAAGTGGCGTTTTTAAAATCAAAACAATGGTCATATTCTATACTATGAGAATATAAGGTGTTGAGTGTGTTGTTAGTTTTGATGGTTCTTTTGTGTTCGTAAGTAAGCAGTATTCTTCAGGTATCAGGTCTGTTATTGCAAACATCAATGATCATGGCTCTTCAGTCCCCTCTGCATTCGATCTTTCTGATGTGATCTATAGTTGTTTCCAGTAACCCTGTTAAGATTGCCAGTAAACTTTGTTCATCGTCTTCCTCTGCGATTTTTCCTTACATCAAGCTTTTTTCCAAGCCATCTGCCTGCATTAAATGGCTGAAGAACTTTAACTGTCTGGCATGGACGGTATTGAGTAGCGATCTGCTATACTCTGCCTTACACATGATTTATTTGTCTTCCTTTCTGTCCATGAGGTTTGTAGAATTCTCCTGTAAAAATATATATCTGCTGCTTCCAAACGACTTCCAACCACCTTTGTACTGTCCAACATTTGCAACTGTAAAAGAGAATTGACGATCTGTCAGTATATAAAATAAAGATGGCGTGTCTATTGTGTGAAGCTAAAAGTTTTGATTTTAGTGTTAGTGCAAAAAATGGGCTCAACTTTTGCATTTATTCATTTTGATTTAAACATTTTTTATTCTACATGTTAAAAAGTTGAAGATAAGTTCAGAAACAATAATAAAAAAGTATGCCGCCATTTTTAATGACATGGGTATACTAGTAAATAAATAAATAGGTAGATAAATTAGTCCTCACGCGAAAGAGCAGGACACAAAATGTTTTAAATAATAATAATAATAATAGAATAACAATAACAAAGACTTTCGCTGGCGAGGACTACTATTGACCGTAACCATTTATACAGTCCTTTTGAAATTTTCATCTCTATTTTTTTCGTTATGTACTGAATATTGTTAATTAAACCTATATGAAATGTTCCTTATTAAATGTTAAAGATTTTCTATTCTGAAAGAAGTTTTAAAAATTTAATCTAAAAAAGTTATTTTAAAGTTTTTGCTAAAAAAATTCAGATTTTCTCATTATTCAGACCTGTATTACAAAGAGGAGGTTGCAAAAAATGAGTTGTGGTGTGAGGAGAAATACAAACTGAAACAAAGAGAATATTCAGACCTGTAATAATACAAAGAGGGGGTTGCAAAAATGAGTTATGGTGAGAGGAGAAATACAAACTGAAATAGAGATAAGGAGAGTTTTAAAATATAATGTTAAAAAGATAAGATACAAGTTAGAAAAGCATTTCATCCAAGGCATGAAAAGTGATAAACAAAATGTTTTTACTATAGGCATTTAAGTGCATTTTTATAAATTTTACAAAGTAAGGTATAAAAATTTAATTTAAATTGAATCAAAATTACCTTGGATTTATTTCATGTAATGTACATTTTGTTGCAATTTAAAAACATTATCTTTCATCTAGCAATTAATGATATAGATATAAAATTTTCAATGATTTTTTTTTAAAGTGCAACAGAATGTACATTACATAAAATAAATCCAAGGTAATTTTTTGATTCAATTTAAATTAAATTTTTATACCTTACTTTGTAAAATTTATAAAAGTGCACTTTGAAGATAAATAAATTTCAAATTGAATCTTGTACATTTATTTTTAAAGCCTATAGAAAAACATTTTGTTTTTGCCTTGGATGAATAGCTTTTCTAACTTGTATATAAATAGATATGATCCAAATTATCGCCTCTTCCCCCCCCTTTTCTCTCTCTCTTTATTTATCTTTCTCTCTTTTTCCTCTCTTTCTTTTGACTCTCTATTTCCTCCTTTTTGTCTCTCACTCTTTTGTATCCTCCACCCCTCACATAAGCACACTGCCTCTTTCTTTTACTTGGTTTTCACCAGAGACAAGACGTCACCACATGACATTTCAAGCAACAGTTAAGCAATTCAAGTCAGCCACAAATTATCAACGCTACACAATTTACATTTTGCCATATATATATTTTTAAATAACTTCATTGAACGATGGTGATGAAAAATTCCATTTCAAGCATAATAATAAATAAAAAATTCTGGTTGTCATTCAGTGATAAGTAAACTTGTCACCTGTCACCTGTCACTCTAGTTTCAGGTAGAAAAAAATAAAACCCTATATTTGTGTGTTTGTATGTACTTTCTTATTTGGCATAATCATGTTGATACGTCGGTTCTCATATGATTACTGAAGTTAAGGAACGTGGAATCTGATCATTACTAAAATAGGTGACCATTTGTAAATACCAGGTTCTTTTTTTTTTTTTTTTACATAGGCGTCACCACTTATCAAGGCCGATCGGCCACTCAAGGATAAGGTGCTGTATGTGAGAGTGCCTCTAGCTTATTTCAGCATTGTTTCCAAACATTTTGATGGGGCTACCAGATCAGGCTTCCTGAAGATACCGGTTTCATGACCTAAAATGCACTAAACATTGATGTTATTGCTCCCCCCCTCCTTTTCATATGCAAAACTGTTATATCGTAGATTATATGAATAACAATTCATTACTGGGGTTGTACAGAAAGGGTTTATTTAGGTAAAAAGGTACACACATTTCTAAGCGTCTATTGACAGCTTAGTACTAAATTCTGTCTTCCACGTGAGGAGAGTTTGCTTGTCTTTTTATAGACGTAACAATCCATTCATTTGAGGGGTGTTGGATCAGTCCATTATATCAAAAACTCAGTCATATTCTGCAAAGCCCAAAACAAAGGCAACAATATTTCTCTACAAAACAACAAAGCTAAATATCATGAATAAATATTTGAAGGTACAAAGAACTTCAAGCAGAAAATATTTTTTTCCAAAATAATTGGATTTAGCATTAAATAACTAAACAACAAAAAAAAGAGGTTGATATGCTGTAAAACCAAACAAGCAAATCAAACCAGCCACGTTATTAGAACAAATTAGTGTCGATTCAGAGAAATGTGCGGTTAACAATTGCAAAAAAACATTACTTCATAACTGACTCCCTTCCAGTCAAGCATCCTTAAACGGGCAGGGGGTATCCATTGTTTCCTGAGACTGAATGGTGACTTTGATTATTTTCTCAGCTTTGCAGCTATGGAGTTGAAATTTGCTTGACAGCTATAACGGGATAAGATGCATAAAGTAATGTATGCAGAGACGTCATTGTCGTTAGTTTTTTTTTTATAATTTTTTTACATAGAATTCACTGCCTGGCTTGAATGAAGTCCTTCTTGTTGGTTGCAACGCTTCGTTGTTGTGCAGAATTGCAAGTGTTTACTCTGGCATCGAGAACATCAAGACTCATTGATTGCATACAAAGTCGGGGAAGATTTGGCTCAGAACACACAAAGGAACGGCACAAAAGCAACATGCCCATTTTCGCTCTATAGATTTACAGTTCTGCACCTGATTCATCTTTGCTTGTCATATGCAAGGGTAAAGACGACCAAAGAATGACGGATCCTGGTGTTGAACTTTCTGAATTTTAACAAGCCCTGTTAGCCTGATAGCCCTAACACTACGATGTTGCCACTGCCTCTGCCACGATGAGGTATGAGTGGATATAAATGAGGGATAACACTGCTTTCTCTACCAAATTTGCATATTTTTCAGTGGCCATGTTTAATTTATATGGCGAGATCATAGTTAAGAAGTAATAAAATGATGCCGAGACATTAATAGCATTCCGATTGATATGTTTTTGAATTTTTTAGATGAGGATTGATAATTTGTATCATTTCGATTATTCAGACTACTGTTCTCATCTTAAGCATTATTCGCACAACGTTTCAGCCAATATAACTTCAAATGTATCTTGCTGAACTCGGAAATCTTTATGTTTAACTCGGGAATCTTGCAGACCTGTGGTGTAATAGATAAAAGTACTAGGTTTTAGTGACACTCTTTGAAAGGTTCAAGGTTCAATCCTCAGTCTGGGTGATATGAAGAATAGAATTACAACTTACTTAGAACTTCCCGTTGGTCGTGGCTGATGGAATGAGAGCATGCTACCCCCTGTAGATTAAATAAAGGATTTCATTTAAAATTCAGTAGAGATTCCTACGTTATGTAATGTGGTCGTTACGTTCGAACTGTATTTATTACAATTCAAACTTCTCTCGAACCCCCATGCTGTCCAACATCGTCGGAAAGGAACAAACAAACAAAAAATAAATAAATCCGACTCAGTTTAACTTACTTTTTTTTAAAACAAGACGTTTATTACCGTTTTTCTTTCTCTTTGTCTCGACACCAACTTAAAGAGTCTCTCTCTGCAACCGTGGGGCCACATGTCCATCTCCCCTGAAAATCGTTTTTCTTTCTGCTCCACTACACATCAGCAATAGACAGCCATTTTTCATCTTCCACTTTACATGTTCATTTTTTTCAACCACACCCTGTCTTCTCCTTACCATGTGGTGTTCTTTTTATCTTTTTTTTTCTTCATTTTTCCTTTTTTCTTTTTTTTCTTTTTCTTTTTTCCTTTCTTCTTTTTTTTCCTTTTTTTCTTTTTTCCTTTTTTTCTTGTTGCGCACTTCCTAATTATTTACACATGTGCTTTTTTCGAACTGCTGCTACTAATGTCCTTGCAAAACAGCTATCTGTTACAGTTGGACAGAAAGATTCCTGTGTTCAACAAGATACACCTGAAGAAGAAGGTCGGAGGTTACATTGGCCGAAACGTGAAAATAACACTAAAGATGAGAACTGTGGTCCGCTTAACCACAATAATACGCATTCGGATTGATAATAATTCTGATAAAATACAATTGGTTGAAAGAATTCTGTGGAAATTATGGTATGAAATCTTTAATGTATGTCAATATGCGTCGGTGAGAATAACCAGCAAGAACCAATTTAGAAAAGGTACCCAAAGAACTGGAACAGTTCCAAGAAAACCATGATCGTAGGAGTACATTCATTGCAAAGGTTAAACGGTGAAAAGCAAGTAAGAATAATAACTGGAAATTGGAAATCTACAATTTTTTGGGAAATGTAAAGAATTTATGAGAAGAGATATAATTATGCGAAGATGAGACTGCTGAGATGATGTGCGCGTTTTCTGTGGTCGCCTAGAGATCTGAGGCATTGCAAGTTAATACTTTAGGAGTTTCCCAGCTGGAATTCTTCTTCTTCTTCTTCTTCTTCTTCTTCTTCTTCTTCTTCTTCTTCTTCTTCTTCTTCTTCTTCTTCCAACAACAACTGTGATGATGGTGGTGGTGGTAATAATGATAATTTAATGTCCAACTGGAAATAAAAAAGCGGAAGTCAAATATGACACTATAATATATCGGATTATATATATATATATATATATATATATATATATATATATATATATATATATATATATAATTTAAAGGAGATTAGAACAATAGTCTAAAGAGCAGAGTGTATTTTAATTTAATAGTAAAATTATTAGTTTAATTAAAATACAGGCAAAGAAAAAGTGCTCGTTGTAATTTAGATATATAATAATAAATTATCAATCACATTACTAAATATATATATATATATATATATATATATATATATATATATATATATATATATAATGTATGTATTAATAGAAATCTACTTTTTAGAAGCACGGGGAAAATGAACTACGACGATACAACATTTATCTTCTACATCTAAGACATTTTGAGTTTGAAGCTGGCGTCTTAGAAGAAT
The DNA here is from genome assembly GCF_053919585.1 of Euprymna scolopes. Classification (NCBI taxonomy): domain Eukaryota; kingdom Metazoa; phylum Mollusca; class Cephalopoda; order Sepiida; family Sepiolidae; genus Euprymna; species Euprymna scolopes. The sequence continues at coordinate 62,517,242 of NC_136503.1, read as the reverse complement.
TTTTCAAATCATCATCATCATCATCATCATCATCATCATCATCATCATCATCATCATCATCATCAATAATGTTGACGATGATGATAATTTATTGTCCGATTTACATGCTAACATGCATTAGACAACTGAAAATATAAAAACGGAAGTAAAATATGACACTATACCATATATATCTATAATATAAAGCTGAACGTGTGTGTGTGTGTGTGTGTGTGTGTGTGTCTGGTCACGAATATGCTCCTATATGGTTTACTATTATAGAAAACTGATCACATATAATGATAGAAGATGTATCGAGACACAGGAATGGGTATGTTTGATCTGGCATAATGATGATTCATTAAAATTGTGGGGTATGCGTACGTGCCTGGTCCACAAAGTATGAAAAAAAAAATTAAAAAATTAAAAAAAAAAAAAAAAACGTTTACAAGTGTTTTTGATATAGATGTACATAATAATACTTTGATAAGTATGTTTTAACTTAAATAGGGATGGTATAATAAAATTGTGGGTCTGCGTTCGCGCCTGGCCTCCATATAATGGAAATAGGCACAAACTTTAATAAAAACTTTTCATATCTATCTGCGTAAGTATACTTTGATAATTATGTTTCAGTTTGAAGAAATATGGTATAATAAAATTATGGGGTGTTCGTTCGCGCCTGACCTCCATAGTATGGAAATATGTCACAAAGTTTAACAAGGTTTTTTAATATAGATCCACAGAATATTGTGATAAGTGTTTCAGTGTGAACATGTATGGTATAATAAATTATGGGGTTTATCTATTTTATTTTTACTTTCATCATATTTTGCTTTGGTTTTGATACCCCCAAATTCGAAGCTATCTCTTTACAACCATTCCTTTTCATAACCTATCATACTTTCATAAATCAGAGTTCATTTTCTGTAGGCTGTTTTTGAACCCAGTCAACGACGGATACTTTTGCTAGTATCTCTACCTACGTATTGAGCACTTTTGAAGTAAATACTTAAAGTTTACGCATAAATTTATAGTTTCGTATATTAATTTTATGTGAGTAAATTAAGTAGCTGTATATATATATATATATATATATATATATATATATATATATATATATATATATATATATATATCAATCAAATCTTAGTCATTCAATGAATTTAAAAAATTATGACGTGAAATGTTTGAATTTCAAATCCAAAGATTTTTATTATTCTATGTAAGACAAAGAATACATTTCTAATATTATAACTCCTTATCTCATAGGATTTCGATGTCTACCATCTCTTCAGAGGAGAAAATATTAGCAAATAATTATAATAGTTTACAGCTTTTTTGCGAAAGTCAGTGAGACATGGAAAATCGCAATTAAAAGTTGTTTAAGTATTTAAATATCATAGAGTAAGGGAAGTTAATGAAAAGGATGTAAAAATTCACATCCAAATTGCATGGTAAAATCCGAAGTGAGTGTCTTTGATAGCAGTGTTGTAAAATGGTCCAAACCATGATCCATACTAGTTGATTGTTAGATAATTTTGTTCTAAAGTAATATATATATATATATATATATATATATATATATATAACTTTGGTAAAAAAAACAGGGGAAAAAGTGCTCAATACGTTAGTAGAGCAGAATATGTTTTTATTTCAACCTCGGGGATTTTTACTTAAATCAATTCAAGTTGTTTCAATAGACAGGACAATAAAAATATCCTGCCGATCTCGTCAGACGATCTATTTTTTTTTTTTTTTTGCATAGATCGTCTATATTTCCTTTTTTTTTTTTTTTTAAATAAATAGACAGACGGGCTTTTAATATGAATATCAATACACAAAAATCCCAAATTTATATGTATACTAGACTATCCGTGATCCGTTGGGTCAGTATGTTATATTAGCTATGGGATTAATGTATGAGCGTGACACCTGTGACGTAAAGAAAATAGTTTTTTGTGACATAAAAGAAACATATCTATGAAAGTATATTAAAATGAAAAAGAATATAGATAGATTTCTATGATTCGTCCTGTTTATAATTGTTTATTTTTGAAAAAAAAACAAAAAAACTTGCAGCCATTGAATTATAAGTGGTTTGTCATACTTATAGGTAAATGTGCACTGAACAGATACCATAATACTTAAAGTGAAATTCAAATTTTGATATATCTTTTAATTTAAATGCGAAAAAAAAACAATTGGGACACTGAAAACGTACACAGTAAAACAATACATTTTATTGTCGCGTAAATTATTTATTTGTAACGTAATTAAAAAAAAATATTTTCGGGGTTATTTATGTTGGTAGTGTAGAAGAAAATGTATGAATGTTTTTTAAGAATGTTTATTAAAAATGGAGAATAAATAAAAAAAATGAAGGAGGTGGGTAAATCGCCGTTGTAAAATGCTCTTATGGGTATCAACGGGTTAAAGTAGATTTATTTGTAAGAAAACTTAAACATAATACGGAAATGAACGATGTAAAAAAAATGCATAAAGTATT
>NC_136503.1:62494754-62509754 GCF_053919585.1 Euprymna scolopes | reverse complement strand
TCTCCTCGAACATCAGGATTTCTACGTTCTAACCTTCCAGAGATTGAAACCCAATTACAGGAGACTAAGCCAGACATATTATTTCTAAGCGAAACTGGCGTTGGACAGACTATTTCCCTAGATGAGTTCGTAATTAACGGATACTCTAATTTAACTTCCAAATCTGACTCCCAAGATCGTTATGGGCATGGAGTATGTGCCTATATAAAAGATGCCTTTCTATGTAGTAGGGACATCTCCAGAGAAGATCCTAACTTACCCTATATGTGCTTCTGGGTTGCACTTGCTCAAACTACTGTGTTTATATTTGCTCTCTATCGCACCCACAACAGTGGAATTACTATCTTTAAAAGCATATTTGAGAAAATTTACTACGTTCTATCTGTTTATCTTTCAGCTTATATTCATGTCTGTGGAGACTTCAATATTCACAATGTGGAATAGTTAACTAACTCAAACAAGACCGATGATGAGGGGAGGTTCTGTCATGATTTCTCCATTGCTTATGACCTCACTCAGATTGTTCACAAACCCACCCGTGTGCCCGATACTTACGGCCAGTATGCAAGTCTCCTAGACCTTTTTCTCACAACTTGCCCTGAACGGTGTTCAGCTGCCATTCTGTCTCCACTTGGATCTTCCGACCACGCTGTTGTATCAGTTAAGATAAAAATGAAATGTAATAAGTCCTCAGATGTATCTCTCCATCGTACAGTATATAGCACAATTAGTTCAGTTTCTGCAGGGTCAGTTGAGCAACATGTGAGCGAGCGTTGTCATGGAGGAGAATTGGTCCCTTCATATTGACCAATGTTGGGTATATATATATATATATATATATATATATATATATATATATATATATATATATATATATATGTAACTTTGTTTTTGAAATATCGTTAATTTTAATGTATACCGATTTTTTAACGGATCTAGATTGTTATTTAAAAATCAGTCACCGTTAATAAAAAAAGATTATACAAACGACTAGACGTAATACACGGAGGTTTGCACAGAAATAGATACTTAATTTCACGCACTAGAGCAGATTAGGAAAAAAAAGTAGAAAAAACTAAACATATAATATCAGGAAATATAAACGGTGCGAGGGAGGTAATCCTTGATATAAAAACTGATACCATGAGAGTTGCCTTCCCTTTAAACAGAGAGATCAGAAGCAAAAAAAAAAAAAAAAAAAAAGGAATATTAAAATAAACACACATAAAGGTAGAAATAAAATTATAAGATTATTGGGGAAAAACAAATAGGGAAGGAAAACAGGGCGGGGGGAAATTAAAACAAAAATAAATAATGAATAAAAAAAAATAAATGATAAAAATACGAAACACATCACACAACAAATGGCGGAAGTGAGGAAGCATGGCTTTGGAAGTCTTTTTACCCGAATACGATGTTCAGCATATTAAAAATTTTGTTGTAAAAATATAATGGAAAAACATTTGAAGTTGTTGGGACAGGATATTTTTATGGACACATAAATCGTAAAATTGCCTTCCCACTAATGAAACAGCTGTAACGGAAAAAATCCAGTAAATAAACGAAAGTTATAAAAAGAAAAGTCTTTGAATTTTCAACAAAATTTTGCACACATATATATATATATATATATATATATATATATATATATTTATTTATTTATTAGTTTTACAGAAGTTCAGAAAAACATTGGTACCGTCGGTTTCAAGCCCAAACACAACGGGAAACCGTTAATGGTAACGCGTAAATAATGTTTGGCTCTCGTCAGCCATCTTGTTTTCTGCCCCGGGACATATTTTTTCAGGTCCGCATATGTTTGTTTATATAATGATGTATGTTTTTATTTATTAGACTATAGCTAATATTCATATTATTTATAATATTTAGCTCTTATATCGAAAAAGTTTTTCTTTGTAATCGAGCACTTTATCGGAACTCTTTCCCCAAAATACAATAAATATATATATATATATATATATATATATATATATATATATATTAGAGAGAGAGAGAGAGAGAGAGAGAGAGAGAGAGAGAGAGAGAGAGAGAGAGAGAGAGAATCAAAGGTTACTTTACGATTGTGTTGAAATCCTTCCATCGGCAATTCACTAGTATCTGTTGGTAAAAGTAATAAATATTTATTTATAAAACTATTAGGTTGAGAAGAAAGTCTTGCGGAATTTTCACTTTTGATCTCAAATGATGAATTTTTAATTTTTATCTCAAATGATGAATTTTTAATTTTGATCTCAAATGATAAATTTTTAATTTTGATCTCAAATGATGAATTTTTAATTTTGATCTCAAATGATGAATTTTTAATTTTGATCTCAAATAAGTTTGCGTTATAATACCTTCACTTTATATCTTAAAGAGCGTTTTTCGCTCTATTTAATCGTTTAAATTGCAATCGTTTTGAATCAATTATGTTTTTTTTCAGAACGTTGAATAAAAGATGGAAAAAAGTAAATTTGCATAATTGTTTCAATTCAAGCTAGGCCGAAAAACTGCTGAAACAACTCGCGATATCAAAGAAACGTTTAGTCCAGGACGACTACTGAACGTACAGGATAATGGTGGTTTAAGAAATTTCGTAGCGACGACAAGAGTCTTGAAGATGATGAGCGTAGTGGTCGGCTATCGGATGTTGACAACGATCGATTATGAGCCTTAGTCGTAGCCAATCCATGCACAACTGTTCGAGAACTTGCTTCAGAATTCTACAATGATTTCCAACCACTTGAGAGAGATTGGAAAAACAAAAAAACTTGATAAATGGGTGCCTTAACCCCCCCCAAAAAACAACAAAATACAAAAAAAAAAAAAATTTTTTTAAGTGTCATCTTCCCTTTTTTTTTTACGTAACAAGAATGACTTGTTTCTAGACCGGGTTGTGACTTGCGATGAAAAATGGGATTTTTACGACAACTAGCGACGCTCCACGATACTTCCCAAAGCCAGAGTTGCACCGAAAGGAGGTCATGCTGACTGTTTGGTGGTCTGCGACCGGACTAATCCGTTGCATGTCTTCTAATGCAAGTGGAAAAGTACAAATGGATGAAATGCATAAAAAATTTCGACAACAACACCCAGCAGTAGTCAACAGTAAAAGGCCCAATTCTCCCCCACGATGGTGCCTGATCGCACGATTCTAAACCGACCCTGAAGTAGCTGAACGAATTAGGCAAAAAAAAAAAAAACTCTTCCTCATCCGCCATACTCTCTAGACCTCTCACCTACCGACTATCACTTGTTCACTCATCTCAACAACTTTCTGCGTGAGACATGCTTCAAAAAACCTAAGCGATATCAAAAACGACTTCAGCGACTTTATCCCATCAGAACACAAGATTTTTTACGTTACTAAATACAATTGTTTTGCGTTGGCAAATGTGTGCTGATTCTGATGCTGCATATTTCGATCAATAAACTTTTCTTTGAACTGTTCACTGAATTTAAAAGTTTAAAAACCACAAGAACTTTCTTGTCAACTTAATATTATCGGACCACTTCAACTAGGTCTGGGTCTATTTAAGAGAGTTATAAGCTGTCAACTTTAGCGTAATGCAATGTACCGATGTCCGCTGTTGAATACTAGCTTTCTATATTTTTGTATGCTTTGATATTATATATAGAACTTGATCCCTTTTCTTTTTCCATAAAAATTGTTGTTGATTGTTGTTGATTGGGGGTTAACTATAGAAAGCTGAATTTATGACTCGAATCTTTAAATCCTTAAACCAACAGTAATTATCACTTCCTACACTGATGATTGCGTAAGCGTGAAACACTAGAGCAATAAAAGGAACAGAAAAAATACATGACATGAACTAAAATTGAATAAATTACAATATTTTTTTAATCAAACTCAAAGAAGGAAATAGTACCAAAGAAAAATTTATAATCCGTAGATTTTCCAAGATTATGCACTTTTCTTCAGAGGATAAACATTATAAAAATTTCCCTTCTTTGAATTTGATGGATTAATAAATATTCTAATTTATTCAATTTTATTTTTCATCACCCCCCCATATATATTTAGAGGTAGATTTGTTAAAAAAAAACATGGAAAAAGTGCCCAGTACGTTAGTAGAGCTAAATATGTTTTTCTTATTTCAACCTCGCGTGTATTTACTTAATTCATTGCAGGTTGTTTCAATAGACGGGATAAAAATCACCCGCCTACATCGTCAGAGAATTTAAGTTAAAAATAATTTTTTTTTTTAACTTAAATCATCTAACGATATAGGCGGTTAATTTTTATCCCGTCTATTGAAACAACCTGTAATAAATTAAGTTAATACACCCGAGAGTGTATATATATATATATATATATATATATATATATATATATATATATATATATATATATATATATGTATATATATATATAAAGCTGAACGTCTGTGTGTGTGTGTGTCTCGTCACGAATAGGCTCCTATATAGTTGACTATTTAAAAAAACTGATTACATATAACGATAGAAGATGTATCGAGGATCAGGAATGGGTATGTTTGATCTGGCAGAACGGTGGTTCATTAAAATTGTGGGTTCTGCGTTCGCGCCTGGCCCCCAAAGTATGGAAATCAAAAATGAAAAAAAAAAAAACGTTTACAAGTGTTTTTGATATAGTCATACATAAGAATACTTTGATAAGTATGTTTCAACTTAAATAGGGATGGTATAATAAAATTGTGGGGTCTGCGTTCGCGCCTGTACTCCATGAAAATATGGCACAAACTTTAACAAAGGCTTTTCATATCTATCTGCGTAAGTATACTTCGATAATTATGTTTCAGTTTGAAGAAATATGGTATAATAAAATTATTGGATGTTCGTTCGCGCCTGACCTCCATAGAATGTAAATATGTCACAAAGTTTAACAAGGGTTTTTTAAAAGGGGTGAGTGTCCACAATAGCACCTTAACTTTAACCTTAATTCACGTTAGCTTTTATTTATTTTTTGAGTTGAATCATATTGTGTCGAATAAATTCACCTCATGAATTCACGTTCTTATTAAAGTGAAAGCCAAAAAAAATAATTCGGAACTTTAGACAATTCTCGACACAAATTTTGCATAACTCTGTTTTTTTCCTTCTCCACTTGCACGTGGCACTCTTTCGAAAATAGATAAATAGATAAATAATAAAAAATAAGAACGTTACTTGTTACCGTGTCAAAAGAAGGAAAAAATCCTTCTCACGTGATTACGTGTCTTTTTAAAAACACTTACATAACCTTTTTATTTTTATTTATATATCTGTTTAAGCTTTTTTGTCAGTGTACTAGAAGAAATTCAGTTGATTACAACCCTTTCTGCGTGTTCTTTACATTACAATGGTACAACCCTGAATCCGACGGCTCAATACTACACCGTTCAATACTGTAAAACTGAAACGAAGCTGTTCTTCTTGAAAAGGGTGCAATTTTCTTCTTTTTCATATTTATATTGGTTCTTTGCTTTCAAAAACTAAAGTAATTACGTGTTTACTTTTTTGGAGGCAATTGGCGAAAACTTAGTTTTGCAAAAAAAACAAAAACAAAAAAAAAACAACAAAAAACAAAACAAAAAAAACCAACAAAAAACTGAAGAGTTCTAATCGTAACAAAAGTGAGGTAAATATTTTCTGAAAACTCAAACTCTTTGGCTAATTTAACAAAAAAGGATTTACGTTAATTGTCTCTGAACACTGCATTCATTATTAATTAATTTTCATTTTCTACCTTATCGTTTTTCATAATATTTGGATATGTTCATTATTGCGACATTTGGATATGTGCTTTACCTGAGGTTCGATATATCAATTTCTGAGTTTCGCTACAATAACGAAGAAGAATCTATTTTTCTTTTGTTTCCATTTACAAAATAATTGATTTTAAATATGATTTTGAAGTTAAATTTAATCCATTACGATATCCTTTAGATCCCACTATCATCTCTCTTTCTCCAACTTTCCAGAGGCTGAAATCCAATCATGGGGGGGGGGGGGCAAAGCCTGACCTGTTGCCCCTGTGTGAATTAAGCATTGGCTCAACTGTTTCGTTAGACGATTTCCCGATTAAATGTTATTCTAACTTAACTTCCAAACCTGATGTGGCAGGGACAACCCCGAAGAAATCTTTACATGTAAATCTGAGTAGCATATGCAACACTACTTTCATATTTGCCCTACACCATCCCCACAACGATGGAGCTACTGTCCTTGAGAATATCCTGTCTGCCCATCCTTTTGCCAACAGTGGAAATTTCAAAGTTAACAACGTCAAATTGCTGGTCCACTCAAACACGACAGATGAAGGGAGGTTATGTCATGATATTTCCGTTGCCTATGATCTAACTCAGATTGTTGACGAAACCACTCGCGTTTCCGATGTTGATGGACAATTTACAAGTCTTTATTTCTGACAACTTACCCTGAACTGTGCTCATACTTGGTTCTCTCTTCGCTGAGATCTTCCGACCACTCTGTTATCTCAATTGAGATTCAAACAAAGTGTAACAAGACCTCAGATGCCCCTCCCCGTCGCACGATGTATCGTTACTCGATGGTCGACTGAAATAGTTTCTTTACATTCATATCTGAAATCATCCTATGTTCCATGTTAAAAAAAGATGTATCCTCTATAGCATTCAACAAAAGATTAGATAACTATCTGTATAGACTGTTATATACCCTAAAAAATTCCAAATGACACCAAATAGCTAACCATGGTACACCATCGGATGTTCCGCTGCCATTTCACACAGAAAAAACTATTTTAACTGCTTTATACGAAATAGATGTACAGAAACTAAATTAGATTATTTGAAATTATTATTATAATTATTAGAAATTATTATTATAATTATTAGAAATTATTATCATAATTATTAGAAATTATTATTATAATTATTAGAAATTATTATTATAATTATTAGAAATTATTATCATAATTATTAGAAATTATTATCATAATTATTAGAAATTATTATTATAATTATTAGAAATTATTATCATAATTATTAGAAATTATTATTATAATTATTTGAAATTATTATCATAATTATTAGAAATTATTATCATAATTATTAGAAATTATTATCATAATTATTAGAAATTATTATCATAATTATTAGAAATTATTATCATAATTATTAGAAATTATTATCATAATTATTAGAAATTATTATTATAATTATTAGAAATTATTATCATAATTATTAGAAATTATTATCATAATTATTAGAAATGCTAGTAACCAGTGCAAAAAGGGCTTTAGAGAAAACGCGAGAGAGTATTTTGCTCTTTCAAGACTAAAATAGCTTAATAAGGCTTAGTTCCCACGAGATCTGGCGCATAACAAACAGGGGTCTGGACAGATACTTATCTTCCATTTCACCCATTATCAACGGACCTGAAGTGATTACGTCAGCATCCGACAAATCAATACTCTTCGCTAAGAACTTCGTATCAAATACTATACTTTGTGATGAGAGAAGCCTGTCCACTGAATATCTTCTCAGGACTAAAAATATTTTGAGCGACATCCAAACATCAGTCCGAGATGTTTGCCAGACAAACCTTGGTTCCAGCAAAACAATTGGCTTTGACAACATTCCAATCATAATGTTCAAAAAGTGAGTTTGCTTTTTATCGCTATAACACACACACACACACACACACACACACACACACACACACACACACACACACACACACACATATATATATATATACAGACACAGACAGACACACACATACACACACATACACACACACATATATACAGACACATACACCCCCCACACGCACACAGGCACATACACACACAGACACACACACAGACACACACAGATACATACATACACAGACACAGACACACACAGACACAGAAACACACACGCACACACAGACACACACACATACACACACAGACACAGACACATACACACACACGCACACACAGACACAGACACATACAGACACAGACACACACACGCGCACACAGACACATACACACACATACACACACAGACACATACACACACACATATATACAGACACATACACCCCCCAAACGCACACAGGCACATACACACACAGACACACACACAGACACACACAGATACACACATACACAGACACAGACAGACACAGACACAGACACAGACACACACAGACACAGAAACACACACGCACACACATACACACACACATACACACAGACACAGACACATACACACATACGCACACACAGACACAGACACATACAGACACAGACACACACACGCGCACATAGACACATACACACACATACACACACAGACACATACACACACACACACACACACACAGAATTCTTATCTATTAGTTTACAGCTTCTTTTCAACATCTGAGTTGCAAGATTGCCGAGCGGCCCAAGGCGCTGCGTTCAAGTTGCAGTTGGGTCTTTTCGGCTTGAGTTCGAATCCCACTTCAGATAAGCAATATTGCACTGGTTTTGCTTGAAGAAAAGGACTCTGTTCCAATTTGCAACATGATGTGTGTGTGTGTGTGTGTGTGTGTGTGTGTATTAAAATTCATCGCTATAACAACGGAGGATAAATGTTTAACTAATCGTTTACAAACTGTTTTCTTTGCCATATTACAGTCACGATAGCCAAAAGGTCTAAGGCTACGTTCATATCTTTGCCGTGTCTTACCTGCGTGGTTTCAATCTCACTTCTGACAAACATTTTGAACTGGTTTTTCTTCTGCCCGCATGAAATATTTTTCATCATATTATTAGGTTGACAAGAAACTTCTAGCGGTTTTTTAAAATTTTTAAATTCAGATGAACATATCTCAGCTCAAAGAAAACATTATTGATCGAAATAAGCACCACCAGAATCAACATACTTTTGCCAATGCAAAACACGTGTATTAAGATGTCAGTAACGTAAAAATTTTGCCTTCTGATGACGATGAAGTCGCTGAAGGCGTTTGTGATATCGTTTAGGTTTTTGAAGCATATCTCACGTAAAACGTTGTCGAGATGCTTGACGAAGTCATAAATTGGCAGGTGAAAGGTTGGAGAGTATGGCGGATGAGGTATAGTTTCGTAACCCAATTCGTTCAACTTCTTCAGGGTCGGTTTAGCAACGTGCGGTCGTGCGTTGTCATGTATGAGAATTAGGCCTTTTCTTTTTTAATAATGTTGAATGCTGTTGTCGAAGTTTATGATGCATTCCATGTATATACTGACAACACTTCTCCGCCATAATGGTTTCGCCTGAATTAAAAAAAAAAAAAACTGCAATGGATAAGCCCGGTCGCAGACCACCAAACAGTCAGTGACCTTCTTTTGGTGCAATTCTGGCTTCGGGAAGTATCGTTGAGCGTCGCCGGTTGTCGTAAAAAAACCCACTTTTCATCGCCAGTCACAACCCTGTCGATAAACGGGTCGTTCTTGTTACGTAAAAGAAAGGAAGATGACACTTCACAACGGCGTTTCTTTTGGTTGTGGTTCAATTGGTGAGGCACCCATTTATCAAGTTTTTTGTCTTTCTAATCTCCCTCTAAAGTGATTGGAAATCGTCGTATAATTCAGAACTAATTCTCAAACAGTTGTACATAGATTGACTTCGACTAAAGCTCTTAATTGATCGTTGTCAACATCCGATAGCCGACCACTACGCTCATCATTTTCAAGAGTCTCATCGCCGCCTCGAAATTTCTTAAACCACCATTATCCTGTGCGTTCAGTAGTCGTCCTGGACCAAACGCTTCGTTGATTTCGCGAGCTGTTTCAGCAGTTTTTCAGTCTAGCTTGAATTAAAATAAGAAAATTGTGCGAATTTGCTTTTTTTTCATCTTGTATTCAGCGTTTTAGAAATTAAGACATAATTGCTTTAAAACGATTGTAATTTAAACGATTAGATAGAGTGAATAACGCTCTTTAAAATAATATATAAACTAAAGGTATTATAACGAAAACTTTTTTTTTTACATAGAAGTCACCACTTATCAAGGCCCGGAGGCCACTCGAGGATAAGTGTTATAGAGTGTACAATAGTCAATGGTATAATATTACAGTAATCGTTAGTAATAGAAATTTGGTAAATTGGATTACTTAAGAGGGCGGTTCATCAAGAATTTGTTTACGTTGGAATTGAAGACAATCAAGTTGTAAGCTGGGAAGCAGGCAAATGGAAGAGAGTTCCATAGGCATGCAGTTCTAAGAAAGAAGCTTTGTTCATGGAATCTATGTTTTGATTTAGACACAGATAAAGAGTGGGGAAAATTATTGACAGTGGTTTCAGCTAGACGAGTGTTTTTCATGAAAGATTGGCGAGGGGGGCAGAGATTGGAGTTCAGACGAGCACTTGCCATGGTAATATCGATAAAACGAAGACAGGCCCGCAACGTCTCTTCTGTGGAAATTTGAAAATACATCATTCGAGATCAAAATTGAAAATTCTGCAAGAACTTTCTTCTTAATCGGACATATTTGCGTCTTTCTTTTACACCTTATAGTATTTATCTTGTAGTTCAGGGGGAAATCTTTTTCGTTACTCTTTACGATCCCTGGTATTTTGCTTTGAATCACTGTTTAAGGGTATGGCGTACCAAAACTTCCTCCCCTTCCTTGAGTTCTCTTTCTACTGCTTTCACCGTAGAAGTCGTTTCATGGATATCTTGTTATCTTCTAAACGGATCTTGGCCAACTCCTGCGCTTCGGCTAAGGTTCGTCGCATTTTAGCTAAGTAATCCGACGTATTATTCCGCATAGGCTCATCATCACTAACCCATTGTTTCTTTATTAATTTAAACGCCCCCTCCCCACCGCACTGAATGGCCAAAGACTAATTCTAAAGGGCTGAATGCTAATGATTCTTGGACAGTTTCGCGAGCTGCGAAAAGCACGGTCGGAATCCTTCGGTCCAACACAATGCTGTGTTTTACACAATATGCTCTTTGCATGGTTTTCAGGGTAGCATAAAATCGCTCCAATCCCTCTGGGACTGAGGATAGTATACACCTGACTTTATATGTGTGACTCATAATTGTTCCGTTGCTTGCTTGGATATTTTCGACATGAAATTAGATCTTTGGTCGGTCTGTATTATCATCGGTGACATAACTTTGGTGAAGAAATTTACAAGGACGTCTGCTACCTTTTTGCTGAGATGTTCGATAACGGAATCACTTCCGAGAATCTCGTAGATTATGCTCAACACACATTTGTGACCCGTCAGTTCAGAGCAAGGATCTTACACAATCGATGATAATTGAACTAAAGCGTTTCTGTACCGCTGGTGTAGGTTAAATTACGCTGACGGAATGATTTGGTTGGACTTTACTGTTATTTGACATGCACCACAGGTTCTATATAAAATTTTCATGTCCTGCATGATTCCTGGTAAATTTCTCTGCTTTATAAACTCTTAGTAGACCTGACATCGGGATCTCATACGCAACACTTAGTATGTCTGCACGATAACACAACGTACATTATCTGTTAATATAACACAAGCATAAATACAGAAATAACAACGGCCATTTAAAAAAAAAAAAAAAACATTGCAAAATTGCTTGTTAAGAGTTGGATTAAAATCATCGCCGTAAAGACCAGACTACGACATAGACGCACTGCGTAAGATCTCTCGTCAATCTTCACTATCTAATGTCTACAAAAACAATTTGTAAACTAATAGTAAAGAATTGGCCTCTCGTTATTATAGCAATAAATGATACCGCAAGTAAGTAACCACATAAGGTTGGAAATTAAATTTCAAGTGCAAAATTGCTTTTCAGAAGTTAAATGTGAACAAACGCCCCAAAGACTCAACAGCGACCCGAACGCAGCGCATGTAACCGCAAAGAGGGGTTGAATATCAGATGATAAATAAATAAATAAATAAAATGAAGAAAAAAAGTTTTAAACGAACAATTAAGCATTTGTTTTCGTTACTACAGCAGTAATTGATAACACACGCAAACACACGTTGGAAAAAGAAGTCATTTTCTACAAGCAAAACCAGCCCAGCCACCCTGACTGACTCCGGTCATTTAAAATAGTTTGTTAATTTATATATAAATCGTAGAATAATCAAGCATAGCTCTCTCATTAATATAGCGATAAATACACACACATCACGTCAGAAAATAAACAGTCATTTTCTTCCACTAGAACTAGTGCAAAATCGCTCGTCAGCTGCGGGATTCGAACTCACGCTGGAAAGACCCGACTGCGATCTGAACGCAACGCCCAAGACCGCTCGGCTATTCTGATTGACGCATAGTATTTAAAACAGTTTGTAAACGACTAGTAAAGCAAATCGCTCTCAATAACATGGATTTATATAATAACTAGGGCTATGACAATAGAATATTCTTATCATTTTTTTGACTCTCGAGTATATATCGGACACAGTAGGACAGTTAATCAACCGAGAACCACATCACTCTATATAAAAGCGTATAAGATATCAATGGATACACATTCGAGAGTCAATACAATGAAAAGAATAGGCTGCTGTCCTAACCCTAATAATAACACACGCAAATACTGCCATCAGGTCGGAAAATTAACGGTCATTTTGTTCCACTAAAACCAGTTTAAAATCTCTGTCTAGAGTGGGATTTGAACCCACGCCGATAAAAGCCCGACTGTGATCTGAACGCAGCGCTTTAGACTGCTCGACCATCCTAACTAACTCGCGTCATTTAAAACAGACTGTAAACGAATAGTTAAGCTGAGCTTTCTCATTAACACAGCGTTAAATGTTTACACACACATAAGTATGAAAAAATAACGTCATCTTCTTCTACTAAAACCACTTATCAGAAGTAGGATTCGAACCACGACGGGAAGTCCCCACTGCGACCTGAACGCTCAGCCGCCCTGACCGTGGCATTTTAAATGGTTTGTAAACAAATAGTCAAGCAAAGCTCTCTCGTTAATATAGCGTTAAATGTTTACACGTCACCAGCTTTGAATGCTTCAGTTTGACTTTCGGTTTCGATTCCAGCTGATGGCATTCAAATATTATTTTTTTAACTTTAGAAATCATGGCTATAATAATAATAATAATAATAATAATAATAATAATAATAATAATAATAATTTATACGAAATCTGAATAATTTTTACGAAATGAACGAATTAAAATATAATATTTAAGCATATTTTACTACTGGGAAAGCCAGTATAGTGCTAAATATTTGCACACGCAAACACACGCATTAGCTCGGAAAATAAATAATCATTTTCTTTCAGTAGAACCAGTGCAAAATCACTTGTCAGAAGTGGGACTCGAACACATGCTGGAAACCTGAACGCAGCACCCTCGACCACTCACCTATCATGACTGACTCGATTTCAGTTCAGAGAGTTGACAGAGTTCAAAATAGACTTAGTAGCTTAGTTGGGATGCCCTTTTCTCTTCCTTGCAACATCTTTCCCACAGAAGAGACGTTGCGAACCTGTTTGTGCTTTATCGTTATTTTCATGACAAGTGGTCCGCTGAGCTTCAATCCATGGTCTCACCTCGCCAAACTTTCATGAAAAACACTCGTCTAGCCAAAACCACTCT
Organism: Euprymna scolopes; assembly: GCF_053919585.1. Lineage (NCBI taxonomy): Eukaryota > Metazoa > Mollusca > Cephalopoda > Sepiida > Sepiolidae > Euprymna > Euprymna scolopes. Next base: position 62,496,195 of record NC_136503.1, on the reverse strand, counting down.
CAATAATTTCCCACACTCTTTATCTGTGCCTAAACCTAAATGTGGATTCCATGAACAAAGCTTCTTTCTTAGAACTGCACGCCTGTGGAACTCTCTTCCATTTCCCTGCTTTCCAGCTGACTACAATCTGATTGTCTTCAAGTCCAACGTAAACAAGTTCTTATGAACCGTTCCCCTAAGTCATCTAATTTACAAAATTCCCACTACTTATGTTTACTACGCTATAATCACATTGACTGATTTATATTCATTAAATCTTATCCTCGAGTGGCCTCCGGACCTTGATAAGTGGTGATTCCTGTATAAAAAAAAAAAAAAAAAAAAAAAGAAACGAATAGTTAAGTATAACTCTCTTTTTACTATAGCGCTTTTGTTTTTTGTTATAGCAATAGAAAGCAATCACGCGCGCACACATCGGTTTGTAAATTGGAACGGGTTCATATTCTTCAAGTTGAACTGTTATACTACAGACGTAACTTCCACTGCAAGTCTTGGGACGTAAAAGAAAAAGGAAAAAATATAACAAAAGAAATAGGAAATAAACTTTAATTGTAGGTAGACAAAAGAAACTTCACATGGGTTATGATTTGAATGTGGCAAGTGACGGTACTAACTAAAAGGACCGAACAATCCATAGAAATATATTTAGTTTTATGATGGTGAGAGCGGTTCGCAGAGGCCAGGTTTTGCGACGTCCTTTTACGGTTGACAACGATTGGGAGGGTTTTGCAACGGTCGACGATAGTCAGATTTGAGAGTTTATTTAGACCATTTGGTGAAACTTTAAGTATGAACGCAGTTTAACTCAGCTCGTTACTCGGAAACGATGGGGAAATGAATTGTTCAACCGACGAACAAACTTAGCCTCAACAGTAGATATAGATGTGGACATTTGTGTTTAGATGGTCGATGGTCTCACACACGCGCACAATTTAACCTGCCGGACTAATTGCTCCTCTCTTCCGGACTAACTTGGACTGCTCGGTTTGACTTTTTCTAGTCTAACTTAAGTGTATATATTAATTCTATACTTCTTTGTGACGTCAGCACGCGGGCCAAACACGTGAATCCCATGCACATGCTTCTAACACGTGTTCTGGCAACACAAGTCCCAGATTTTTTCTTTAATTCCATTATTCTTGCTCCGATCCAAATTAAACCAACACAACTTTCTGTTTACCCACATTCGTTGTTGTATAACTTATTTCTAACTGGTAGTCCTCATTACAATGGATAATTCACTGCATTCCTGGAACCGTATCTTAACTAACAAAAATGTACTCATTTTAACTTTTAATAACTGCGTTCGATTCCAGAATTCTCCTTCAATAATAATTCTATTCGATCCTAATTACTTCGTTTCTAACTGAAAACCAGGAACTGTCTTTCCTTCAATATACAACACGATTATCGATTTTTTTTATACTTATCGGATCCATTC
>NC_136503.1:62454754-62489754 GCF_053919585.1 Euprymna scolopes | reverse complement strand
ATAAAAGCAAAAAACTGAAAGAGACCAAATCAATTGTTAGCTGACCATCTTCGTAGTTAACTTATACACGATACAGTGCTACCACATACTCACGGCAGTAGTACACACAGCGATAAATGCTAAAACGACTTAAACGACCATTGCCTGATCATATATCAGCACTGTGAAACCTAAAGAAAAGGTTATTGTACAAACTCGTTATAATGAGCATAACGGCGCCAAAACTGCCCAAGTTCCGAAATAAGATTAATCATGTGGTTTTTATGTAAGCAGAAGATTACTACGAGCCCAAATTCTAATATATATAAATAAAAGAATAAATGTATGTGTGTGTCTTCTGTGTGTAAATATATCGTTCTTCAGTTTAATTTTTTTGTTATTTATTTTATGCTTCGGCCATAGTTTAAAATACTGATTTCTCCCTTGGATTTTAACGGCAGGTGCACGAAATAAAATGGTGTCTCCAGTTTCGGCGATAAAGTGTAGAAGTACTTTATTTAGAAACCCAATCTTATGATGGAGGGGGGTAACTATTCTGTACTTTCACCTAACAATAAACGAAAGATACCCTAAAAATTTAACTTAAGTCCTATCCAAAAACAGCATGGTCTGTATTCTGCACAAGTACCGAAAATAATAAAACCAATTAACACGGGGAGGGGTAATTGACCCTAACCTTAAGTCGGGGAAAAATCACATTTGTTGAATCTAATGTCTGTACTTCAGCTGGGCCATTTCCGCTCTATTCTGTAAATGGCAATCATTCAGGTCAATACGAGTCCTAATCTGTAGTATTAACATTATATATATCTATATGTATATCTAGAAAAGTGACATTTTGTGTGCATCTGTGTGTGTTCCCTACTAAACTACTGTCAATTTTCGGTCTAGAGACTCGAGATTTGATATAAGGGATATTGAGATTTGGGAAAATCTTTTTAATTGGTTTTTAGACAGAAATTTGGCTGTCAAAGTTCAACGATTTGACCTTTGAAAACTCTAAAACTCCTCCGCCAATTTTGGGTCTAAACACTTGAAATTTTAGATGTAGATTACCTGGACATGAGTCAAACTTATATATATATATATGCACATAAAGTTATAAACAGAATATAGGTCCCGAGCAAAGCCGGGTTTAAGTGCTAGTAACCGATAAACACTTAAACTACTGACCATATGACACTGAAATTAACAAGGAGTAATAATCACACACCAAGTGTGGTTTATATAAAGAGTGAAATCCTTGGATGTTTTAAAAAAAATTGTGACCGACGAAAGAAAATGTGACGGACAAAGAAACTGGGAAAATCTCTAGTTATATAAAAAGTTAAGTATGTTTGCATATTCGAATGGATTAAAGATTTTTCATTATAATTCTTGGTTTGAATTTAATGAATCAATTTTATATTTGTGTCGGAAATTTATCCTCTTTCAGATAAATTCGACGCGAAACTACTAGCCCGCAGAAAATAAAAGGATGAAATAAAAAAGGGGGGGGGGGTAAATAATAAAATATAAAGGTCTTGTTTTAAAATGAAGAAGAGATTTTATTTACAAAAGTTGCAAATTTTTCCCTTTGCAGGCATTAAATACAAAAACGAAGAACGCCAAAGTAACAATATATGATACAAAAAAATACTGGTTCTTATATTGAAAATGTCGTATCACCGAACGAATATAATATTATAATCCAAATAGGAGTAGTTCCTAATTACTGTCTTAAATGCAATAAATTATAGGAACGTGCTCACAAATTGATGGCGGTCAGGCATGTGCCTTTTTCTTTACTCAATATTCGCATACATAGGATTTACTCCTAAACTAATTAACCGATCGTCAAAAATTTTGTAACACATCTGCTTGGTAAAAAGTTGGTTACTGTGAACTCTGTTTAGTTTTACGCAAAGAGGTCAAAATTGAGGTGGAAGTCCTTCATCAAAATTCAGGTACCTCCGACTATACATCGATTAAAAGTATTCTTCGAATTTCAGTTTCGTTGGAGTATTTGTGTGCATGCGTGTTTAATTTAATGCCTTAACAGGCAATTCTGAATAATATGTAAGTTGTTAATCCCGGATATGTTATCAATTGGTCGTTGATGATCGCATCTTCATCACGTGAAGCAGAAATATAATCCTAGATTAAACGATTAAATAATCACTTTCCTTCTGTGCTTTCATCAACCGCATGGTATCTATCTATCTATCTATCTATCTATCTATCTATCTATCTATCTATCTATCTATCTTCTATCTATCTATCCATCTATCTATCTATCTATCTTCTATCTATCTATCTATCTATCTATCTATCCATCTTCTATCTATCTATCTATCTATCTATCTATCTATCTATCTATCTATCTATCTATCTATCTATCTTCTACTTATCTATCTATCTATCTATATCTATCTATCTATCTATCTATCTGTTGTTATATAACTTTGTCTGTGCATGAATTCGTTCCCTATGGACTCGGAAATGGCTGATCAGATTTAAAAAAATTCACACAAAGATACTTGATGTGTCCGAGAGTGTTCTTACGTAGGTTTTTTTTTTTTTTTAAATCGAAATGCGTCTGATAAGTATAAAAAACCGATAATCGAAAACAAAAATCCGATTTAAGAAGGAAGTCCGATTTTGACCAAAGTTAACACTTTTATACAACCTAGATTCATAAGTCCACTTGAGAAGTTTTATCACCGCACAAGCAGAAATGACCAGCCTATAAAATCAACAGTAGATTCTTTTATAAGGCAGTGGCGCATTTGAAATGAATGTTTATTATTTAGATAACCAATTGAACCACGATACTTGACTTTTGTATGTTTAACTTTATTTCAAGTGATTATGTAAAAAATAATTTAAAAAACTCAACAATTAGTTCTTTGATAAGACAAGGACGCGTTCAAACAGAATGTTTCTGTTTAGAGCACAAACGAACTATGAAACTTGACTTTACATTTTAAACTTTAGGCGAAGCCATTATTTACAGAGAATTTTATAAAATCAACAGTAAATTCTCTACAGTGCAATATAAACTCCGATGTATTGTAGACTAGATGATTGCGGTAAGGCATGTGAAGCTTCTTTGCAGTATATTGTGTGTGAGGAGGGGTATCCCTAATTAGAGCAGACAATCAATCGATTTGATTATAAAATGGGCGATTTCATTGACTTCGTTGACAATAAAAGAAGGGGAAGGTGAAACATTTGTTGATCCTCATTTAATCTCGGACAACGGCGAATCTCTCTGCTAGTTGATAGAGAGAGAGAGAGAGAGAGAGAGAGAGAGAGAGAGAGGGATGGAGAGAGAGAGAGTGAGGGGACGGGTAGGAGAGGAAGGGGAAGAGAGGATATATATATATATATTCATAATGACAGATATGTGTATATATTTGCACGTATAGAACATACTTATGAATTAATTAACTAATCATTATGAATTTTAGAACAGAGTTGCTAGACGTAATTAGTCAAAATGTAGGACATATTTAGATTAATTTAGTTTCATACAAAAAGGAAGTAAAAAAGAGTGAAAGCAGTTGTTTAAAATACAAATCCTATCGATTTTTGTGGTATTTTAACGATAGGCATTAAGCAGCAATTAATCAATATTTCTCGAATTTTATTTTGACTGTTTGAAACAGATTTTAGGTCGTATAATACGGGCACAACATCACATTTGGAAATCCAAATAATTCAGAATTGCATTGAATTATATCCGAAATTATTAAGCAACAATTATGAAAGATTCCCGGAATTTCATTTTATCTTAAGACAATCCCTAAAATTTTAGATGTTCTTTTTAGAATCCAAATTGGAATAAATGTTCTAGACATTGATTTTGTCCTTCGTAAGGGTATAAAGACTTGGTGGAAAACTCTTCTTTGGGGAATTAATTTTACTCGTCTAAGGGCGAGAATTTTTTATGCACACACACACACACACACACACACACACACACACACACACACACACACACACACACACACACACACACACACACATATATATATCATACATATATGTATGTATGTATGTATGTATGTCAGGTCATGTCATGTGCTACTGGTACCATGTAACCCAGTACTACCTGCCTCATGGTCGGGTCACTGGTGACTGAACTGGTTACCCCACCAGACTTGTTTGGTGAGGAGGGCGGCTAGTCTCCCTGAAGGATTAAAAACAAGACCTTCCAAAGGGCGAATGAACTCTTTTTCTGGGTCAACGGCCAACTAGCACCGTGTATATTTGTGTGTGTGTATATGTGTATTGGGGTGGAGAGGGCTCCCGTAAGCCGTGGTGAAGGCAACCTTTCTAGGAGAAGCAAATCTCTGATTTAAAAAACCATAAAGCAGAAGACCATTACCCGCATTAAGCTGGTCTGCAGTTTAATTTGTTGCTGGCTATCTTGCTCTTGCTTGTTGATGGATCTCAACATTTTGAACCGAGAGAGAGACTTAGCTGTCGTACAAAGCTAAGACTCTGTAACATCATATTTGTATAGATGCTCCCTCAGTCATTTGGGCTCATGGATTTTAAATGTCTGAGGGAGTGGCACTCGTCTGACAAGACGTTGCAATCATCACTATGTATGTATATATATACAGTCCTAGTCAAAATCATAAGACCACTTAAGAAAGCAAGCGTTTACGCATAATATCGAATTTTTAATCAAACAAATGGTTGAAACCATTGCCAAAAGGAAAAATATGATGGGAAAAAGTGAAATCTGCTTCATTCGAAAACTTAACCCTGATCTAATAATTATTTTTAAAAACCCAAACATTTTCACCTGGTCAAAATGATAAGACCACTTTAATAAAATCGGCTAGTTTTGAAAAAATGAATACGAAAAGCTTTCTATTTTACTAAAAGCAACTTGTTAGTGGATAAAAAACATCTTACTAAATTATAAATGGCAAAAGGGAAACCATTATCAGAGTTTGAGAGAGGAAGGATCTTTGAGCTTAATAGAGGTGGACTCTCCTATAGATCCATTGCAAACGAAGTGAATCGTAGCAAAACGGTCATCACAAATTTTTTAAGACATCCAGATCAATATGGGAACAAAAAGAGTTCAGGTCGACCAAAAAAATAACCCCATCACTGGATCGCCGTATGAGAAGAAGTTTAAAAAAAACTCCAGTATGAGCTCAAATCGATTGAAAAGCCAGACATCAGCAGAATGTAGTCCTAAAACCATCAGAAGGCATCTGAAAATGAAGGGTTTCAATCATTTAAAGCGACTGCAGAAACCACGTCTTCTTGAACAGCACAAAACTAACCGACTTAAATATGCCGCCAAATATCAGACTTAGGATGAAGAGAAGTGGGAAAATGTAATTTTCTCTGATGAGAAAAAGTTTATCTAGATGGTCCAGATGGATTTCAACACTATTGGCATGATAAAAATTTGCCCAAAGAGACTTTTTCAACTCGGCATAGTGGAGGAGGGTCTTTTATGATTTGGATGCTTTCTCATCAGCTGGGACCCTAAAGTTGCAAGTAGTGAAAGGCGGGAAAACATCAATGCTTGAAAATGCTTCTATCAGGACTGAAGGTGCACGTCCGTGTGGAAGAAATTGGATTTTCCAGCAAGACAACGCTGCGATACGCACTTCTCGACAAGCACGAGAATACTTTTCTTCTAATAATAGAGAATTGTTAGATCATCCAGCATGTTCTCCGGACCTCAATCCCATTGAAAATTTTTGGGGATGGATGGCAAAAGAAGTGTTCAAGGATGGAACCCATATGATTCCATAAAGGAACTTTCTGATTCAGTTTTCAGTACATGGGATAAAATTCCTTTGCAACTGCTAAAAAACTTAGTCGCAAGCATGCCGAAGAGAATTTTTAAAGAAATTCATAATAATGGAGGCTATATTAAATACTGAGACCCTTTTTATTAATTTATAATTGCCTTTTGTTAGATAACTTATCAGTGGTCTTATCATTTTGACCAGGTGAAAATGTTTGTTTTTTAAAAAAATAATTATTAGATCAGGGTTAAGGTTTCGAATGAAGCAGATTTCATTTTTTCCATCATATTTTCCCTTTTGGCAATAGTTTCAACCATTTTTTTAATTAAAAATTCGATAATATGCGTAAACGCTTACTTTCTTAAGTGGTCTTATGATTTTGACCAGAACTGTATATCTATCTATCTATCTATCTATCTATCTATCTATCTATCTATCTATCTATCTATCTATCTACTCTCTCTCTCTCTCTCTCTCTCTCTCTCTCTCTATATATATATATATATATATATATATATATATATATATACTATACTACCCGTGACCTGTTGGGTCAATATGTTATAATACCTATGGAATTAATATATGAGCGTGACACTTGTGACGTAAAGAAAATAGTTTTTGTGACATAAAAGAAACATGTCTATGAAAGTAATTAAAATGAAAAAGAATATAGATAGATTTCTATGAGTCGTTCTGTAAAAAAAAAAAAAACTTACAGCCATTGAATTATAAGTGGTTACTTATAGGCAAATGTGCACTGAACAGATACCATAATACTTAAAGTTAAATTCAAATTTTGATATATCTTTTAATTTAAACGCGAAAAAAAACAAAAACAATTGGGACGTTGAAAACGTACATAGTAAAACAATACGCTTTATTGTGGCGTTGATTGTTTTTTTGTAACGTAATTAAAGTTGTAAAATGCTCTTATGGTTGTCAACGGGTTAAAGTAGATTTCTTTGTAAGAAAATTTCGTTAAAATAACTTAAACGTAATACTGAAATGAACGATGTAAAAAAAAGCAGAAAGTATTAACAATTGTTTATTTGGATAATTTAAACGCGAAAAAAAAATTGGGACGCTGAAAACATACACAGTAAAACAATACACTTTATTGTCGCATTGATTATTCAGTATAATATATATCGTAGATATGAAACAAGGTCGATGATTATACCTAATATTTGTAATCATGTTTTGCGTTTACTTCCCATATCTTGAAGATTTTTATTCAATAATTTTAAGATATTCGCTTTTCTAAGGACGTCCGTTTGTTCGAACGAAACGAGCCCAGCGATTTGTGTTTATTTGTTCACGCTGTTATGGGTTTAGGTTTATGTACGCATCTGCAACCAGAAGTCGTAAACCGGATGTTGTGTTACAACACCCGTTAAAAGGTCATTTGGGTTTTATAATTATATATATATATATATATATATATATATATATATATATATATACATACGTGTATATATACAGTATACATATGTTTATATATAAATTATATGAATATATAAGTTATAAACATGTATCATGTATATATATACATCATACATATATGTATATATATAAATTATATATACATATATATATATATATATATATATATATATAAATTTTATATATATATATGCGTGTGTGCGTGCGTGCGTGCGTGTACATATATATTATATATGATGGCAACCTTCTGTCTCTTAAGACAATGCAATTCTGCACCGAGTTTGGTTTACTACAGCATCTGCTGTGCTCAACCATGTGCATGCCTGGGAAGGTAATAAGAGAACCTTGGTTTACCCATTTATCAGAGTCCCCCTCTCGGCGTAGCAGGCAGACTCCAACAGAAAGGTAAGCCACTACAGTCGATGCCAGCGCGGCTGCAGGAGCTGCCGAAGAGATGTTGCAGAGCTTCACTATCCGTCTATTTTTTTTTGTTTGTAGAGGTTTACTCCCTTAGCCTTTGCTTTTCCCAAGCTATCCACATTATATATATATATATATATATATATATATATATATATATATATATATATATATATATATATATATGTGTGTGTGTGTGTGTGTGTGTGTGTGTGTGTGTGTGGTTGGTTGTTTTTGTTTTACGCATATCAACCCTTTTCAGGTTATTTAATGCCGAATCCAAAGATTTTGAAGAATTTTTTTTTTAATAGAATATATTTGTTGTTTTCAAGTCGGTTTCTATTTAACCCATGGTTAGGGATCCTAACAGGTACTACCACTTCGGTCAGAGTGGACCTGGGAGCAATGGTAATTAAAGCGTGGCTCCACACTTCCCAAAGCCCGCAAGCTGGGGCCTCACCACTGGATATAGTTTAAGGTCATATCCAGGACCGTGTTTGTGTGTGTGTGTGTGTGTGTGTGTGTGTGTGTGTGTGTGTGTGTGTGTGTAGTATATATACAGCATACACATATATAAAATATGCATTATATATAATGCATATATATGCATATATATATATATATATATATAGAGAGAGAGAGAGAGAGAGAGAGAGAGAGGGGGGGAAGAGAGTGTATATATAAATATATATAGTTTTGAGTTTATATATGAAATATATATTCTTAAGATATGTATCTTTCATGATATCGTCCAAATTATTTCAAATAACAAGCTCAATGAAGTTAAGTTTCTGGCTTTACAGAATCAATAAGACGTTACAGAGCACACAAACAAACAAGCAAACGCATATATAACCAACCCTTCAATAACCTACATGAACATTAAAAACGAGATATTTAAACAGTGCCCCCACAAAAATTTTTTTTGACAAACAACAGCATCACTTAACACAACTATATTCTTACCCATACATAGGTCTGAAGATTCCGTAAATCCTTTACAATGAAAGAAGACATCTCCTACCCCTATGATCGTCCCATTTTATATGAAATTGTTTACATATAACAGCGCCCGTATAATTACACATATTATATTCAACCACCAATACACACCCAAATATAACCCACACTCATTTCCTGGTAACGCTCACCTATCATTAATAAAACTCCCCTTTAAAAATGAAAGGGACATTAATCTCTTTGTTAATTACCTAATATGGATATACGAGGTGCCTTCAATAAGTTTTCAGATTTCTTTGTACAGGCATTTGAAATTTTTGTAGACTCTTGAAAATTCAGTATGTTATCTTATGAGATGATTACCCAATTTTTATGATTTCCGGTTCAAATGAACAGGTACAACAGGAATTGAAATGCACCCTATTAAACACCGTTAAATAAAGAATAAACATGTATGCAACCAAGTTTCAACGCAATCCGTCTCACACGTATTTTGATAGATTTATAAGCATTATTAGTTTAACTCCGGCAGAGTTAATACAAATAACCCACCCACACTCATATAAACTCCACACATTTCACGTTGATAGCAAACATATATTAATCACTGTCATTAATTTGATGCCCCTCGGAAATCTCCTTCACCGATAAAGATACCCCTCCCCTTTTTCCACAGCCCCAATCAATGGAAGAAACTAATATTATTACAATAGGTTAAATACAAACACCCACTCCACTCGATTTAAAAGATTTTTAAAACTCATCCACTTCAATTACAAGAATACAACCCCACTAAATATCTAACCCACTCACCGGCCAATAAACTGGTAGATTCTGAACGTTTAAAAAAAAAAAAATTATACACTCTCTCCCCTTCCTGATTTGAAAAACACCATCACAAAAAAGAAAACAAGCAGAAACTGTTACTTTTGTTCACACACACACACACACACACACACACACACACACACACACACACACACACACACACACACACACACACACACACACACATCGTTAATTATTATATATTATAATATAATAATTATATAATGATATAAATGGCCTTATTTGTTGCAAATTATAAGGATATAAGTTTATGCTGAAGTGAATTACACTGAAACGATCATCCTTGGTTAATTGATTACATCCGGAATAAAATAACGAGTTACCTATTCATTACTGTCATTAACATAAACAATGACACGCGTGTACACATAATATATCTATCTATGTATCTATGTATGCATATATATCTCTTTCTTTATATATATATATATATATATATATATATATATATATATATATATGAACAAATGATTAATAAAACATGTTAAAAGACATCTTGAAAAAGAGTTAAAAACATAAAAAAGGAAGCACAAGATAAGTGGATAGTCCTTAATCCGCGGAGTTTCAAAGAAATACTCTCCTTCTCATCAGAGGGTAGGAATTAGCAAAATGCAGGATCGGATTTAGCATATAAAAGTATTTAATGAAACTACAAGTAAGTCACAGATCTTACTTGGTTAAAAAAAGGGTGAGTTAAGGGGAATAGGAGGTAAAAGAAAAATGATAAAAAGATTTCACATGAATGGATAGTCCGGTGAATGGTTTATATATATATATATATATATATATATATATATATATATATATATATATATATATATATATATATATATATATGAGCTATATGGCGTACTTGCTAAAAGTTAAAACAAAAAAAGAGTGAAGCAAAGGGAAAGGGACAAAAATGATTTCACACGAATAGATGTTCGGTTGAAGAGTGATGAATTTTCAGGTGTTCAAAATCGTAAAAATATGTAAGGAGGTGAGCGACGCCTTTTATGACTGGTTTCCATAACAACCATGTCGCTTCAGCGACTACTGTTCCTACTAATTCACTGCTGTGGCGGAAAGAGAAATAACAAGTGAAATAGAGAGATTGAAAGCATAAAAGGGAGATAATTGGTGGATTTTTTGAAAGTAGCCGAGTGCCGTACATTGTTGTTACATATGTGTTTCTGGGGGCAAAAAAAAAAAAAAAAAAAGACTGAAATTAAAAGTAAATTCATTGGAAGCCTGAAAAAAAATCATGGATTACAATAGAAAAATGCGAGCATGAAAAGTGATATGGTTAAGCTTAAACATGGAAGAGTAAAGGACTTGTTAATAAAACTGGGAAAGAAAAGGACAAGGTATTCTAATAAAAAAAATATGATAAATTTATAACTTAAAATATTGCAGTATTAAGAATTAAAATAAATTTCAATTTATAACATTATATAATCAATACTTTATGCTGTAATATTTTAAGTTATAAATTTATTATATTTTTACTAGAATATCTTGTGCTTTTCTTAACCAGTTTTAACAACTAGGCCTTTACTTTTCCATGTTTAAGCTTAACCATATTATTTTCATGCTCGCATTCTTCTATTGTAATATTATATATATATATATATATATATATATATATATATATATATATATATATATATATATATTATAAATCATACACACGCGCGCGCATGTGTGTAATGATTGTATTGTTGTGGTTTACTAGATGTGAATCCAATGACATCCGGTGGTTATAAATAGTGTTCAATAACAAGTAGTGCTGTATTGTTGCATTCGCATTTGAAACAAGTCGAGACTAGCGGGCTGATGACGCTGGATTTAGAAAGAAATCGCAGATGAAACATGTATGCAGGTCGGTAGCCAGGAATATTATCCGGCGTCTTTTAGAGAAAATAAACGTTGATGAACAGCTTTCATGCCGCGCGCACGCACACACACACACACACACACACACACACACACACACACACACACACACACACACACACACACACACACACACACACACACACACACAGGTTTGTTTTCACTAAGCTTTTTTTTTTCACTAAATCACGTTTGCTAAAATATTCGTCAGTTTTGTGATTGAGTTTTGTTTGAAAAGAAAAGCCTCGTATTTTAATTAGTCTAATTACACTTTGTATTTAATTCGCTACATAGCCTATCTTTTTTTTTCAAAGGAGTCACCACTTATAAAGGCCCAGAGGCCACTCGAGGATAAGGGTTAATAAGTGTACAGTGGTCAATGGGACAATGTCGTAGTAATTGTTAGTAGTGGAAATTTGGTAAATTGGATTGCTTAAGGAGAACGGCTTATCAAGAACTTGTTTACGTTGGACTTGAAGACGACCAGCCGGATAGCAGGCAAACAGAAGACAGTTCCACAGGTGTGCAGTTCTAAGAGAGAAGCATTGTTTATGGAATCTACGTTTAGATTTAGGCACGGACAAAGAGTAGGATAAATTATTGATAGTATTTTCAGCTAGACGAGTGTTTCTCCTGAAAGTTTTTCTCATATTATTATGGAGCATGACCAACATTTTTATTTTGAAAATGCAACAATTCTAAAACAATACACAATAAATGCAACAATTCTAAAACAATACACAATAAATGCAACAATTCTAAAACAATACACAATAAATGCAACAATTCTAAAAACAATACATAATAAATGCAACAATTCTAAAACAATACACAATAAATGCAACAATTCTAAAACAATACACAATAAATGCAACAATTCTAAAACAATACACAATAAATGCAACAATTCTAAAAGCAATACACAATAAATGCAACAATTCTAAAACAATACACAATAAATGCAACAATTCTAAAAGCAATACACAATAAATGCAACAATTCTAAAACAATACACAATAAATGCAACAATTCTAAAAGCAATACACAATAAATGCAACAATTCTAAAAACAATACACAATAAATGCAACAATTCTAAAACAATACACAATAAATGCAACAATTCTAAAAACAATACACAATAAATGCAACAATCCTAAAACAATACACAATAAATGCAACAATTCTAAAAACAATACACAATAAATGCAACAATTCTAAAACAATACACAATAAATGTACACGTTGTTTGTTGGAACCCGCCTTTATCTTCCACTCTCCGAATGTAATCAAACAAAAGAAGGATAAAAAAATAAAAAATAAATTCTCCGCACTTATGTAAAATAATTATCCAGGAAAATAATTTAGACATTGGTTAATTTTTTTAGCACATATTGTATGTATACATGTACATGTGAATAATATATAATATATGGTGTTGTTTTCTTTAGGGCGACAAATATATTGTTCCACCCCAATATTGTTTTTCTCCAGACTGTTATAATGCTGAGTCTATAGCAGGCATCGAATACCAGTTTTCGAGTCTTTGCTATGACTTGCCCAGGAATTGAACCGCGATCTATCAGTACATTAAGGAACACTCTATGTTGATAAATTTAAGGCCCTCTTGTGGTTTAATCTGAAAAATTGGAGCATTTTCGAAGATTGTGCGTGTCTAGGGATCTTTATTTTGAGCCCAAAATCAACAGATATTAGACCATTGCTGTAATGATCCGGTCTCTATTCATTTGGCGGTGGGATTTTAGTTCGGTGACATTCTAGGAGGTCCACCGTGCCATGTTTTGCCTTTTCTCTTTGAGAAGCGGTTAGTGTATTGCTAATCGCCGGGGGAATGCCGATGGGGGCGCGCAGGCACTTTTTGAAGGCCAGAGTGCTCCTCCCCCCGGGGGTGGGGAGCGCTGACTTCTCAATTCCACTTTCCGACCCTAGTGTCTAAGTTCTTGCAGTGGGGAATAACTAAATATATTCTAAATTTTAAATAGAGTTGAAGTTTCCCCCTTTCTTAACTTTCAAGAAATCGGATTCCATGGACTCAGCATTACAACTCTTCAAAAATTCACTACAAGCTCGTCTGCCTCCCACCATCTTAAAATGTAACGGATGTCAGCTGTTATATAATCGCAATTTTTGGACTGAATTCGAATCTGGAATGAGTTGGGTTGGGACGTTGTTCGGATGTCGGAATGACATAAATGCATTCCAGCTTCTTGAGAAATGAATAAACCACTTTTTAAAACTAGAATTTTTTTTTTGTTTTTACTAGAACCATTTTTTTGTTTTTACTAGAACCAATTTTTTTGTTTTTACTAGAACCAATTTTTTGTTTTTACTAGAACCATTTTTTTGTTTTTACTAGAACCATTTTTTGTTTTTACTAGAACCAATTTTTTGTTTTTACTAGAACCATTTTTTGTTTTTACTAAAACCATTTTTTTTGTTTTTACTAGAACCATTTTTTGTTTTTACTAGAACAATTTTTTTGTTTTTACTAGAACCATTTTTTGTTTTTACTAGAACCAATTTTTTTGTTTTTACTAGAACCAATTTTTTGTTTTTACTAGAACCATTTTTTTTGTTTTTACTAGAACCATTTTTTTTGTTTTTACTAGAACCATTTTTGTTTTTACTAGAACCAATTTTTTTGTTTTTACTAGAACCAATTTTTTTGTTTTTACTAGAACCAATTTTTTTGTTTTTACTAGAACCATTTTTTGTTTTTACTAGAACCATTTTTTTTGTTTTTACTAGAACCATTTTTGTTTTTACTAGAACCAATTTTTTTGTTTTTACTAGAACCAATTTTTTTGTTTTTACTAGAACCAATTTTTTTTGTTTTTACTAGAACCAATTTTTTTTTTACTAGAACCAATTTTTTTTGTTTTTACTAGAACCATTTTTTGTTTTTACTAGAACCAATTTTTTGTTTTTACTAGAACCATTTTTTTTGTTTTACTAGAACCAATTTTTTTGTTTTTACTAGAACCAATTTTTTTGTTTTTACTAGAACCAATTTTTTTGTTTTTACTAGAACCATTTTTTGCTTTTACTAGAACCATTTTTTTGTTTTTACTAGAATCAATTTTTTTGTTTTTAATAGAACCATTTTTTGTTTTTACTAGAACCAATTTTTTTGTTTTTACTAGAACCAATTTTTTGTTTTTACTAGAACCATGTTTTTTGTTTTTACTAGAACCATTTTTTGTTTTTACTAGAACCAATTTTTTGTTTTTGCTAGAACTATTTTTCGTTGCTAAAACCATTTCTTTTATATTATGAACACATTTTTTTCTAGAACCATTTTTGTTTACTAGAACCAATCATTTTTACTTTCTTACTAAAACCACATTTATTTACTATAATAAGATTCTTTGTACTAGAACCAATTTTTGGCACATCTGCATTACACGGACAGCGTCATTTGTAGGGGGCGATAAATCAAAATTCTTCTTGGTTAAATAACACAGCAAATAATAAACAAACAAGATTTTTTTTTCTGAACACAAAAATATTTGAAAACCCAAAACATTTATTGTATACAAATGTATCAATATAAAATTGTAAGAACATTTATTGAAAAATTCTGCGCAAAAAATTAAATAAATAAAACTAATTTTAATAAGAAAATTGTCGAATTAAAGCAAAATTGAATTTTTTTTCCGAATCATTTTTTGAATTTAATTAAAATTGTTTCACATATTCTTTGATTATCGGAATTAATGTGGCGGCATCTTGGGACGGTTCGATCACTAAAACTCCCAATTTGGTGACCGGTTCGTAACCACCAATTTGTCGTCTAACACGCCCGCCGTGAAAATAGGCTTTCGTCTATTTCCACGGCGCCAGCAGAATTCGTGTCCACATTGACACTGCTCTGTGGCCGAGGAAAAAAGTTTATTATTTCCCAGGGTTGCGACATCAACATTGCAATATTGTGCATATTTAAGGAATTAAAATCCATTTTAAGATAGTTTCCAAAGAATTTCACCAAAAGTATGAGTTATCGCCCCCTGTTCTTTGACCGAGAAGTGCCACTTGGTAACAGTTTAGTGACCCCCCCCCAAATGGTGCCGTCCGCGTAATGCAGAAATGCCATTTTTTTTTTAACTTTTTTTTTTTTTTTTTACTGGAATCAATATTTTAAATAGAAACGCATTTTTTTTCTATTAGAACCATATATTTATCTAAATGAAAATATTTTTTATTAAAACAATTTTTTTTTTACTTAGAAACAAATTTTTTTACTAGAACCACATTTTTCTTATTCCAACGACATTTTTTTTTTTTACTAAAACAAATTTTCAGCAGTGTGGGTTGAATTATTTCCTGTGGCCTGAAGCATCTCTACTAATGAGGGCGCTTCAAGCGACAGGCAATACCCTGTTCCTTGAAAGGAGAAGGTAATTCCTGTGGTTATTGCATTCTGAACATGAAGCAGCACAAAACTATTCGACAAAAAGTACAGAATAGTTAACACAGCTCGCCCCATTTTACGAATGGGTTTCTAAATAATAATGTTATTATTTAGAAATCCATTCTTAACACGAGGAAGGGCGTCTTTTTGTACTATTCTGTTTCTATGCAAACTATTTTAATGTTGGCACGTTAGTCGGGCAAAAATACCCCACCCACGTAATGAGAAATAACACGCTTACAGGTTTTCCCACGAATGACATTCATCAGGCAGTCGGTTTAGACCGCTGGTACTACTACTACTACTACTACTACTACTACTACCTTTATTCATTCATTCATTCATTCATTCATTCTTTTCTTCTTTCATTTTTCTAAGCAAGTCTTGGCTACCTCATTTGAATGAATCTCCCACACCCACATGGTTTGAAGTTTTTGAATACAGTAGAACCCCGGGATACGGTTGCCCTAGGATACTTTTTTTCAGGTTGCGATGTACAATACGATGTTTTTCCGGCCCCTAGTAACAATATTTACACCGCCCTACGGTGTTATTTATAATGTTGATTTGATTATATACATGTGTATTATGTACTGTACTATAGTTTGTTACTAATTTTGAATGCCGTATCCCGGGGTTCTACTGTGCTATTTATTTTCGCTGTCTTTCAAACAGAAGAAGAAGAAGAAGAAGAAGAAGAAGAAGAAGTAGAAAGGAAAGTCATTTCTGATATCTTAGCGTAAAAAAAAAAAAAATTAATAGAAAGTATAAGCATTTTAATTTTCAAAAATTATTGGTTATGAGTAAAGTAATAAGACGTCACACATCTTGTTTATTGAAAGGCGAAAGGCGCTAAGTTACGGCCCCTTTCTTGCTTTACTGAAAACCGACATTTACAGTCACTTAAAATACTTATAACTTTTATTTAGAATAATTTGCATTGGAAATTTATTGGTAATAAAGATTTTTAAAATGAAATATGTAAAAAAAACAAAAAACCCAAAACTTATATCTTTTTTTTTTTCTTATAGAGTAAAATATATCTTGAAAGAAATTGCGTAATCAGGTTAAATACAGGTTTGATAAAAATTACGAATTAAGAAATAATGGAAAATGAATTTGCGGACATTTTTTGGGGGATCTATCTGGTATAGTAGTTAAGAGAATTTGATCTCTATATGCATAATTCCATCCTCTGGCATATTCCATCCATCAGAAAGAGGAGGTAAGATTTTATCGACTGTCATCTGAAACGTCCTTACTAGGGACGGGCGTTAGGAACAAACAGGCTATTTGTGTACGCCCAGAGTGCTCTCTTGACCTTCACTATAAACTGACCGTGTGTCTAACGTAGATGGAGTTGAAGGAACATAACCATCCTCCACTCTATAATAAAAAGCGCTATATATATATATATATATATATATATATATATATGCAATTTTTGCACGTCTGTTATAGATCTATCTTTTTGTTGAACGCCAATAAATTCGTTTTTCTTTTGCGTGTATTGATATTCATATTAAAAATCATCTTTTCTATTTATTTAAATAGAAAATACAATTTTCTTATATATGGGTTGTGGAATTGCATTCACCAGCAAAAGATCTAGCTTATTTGCATATTCTTTTAAACATTCATTTTAATTAATTCCCTGTTAGTTATTTCGGTTTTCTTATGGGATGATCATCTTTAGTTAACTATGACGTACAATTATATTAATGAAGATATTCTACATGATTTATATTTGCGTAATATGTTTATAGTAAACACAAAACTGTTTAACAAATTTTGCCTACCAAACTCCTCCTCGAGTTTTAGATCTACGGACATGAAACTTCATATATAAGGTATTTGAATCCGTGTAAAACTTTATATTTGTGTTTTAGCCCGGAAAAATCGGTGCGAAAGTGTGAAAATTAAAAAAAATGAAATTTGTCAGGTGAAGGTCGAACGCCGGCATTACGAATGCATAACGTAGTAGCTATTGGTTCATGTTTACATTTTTAGCCTTGCAGTAAACATGTTTTCATAGCCCAGTCATTGACGACAGAGGCAAAATAAATCGTGACCTGAACGTTTTGGTTTCGATTCTCGGTGGTGGCGTATGAGTCTTTTTTTTTTTTTTTTAATACTTTTTAAATCATTACTATATATTGCATCCTATCTCTCTCTCTCTCTCTCTCTATATATATATATATATATATACACACACACACACACACACACACACACACACATATATATATATATATATATATATATATATATATAAATGTAAATTTGGTTCGTTAAAACTGAATAAAACCATATTTCTACGTTACCAATTTATTTGAAATTTTCAGACAACCCATCTTTAGAGTCGAGGGATGTTTTTATGTTATTAAAATAAATTTACCTCGCGAATTATTAAAATATTAAATAAAATAAATATATTTTCGTAACCGTTAGTGCGAATCTGGTCTGTTGATAAAACTGAACTTCCGGTTCGATTCATTTCACAGCCACGAATTGACGAAAGATTTCATTTTCTGTTTACTTGATAAGTAAAAAAAAAAAAAAACCAACAAAAAAAAAAAACATAATTCATTTATTTATCTTCCAAATTTTATAATTTAAACATTTTTTCTTTATTATATAAGGCAAAAAAAAGTTTGTCGCTTGCTTTTTGAGTTTTTTTTAAATTTTTCGATATAAGATTGGTTGGTAAAAGTACAGTTTAAATAATATTTGGTGCTAATGCAAAGAGTGGTCCGCGCTATTTTTTAAATCGTATTTCCAGGTTTAATTAAAGTTTTATTATATGTTTTTTTTTATTCAATTGTAAGGTTAAAATACAGATTAGGTACAAAACACCTTCCCGTCCCCATGTTAAGAATGGCTTTTTAAATAATAACGTTATTATTTCAACACGGATCACTCTCTGCATGAGTACTGTACTTTCACCTAACAATTTAATAAACAAAACATGGTACTTATGCAGAGAAAGTACCATAATAATAGAATAATAGAATAATAACGTTATTTAGAAAGCCATTCTTAACATGGGGAGGACGTTTTGTTACTATTCTATACTTTCACCTAACAATTTAATAAACAAAAGATAGTACTTATGCAGAGAAGGTACCGTGCTGAAATAACGCTATTAAGAAAGCCATTCTTAACATGGGAAATGGAGAGTGTTCTGTAACTATTTTATATTTTCACATAACAATTTAATAAACAAAAGATAGTACTTATGCAGAGAAGGTACCGTACTGAAATAATACCGTTATTTAGAAAGCTATTCTTAACATGGGGAGGGAGTTTTGCATCTATTCTAAAATATGAATGCTTTTTCTTTATTAAAGAAATTGGGTACTCGTGCACTTATTGATCCGTGCTGAAATAATAACGTTATTATTTAAAAAGCCATTCTTAACATGGGGAGAAGAGGGTGTTTTGTAACTATTCTGGACTTTCACCTAACAATTTGATAAACAAAAATTAAACTTAAGCAGACAAGGAACAGTACAGAAGCATTAACATTATTTAGAATACAATTGAATAATAATAATAAAAAACTTTAATTAAACTTGGAAATACGATTTAAAAAATAGTACGGATCGGTAAGTGCATTAGCACCATAAATTTGTCTAATTCTTAATTTCTTATGTTATTGGAAAAAAAAAGGTAAATATGAGGAATTACTCCACCCTCGAAAATTCCTTTAAATTACCACTCCTATAGGTTTTCGGGGTCGCTGTAAACGAAAATAACCTTTATAATTAAGGCAAATGAGTAGTTTCCAAGATATGAAGAAATGTTAGTTTAAAAAAGTGAAGGATCACTTTTCCATAATAATTTAACGTAAAATGATCACCCACTTTGTGGCCACGATTTTTGGGGTGGGGCTTTCTTTCTACCCTTGGAAAATCCTTTAAAATTACCTGCTTAAATTGGTTGGAGGAACGGGGGGGGGGGCGTCGCCCCCCATACAGAAAAATGCTCCTCTCTCAGGTGGTCAGAAAGTGGGTGCTCATTCTAAGTTAAATTCAAATTGAAAAGTGATCAGCCACTTTTCGAAAAAGTAATTTCTTCATATCATGAAAACTTTCTTTTTGCGACGGAAACGGTTTGCAGATTCGTTTTTAGTACACTGAAATCTACAATAAAATATTTCGTTATATACGAACATGAGACGGGCCTTAAAGTAAAATAATACCGGATTTTTGGGGCAGATTTGCCATTTAGTTGCTTTTTAAATGGTTAATTTCAGCAGGAGTCAAAGTTAAAAAATTGACCTTTGCGGTGTCTAGCAAGCTACTCAGCCAATTATGGGTCTAAACATTTGAAATTTATACATAACGGATATTCAGACATGCGGCAAACATTTTAATCAGTTTTGGGGGGAAAATTTGGCTGCACAAAGGTCAAAGTTGAAAGAGTTGGCTTTTGCAGATTCTACAAAATTCCTCCGCCAATTTTGGATCTAAAGACTTGAAATTTTAGATGTAGGTTACCTGGAAATGAGACAAACTTTTTAATATATATATATATATATATATATATAGTTATGAAGAGTAATATAAAAAGCAAAGCTGGGCTGAACTGTTAGTACACACACACACACACACACACACACACACACACACACACATATATATATTTAAAGTTTTCGTTTGAATTTTGATTGTGTTTGAAAGATAATAACCTAGAGTTAATCTCTAAAAGGAAAAAAAATGTATGAAAAAAAATATAATAATCCCTCTTTAATAAGGTCCTGGATATGATCTTAAACTATATCCGATGGTGAGGCCACAGCTTGCGGACTTTGGGGAGTGTTGAGCCAGCATTTAATTGCCATTGCCTCCAGGTCCACTCTGATCCGGTGTGGTCGTACCTGTAGGGTCCCAACTATGGGTTAAATAGAAACCGACTTAAAGAAAACAAATATATTCTATTAAAAAATTGTTTTTCAAACTCACTGGATTCGGTATTAAATAACAATTTAACCAACAACAAAAATAACCAACCAACCAACCCCTTTAATAACGATAGTTCGTATCTCTCTCTCTCTCTCCCTCTCTCTCTCTCTCTCTCTCTCTATATATATATATATATATATATATATATATATATATATATATATATATACAAAGTATTGTTATTAAAGGGGGATTATTATAATATATATATATATATATAAATATATATATATATATATATATATATATATATATATATATATATATTGTGATGTCAGAGCAAAGCGAACATTCAATCTCTCTACTAACTCTCTATATATATCTCGCTATCTAACTCTCTTCCTAAGACCTAATCAACCAGATAACCCCCTCTCTCTGTAAATGATGTGGCGTGGCAGACACTTGGCTGAGGGAAGTGGGACAGAGGTTGGGTGTGAATATCGCCGTAACGAGCGGAAATACGTCGTCATGGCAACCAGACAGCGAACATTTGTGGCGGGAAAAGCGGACCACGAGGGATTTAAAAATAAGAAATAAACAGTTGGCGAAAAGAAGCGATACAGCCCGGTGTACAAACATTATCTCCGAGAATCGAACCTCATCGAAGATTGAGATTTGAATCAATTGAATTGCGGATTATTATTCAAATACAATCGTATTGTCGATTGAACTCAACATTTAATCTGATTGAGATTTTAATTAATTAAATTGCGGATTATTATTCAAATACAATCGTATTGTCGATTGAACTCACATATATTCTTCTTTGGAACTAAGATTCGAGGAAAAGATAGACTTTCGCCATCTCAACTTTTTCTTGGATATTGTGTTTGCGAACTTATGATCTGTGTTTACTCTAACGGACAAAACAGCTAAGTTTGGCCTATCTCATGCCAATATCTTTTCTTATCCACAAACTTTTATACATATTGTACTGTAATTGCATGTCGCATACATCTGGCAAACATCCCCCAAAATACGTCTATCTCACTCATTCTTTTTATCGGAACTTTTTCTTCTTCCTTTTTGTACATAAAAGTCTTCCTTGAATTTTAAACTTTGATTGAGTGTTTGTTTTGTCATTCATTGCTCTGTTGTTCCATTCCCCTTAACGATATGTTTCGCTGGTTGATCCGACATCCGACGATTAACCGAAGATAATTATGAGACATTGGATATAAAATAAAATAAATTTTTGTGTCTCGATCTGATTGCCAATCAATTCGGTCATCCATTAACCGGGTCGTGACATAATTTGGGGGCTCAGTCCGGGATTCTCATTACTTTTTATCTTTATCCGAAATCTGTCAATTGGGGAAACGAGCAGAAGTAGAAATGTCTACAGTAGAGGAATTCTTAAGAAACCCATCGGCGGAGGAGTTATTAAAATTGAAGAAGGACGACACATTCGTAATA
This sequence comes from Euprymna scolopes, assembly GCF_053919585.1. Lineage (NCBI taxonomy): Eukaryota > Metazoa > Mollusca > Cephalopoda > Sepiida > Sepiolidae > Euprymna > Euprymna scolopes. Next base: position 62,467,620 of record NC_136503.1, on the reverse strand, counting down.
GGACAACAGCTCCAATTAGAGTTCAGACGATCTATGAGGAAAGCTCATCTTCATAAGATAATTGCAGAACACATGGTCGACAACGATGTATTCGAGGACGAGATACTGGACAAATTACAGGTAGAACCTCAAGAAGTGACATCAGCACAAATCAAGCTCGAGAGGGGAAAAATAATGGCCAGAGCAGAGATAGAAAAAGCCCGAATAGAGCAGGAAACCAGGAAATTAGAACTGGAACTCCGAGAAAGAAATTTTGGATCAGGCAATAAAGAATTTGACTTAGCGAAGCAAGTCAGGCTAGTACCAAAATTCAAGGAAGAAGAGGTCGATGAATATTTCCAGCACTTCGAGAAAACAGCGATCAATCTGGAATGGCCGAATCACACGTGGACGATGCTATTACAAACCGTTATAAGCGGCAAGGCGCAAAAAGCATACGCGTCGTTGATGATCGAGTAATGTGCAAACTACGAGACGGTAAAAAGGGCGATAATGGCGGCATACGAGCTATTACCAGAAGCATACCGGCAAAAGTTTCGAAACTATCGAAAAAACGAAACTCAGTCCTATACGGAATTCCTTAGACAGAAGGAAACATACTTCGACCGATGGAGCGCATCCGAGGGAGCGGAGGGAGACTACGAAAAGCTGAAACAATTAATTATCATCGAAGAATGTAAAAAGGGCTTGAGTGACTAACTGCGGCTTTATGTAGAGGAGAGGAGAGTTGGAACTGCACGCGAATTAGCTACTTTAGCAGATGAACATGCCCTGACACATAAGACGTTCAAAGAAAAGCACAGCTACGCGGGAATACCAACCATGCGAGGAAAAGGCCACTATACACCGATCGAGAGTGTGCCAGCAAGAAACCATCCTCCGATAAAAGGCAGAGAAAGGCAGGAGATAACTTGCTTCCATTGTGGAAAGATCGGCCATATAGCCAGGAATTGTAGAAATCAATTCAGTCGGGAAGAGAAATGTCAAACCACACCCCAGGGGATAGTGTCGCGAAAAGAAATAGAGGACGGCTATAAACCATTCATAGCTATGGGACTAGTGTCACAGAAGAACGATGGTGGGAACATCTCGAAAGTTAAAATACTGAGAGACACAGGAGCATCACAGTCCCTGTTGCTAAGAAGGCGACTCCTCAAAGGAAGAAGATCCGATACGGGTGAACATGTCGAAATTAAAGGCATAGGCGGAAAAGTCACGAAAATCCCAATCCATCAAATAAACCTCGAGTCGAAATGGATTTCGAAAATGATAAAAATAGGGGTAGTCGAAACTCTACCGATCGAGGACGTGGATATGCTTTTAGGAAACGACTTAGCTGGATCCAGAGTAATGGCTACGGGTATACCAGAACAGAGGGAGGTCAGAAAATGGGCGCCAAAAGCAAACCCAAATCAGAAAAGGGCGGGAGTGGTGACGCGCGCACAAACTCGAACACGTAGCAGAGAGGAGGAGGTGGAGGAGGAAAAACATAGGCAGCCAGAGGAGATGGCGCGAGAATCAGGAGAAAATTGCGGGAAGATCAAGAAAAGGCGCGAAATACCGACAAGAAAGGAAGATGGCGAACACAACATCTTACGTGATCAAACCACTACGGAAGATCTTATCGAAAAACAGAAGATGGATCCAAGCCTTAAGAAATATTTCGATTTGGCCGAAGGGAATATTGAAAAAGATGCTAGCACCTCGGAATATCATATCTGCAATGGGATCCTGATGAGAAGATGGAGACCGAAGAATACCCCTCATATCGAAGACTGGGAAAATAGAGATCAGATAGTAATACCTCAGGACTACCGGGTGCTTATCTTAAAAACAGCACATGAGATGCCGTTAGCGGAACATTTGGGGATAAATAAATCTTACGACAAAATAACTAGACACTTTTACTGGCCAGGGATAAAAAGAGATGTTGTAAAGTTTTGCAGCACATGCCATACGTGTCAGATAGCGGGAAAGGCTAATTCGAACATACCTACAGCTCCATTACAACCCATACCTATCACCGGCGAACCATTCAGCAAAGTGATCATAGACTGCGTAGGACCCCTACCCCGAACAAAGCAGGGAAACAAATATATATTTACAATTATGTGCGCAACATCCAGATTCCCAGAAGCTATACCATTAAGAAACATATAATCTAAGAAAATAGTTGGAGCTCTGGTGAACTTTTTTACAAAATTCGGTTTGCCACAAGAAATACAATCGGATCAAGGATCAAACTTCACTTCCAAGATCTTTCAACAGGCCATTGAACAACTGGGCATCGAAGCGATTCGAGCTAGCGCATATCACCCTGAATTCCAAGGGGCGCTCGAGCGATTCCACTCCACATTGAAAAGCATGCTTCGAGCATACTGCACGAAGAGTAAAAAAGAATGGGATGAAGGACTACCTTTCGTTATGTTTGCAGCGAGAGAAGCTACCCAAGAGTCACTCGGATATAGCCCATTCGAGCTGATATACGGACACTCAGTAAGGGGACCATTAAAACTAATAAAAGAAAAATGGCTGGTGGACACTTCAAGACAACCGAATTTGTCGGAATACGTACTGAAGATGAGAAAACGGATAAGGGAAGAAAACGACTTGGCTAGGGAACATTTGGAACACACCCAAACCAAAATGAAATTAAGATATGACAAAAAGACGATCCAACGGGAATTTGAAGTGAGGGACGAAGTACTGCTTCTATTACCAACGAATACCCATCCACGCAAATCCAAGTTCCAAGAACCTTATAAGGTTATAAGGAAGGTCAGTGACCTAAACTATATCATCGGAACACCTGATAGAAGAAGGAAAACTCGAAAATGCCACATAAATATGCTGAAGTCATATCATAGTAGAAATGAAGAAATGGCAAAAATAGCCGCATGCGAACCGGAGTTGAGTGAGAGCGAAACATGTGATAGTCATGATTATTATGACGTGCTCCAAGAAAAATCACCTAAACTTCAGAATTCTGCAATCTTGGAAAAGCTGGGGGAGAAATTGGATCACTTGGGCACAACAGAACGGGAGGAGTTATCGAAGCTCATCAAAAGTTTCAGATGCTTATTCGGAGACGTGCCTAGCAAATCGAAAATAGCAGTACATGAAATCGATGTAGGAGATGCAAAGCCCATCAAGCAACACCCTTACCGGATGAATCCGAATAAAGCTAAGCTGATAAAAGCCGAGACGGATTATATGCTACAGCATAATCTTATAGAACCCAGCTATAGTGCTTGGGCATCTCCATGCGTTCTCGTAGACAAGCCAGACGGATCGAAGCGATTCTGCACCAATTACAGAAAGGTGAATCGAGTAACAGCTACAGATGCTTATCCCATACCCAGAATGGATGACTGTATAGATCGAATAGGAAATGCTAAGTATCTAACGAAATGTGACTTACTTAAAGGATGTTGGGCGGTACCTCTATCCGAGGCGGCCAAAGCAATATCAGCCTTTGTTACGCCGGAAGGCAGTTTCCAATATCGCGTCATGTCCTTTGGACTTAAAAACTCCCAGGTACATCGCAGGCCGAAAGAACGTAGTGGCGGATGCATTATCCCGCCTATAAATAAGTCATACTATATCCGAAAACGTCATTTAAGAAAAAATAAGTTTTCGGCCTTTTAAGGGGGGGGGGGAGATGTGACGTCAGAGCAAAGCGAACATTCAATCTCTCTACTTACTCTCTATATATATCTCGCTATCTCTCTCTCTCTCTCTTCCTAAGACCTAATCAACCAGATAACCCCCTCTCTCTGTAAATGATGTGGCGTGGCAGACACTTGGCTGAGGGAAGTGGGACAGAGGTTGGGTGTGAATATCGCCGTAACGAGCGGAAATACGTCGTCATGGCAACCAGACAGCGAACATTTGTGGCGGAAAAAGCGGACCACGAGGGATTTAAAAATAAGAAATAAACAGTTGGCGAAAAGAAGCGATACAGCCCGGTGTACAAACATTATCTCCGAGAATCGAACCTCATCGAAGATTGAGATTTGAATCAATTGAATTGCAGATTATTATTCAAATACAATCGTATTGTCGATTGAACTCAACATTTAATCTGATTGAGATTTGAATTAATTAAATTGCGGATTATTATTCAAATACAATCGTAATGTCGATTGAACTCACATATATTCTTCTTTGGAACTAAGATTCGAGGAAAAGATAGACTTTCGCCATCTCAACTTTTTTCTTGGATATTGTGTTTGCGAACTTATGATCCGTGTTTACTCTAACGGACAAAACAGCTAAGTTTGGCCTATCTCATGCCAATATCTTTTCTTATCCACAAAATTTTATACATATTGTACTGTAATTGCATGTCGCATACATCTGGCAAACATCCCCCAAAATACGTCTATCTCACTCATTCTTTTTATCGGAGCTTTTTCTTCTTCCTTTTTGTACATAAAAGTCTTCCTTGAATTTTAAACTTTGATTGAGTGTTTGTTTTGTCATTCATTGCTCTGTTGTTCCATTCCCCTTAACGATATGTTTCGCTGGTTGATCCGACATCTGACGATTAACCGAAGATAATTATGAGACATTGGATATAAAATAAAATACATTTTTGTGTCTCGATCTGATTGCCAATCAATTCGGTCATCCATTAACCAGGTCGTGACAATATATATATATATATATATATATATATATATATATATATATATATATATATATAGGTTAATCATCATTAACTTGAAACATTACGCAGTTTGTATATACCAATCGTAATGGATTAAAAATCCTTCTCATAAATAAAGTTTTTTTTATAATGAAAATTATTCGAAGTATACATTTTGAAAAAATCCAAGCTGAATGAATGCCTTTTCATTGGGGTTCAGAGCACATATAGTGTAATTTAATAATTCTCTAAATTCCAAATATCAAGTTTTCTCAGTTAGTTCTTTATTACTTTTTTTAAAGGTATTACTTTTTTAAAGGAATCATGTTGTTTCGTGATACGACTAACAAATCTTCAAAATTATATGTTTGCTGCATATTTAGTCATGTACTCTTGAGATGTTTGCCTTAAAAACTTAGAAAAACCATCACTTTAGACAACTTAATAGTTCATGAAACCGAATGGTTCTGCCGTTTTTGCTCGTTACGCCAACAGAGTTAAACACACTGTTAATTTATAGCGGAGAATAATGCTTCAAATTCAAATCAATTATGGTATTGGTTTCTCCGAAATTTTTCTAGTCAGAATTCTTTCAATAAAGACATCAAGTATTTTCAGGAGAAACTACGAAAAGGTTGCCAACATCCGAAGTGAAAGTGAGTTTTGTGGAACGAACTCGATTCGAACTTGATGCACCCATGGTTGTCAATCGTTGTCGTTAACCACTTGAGCACCGTCATCTCTCAAAGTGTGGATGAAGAGGGATGATGGGTAGTGGTTGGATGCAAATCCCGCCTGTTTATTGAACGACTGTCCATCCATACATCTTCAAATTAATCGTTAGTAGAAATTATCCCAGCTTTAATATTTTTCGTTATGACTTTCTTAATTTAAAAAATTTTTTTTTTCAGGATTATATATATTAAAAAAATGACGTCTACAAGTTCATGTGTGCAAGGCAAATATAGTATCGCGTTGTAAAAGTTTCCGTAAACTGTTATCATCATACATTATTTTTGTAATCATATTTGCTTTTATGAAAATATTTGATAAACAATGCATTATTTAATGGTAATAGCGTTAATCCGAAAATTTGATTTTGCTTCGAGTTATTTTGATGTTATTAACACGGAATTTAGAAACATTTTCATAATATATAGGAATATTAAAAACTAGTAGGGAGATCCGTCGTTGCCCGGGGTTTAATTTAAAAGAAATTTTTTTTAATTACATTTTCACCCCAAACAAGGCAAATTGCCACTTTGGTGTAGGGGGCTACTATCAAGGGCAACAACTACTGGGGTATTATGTAGGGATTTGGGCAGCAAGGTGTCGGTTCACGTTACACTTGAACTTCTGCACGTCAGTACTGTTGGGGAAGCAGGGACCTGGGATGGAATTCCAGAGTCTAGCGGTTCTGGGGAAGAAACTATTGGAGTAAAAAGATCTTTTACATCTAGGGATCTCTACAGTGTGGGGGTGGGATTTAGCAGCCTGTCGGGTTTGTCGAGGGTGCACACGTCGTGGGGGCACAAGTGATTGCAGTTCGTCAGAGCATTCACCACTAAAATACTTGTAGAAAAGGCAGAGGGATGCAACATTTCGTCGATGGGACAGAGGCTGAAGCTTAGATGCCAGTTCAGGGCCTATCAGGTTTGCGACTCTCTTTTGAACCTTGTCAAGGAGTAAGAGACTAGTAGCAGATGCACCAGCCCAGATGTGGCAGCAATACTCCATACATGGGCGAATGGTGGCCTTATAGAGGTACAGGATACTTTCGGGTGTTAGTAGTTTTCTAGCACGGTAGAGAGAGCCCACCTTTCTTGCAGCGGCCCTGGCAATGCCTTCAATGTAATTGTTCCAACTCATGTTTCCTGTGAACGTTAGGCCAAGGAGTTTGAAAGATGGACTCTCAGATAAAGAGTCGTTGGCCATTGCTATGGGTGGTAGAGAGGGTTTCTTGTAATTATTGAATGAAACTAGTTTAGTCTTGGCAGCATTGAACGCGACCAACCACTTTTGTCCCCATTCCACTACAGATTGGAGGTCTTCCTCTAGTGTTTCTGCCATTTCTTTAGAAATGTGTTCATTCGTCTTCCTGTCGTGCCTGCCATAGAGTGTAGTGTCATCAGCATATATACCCATCTCAGAGGCAATGTTGTCGGGGAGGTCATTTATGAATATCAGGAACAATAGAGGTCCAAGGATAGAACCCTGGGGCACCCCCGCATTTATATCATATTGTTTAGATGTACGACCGTCGAGGACAACCTGGATTTTTCTCTTATCTAAGAAGGATTTAATTATGTTAAGTATTCTACCAGTGATACCGTATGATCTGATTTTACTGAGGAGACCCTCATGCCATACCCTGTCAAAAGCCTTAGATATATCTAGAGCTACCGCTTTGCCCTCCCCCGCGTTGTCCAGTGAATGGTATATACGTTCAGAGATCACAGTTAGGATGTCTGCTGTGGAACGGGCTTGTCTAAATCCATATTGTTTGTCAGTCAGTAGTTTAGCATCTGTAAGATGATGGACTAGAGCATGGTTAATTATGGTCTCAAATATTTTGGCAAAAAGTGGGAGGAGGCTAATGGGGCGATAATTTGATGGGTCTGTCCTTTCGCCAGAATTCTTGAATACTGGTACAACAGAAGCAGTTTTCTAACAGACCGGAAAGCAAGCTTCATTAAGGCATTTGTTGTAGAGTTTGGAGAGAACTGAAGCTACTTCGGCTGAGCACTTTTTTAATAGCACAGCTGGGATAAGATCAGGTCCACATGCTTTTGAGGTATCAAGGTTTTTTATGATAGCATGCACCTGAGCAGGGGTGGTTTTCAGATCGTCTAGTGTGGCGTCTGTCCGCATAGGAAAGTCAGGTAGGGGGTGGTTGGAAGGGTCCAGTGTGGAGTTTGAGGCAAACCGACTGGCAAGCATATTAGCCTTGTCGGTTGCTGAGGAGACAACCTTGTGATTGTTGGTTAGTGGGGGAATTGTTGATTGCCCATTATTTACTACACTGTTGTAGATTTTCCAGAAGTCTCGAGTTCCTAGTTTTTGTGCTTCGATGCGCTTTTTAGTGGTTTCCGTAAATTTTCTCTTTGCTGTCGCTATTTCTTTCTTAACGTTATTTCTAGCTTCTATATACTTCAGTCTGTTTGAACTGGACTTATGTCGGTTAAACCTACGGTATGCATGCTGCTTTTGAGCAATGGCAGTTGCACAAGTCGACGTAAACCATTGGGGAGAGTGGGGCTTACTATAAAATTTCCGCATGGGAACATGCGCTTAAATTGCAGTTTTGAACCGGTCAGTGGTCTCGTTTGCACATTGTTCAGCAGGGAGAGAGAAAATATTTTTCCATGGAGCATCTCTAATTAGTTCCCTGATGGCTTCCCAGTCAGCCTTATTATAATATCTCGTTGTTTTGAGCACTGGCTCTTCAGTTTTGGGTCTAGAGTTTAGGGCGATTTCAACCATTATCACTGCATGATCAGCGTTCCCGAGTGGGCTGTGGGCCTTCGTTATGCAGTCATCGGGAACTGTGGTCAAAAACAGATCTAGAAGTGATGCGTGTTGTTCTTCCTGGTCAGGGAAACGGGTTGGAAACGTAACAATTTGTGATAGGGAGTGAGATATAGCGAAGCTATGAGTTGTGCTGCCCGCTGCATCTGTATGAGTAGGGAATCCAAGCCAGTTTTTGTTGTGGACATTAAAGTCACCAAACACATGTATTTGTGCGCTAGTGTCGAGGGTCAGTGCCGTGTCTATGCTGTCAGATACTTTGTTTATTATGGAGCAGTCCTGAGTCGAGGGAGAGCGGTAGAGAAAATAATAGTAGCTAATATTGTGTTGCATGTTTAGTCTAAAGCACATAAAGGCTTGATCATCTGTTTCTAGGTTTGTTTCTATAGTCAAGGGAAGGGTATTACGAATGTAAACTCCAAGTCCGTGCATATGTCTGTCAGAGTCCTTACGGCAGAGTGGGAGATATCCAGGCATGTTAAAGTGGTTAGAGGGAATGGAGGAGTGTAGGCTAGTCTCACTTAGTGCTAAGATATCCGGGGTATTTGTTAAGAGAAATGCTTCAACATCAGCTAAGTTAGTTCTAAGCCCACGGATATTTGTGAATGAGAGCCTCAAGGGAGGAGGCAAGTTGAATTTGTTTGTCCCTAATCCTGGTTTAAGCTTATTTTTAGATTGTACTGTCGTCATATTTTTTTTTTAAGAGTTTCGGTAAGGGGGAGCTAAACAAGAGGTTATGCGGAGCTTCAGACATGCATCACAAGTAGACCATCAGCTGACCTTTCTCCAATTAGGATTGTGGCCTCAGGAAAGCCCACCGGGGATGAGTGCAGGGTCCCTTTCCATGCGCGTCATGGCACTACAAACAACCCGATATTATTCAACTGTTGATGGAGCAGCCGCTCTAAGCGCTACCAAAGAGTTAGGGCTCCTGTACTACCAGTCGGGAACAGCAGCCAGGAACTGTCAATCCGGTACCCTCAACCCTTTAGAAGAAGGTCAACCCAATCTAATCGCTCAGTCATATCTTATACTCCAGCACTCCCAAATGTTCAGTTTTAGGGGTGGGGCGTGCTGGGAATGGGGAAGAACGGCGTTCATTGCCCTAGCCAGGAAACAAGATCTACCGCTGGGTGTTTCTGTCGAATCACTGAGATAGCGTCTCTGCGCTTGACTAGGCAAAGAAGGAGTATGGAAGCCGGGCGATAGACAGAGCCTATCTACTCCTTAAGCAATTTAGGTTTGCAAACCGGTGAATTTGTTTGAGTCACCAGCTCTAGGAAGGTTGTCATCCAAGACTGAAGAGGCCTCTCTCCCCTTTGGTTTAGTTTCAGAGTTTTCCTTCTCCTAGACGGATGATCTGGGAAGACCTACTGGGTCTGTCAGCCCCGAGAGGGTTTTCTCCGCGCCTAGGTTCTAATCCAGGTATTTCTGCGACCCCGCGTGGTTAGTGTTACTGGGTTAGTTTGTGGGGGATTATATCTCTACTGATTAGTTACACTCCTCAAAGTGATTTAGGGACATGCTATTTACTTGTTAATGGATAAAGGGGGTGGGTGAAGTTCATGCAGTGTAAGCGTCTATGATTGTAAGAGGGCTTGTTAGGGAGGAGATAATGTGATTTTAGTCTTACCCCTTTTTTATTATTTTATTTATGTTAGCTTAGGTCTAGGATAATGTTACAGTATGAGTAGGTATTAAGAATTAAGCTACGAGTTGTGCCCGAGCTAGCGATTCCACTACAGATGCGGGGCAATGTGGGAGTTTAGTGGCGGATAGGTTGGAAGGAGTAGATTGTTAGCGTTCAAGAGAAGAGGGGTTATTTATTTACAGATAGATTTCCATTAGGATTTTTGAGTTACAGGTAAGGTTTAGTTTGAAGAAGGGGGGAACTTTTTTTTTTTTTTTTTTTTTGCATGCAGGTAAGACAAACGCAATCGTCTTGGAGGTAAAATGTATAAGATTTCGTAGCTAGCTATTAGTTTTTTTTTCTCCCAGTTATAGGAACAGCTAGTTCGTTGAGATTTGGAATTGTAGTCATTAAGGTCAGGCGCAGAGTGTTGCATCCACTCAGAAAATTAGCCCTAGTATCACAGCTGGGATTATGTATATTGTAGTTACAAATATAGTGACAGTTAAATTTTGAGCCACGTGCAGTGATTTGGTATGGTATGGGTATCATGGAGGACACTTTAATACAAGCAAGCGTACGGTGATTGCATATATTAAGTATACTGCTTAAATAAAGTTCTTCTGTCTTCTATAGTAGAAAGAACGAATTTTTTTTTTTTTTTTTTTTACATTTTGGGAATCAGCCATCTATTTGCATATATATATACCTATATGCATATCCGCCCCGTCATACCAAGGCTAATTGAGTAAAACAGCTTTACGAAGTCAGACCATAAAAATCTTTGCAGAAAGGAAAACGACGCCAAAAGGAAGAAAAAAAAAAAAAAGGAAGAAAGAAGAAAACCCAAAAACAACAACAACAACAACAACAACAAAAACTTCGAAAAGTTTCAAAAGAATTTACGATACGAGTTACGATTCGCCTTCTTATCATCAGAAAGAAAAATAAACAAAAACAAAACAAAAAACAAAATAAAAAAAAAACAAATAAACAAACAAAAAAAAACAACGTTTTATTTAGAATTCAGTCTGCGGGAACAATTATATATAAATCTAGCGTAAAATGATCGTTCATTTCCGAGCCATTCTAGATTTGTAGAGCAGTTAACCATTTTTTTAACCACTAACCTTAAGTTCGCTTACAATATGAGGCATCCCTATAAAAGTAGGCCCATGATTTATCTTCTGTAGTAGAAAACAAACAAACAAACAAAAAAAACAAAAAACAAAAACAAAAGAAAAAGAAAAACAAAACAGTTAAACGGAAATAGGGGTGCATTTAACATTAAATTCATATCCGCAATTTGAATTTCTAAAATAATTGTTTTGTTTTTTTCTTTGCTCAGTTTTTCTAAGGGTGTCCACATTTAATCGCGTTAAAAAAGTAGAATTTTATTTTTCGAAGAGAGTGATTTCGTGGAGGGTCGTCGTGCGTCGTCATCATCATCATCAACAACAATAATAATAATAATAATAATAATAATAATAATAATAATAATAATAATAATAATAACAACAACAACAACAGCAGCAACGACAACAAAAACAAAAACAATAATAATAATAATAATAATAATAATAATAATAATAATAATAATAATAATATGGGTTACGCAAGGATGTTGTATGCATCAGATGCGGCACAGCAGCCACAGCACTTTTTATTTCTTCAGCCCACGTAACTATCTAATTTTAAAACAAACAAAAAACTACATTTTTCAACAGTGCAATCGACACGTTCATACTAAATAATAAAAAAAGCACAGTAGCCAAAATTCAATAATAATTTAACTGCTGCTAGCCCGGTTTCAGGAAAAAAAAAAATAAAATAAAAAAATAAAAATAAAAATAATCGTCTATTCGTCCTGTCGTCGACATATCATTACTACTGCTGTTTTTTTTTTCTTTTCTCAAACAACCCGAGTTTACAACGTGACGCACTTGTTAAGCTCCCAGCCGAAAATGAAAAATGGAGGCAAACGCTGACGCAGTCTTCATTCTGTAAAAAAGAACTCCTCGGTAAGAGATTGCCATGTTTTTGTACACGTCGCTATTTTTGTATATGGACAATCGGACAATCAGTGGACAATCAAGTGTCCTAGAGGAGATACTGCAACTTCTGTTATTTCAAAAGGAAAACAAAGGCTGATAACGACGCCGAAAGGCAGAAAAAAAAAAAAAAAAGGGAAGAAAGAAGAAAACCCAAAAAACAAAACAACAACAACAACAACAACAAAAAAAAAACTTTGAAAAGTTTCAAAAGAATTTACGATACGAGTTCCGATTCGCCTTCTTATCATCAGACGATAAATTTTTATTCTTTTAATTATCATTATCATTATTATAATTATTATTTTTTTGTTGAGTTTTAGAGAGAACCAAGGGGTTTATATTTCAAACATATATTACTCTGGATATAATACATTCTTTTTGTTCTGGCTAATATTACTGGAGAAAGCGAAAAGCAGAAAGAAAATGTAAAACTTGGATTTTTCAAAAGCACCGTAACCTTAATACAGGTACGTACAAATTTATTACTTTTTTATTTGTTTAATTTTACTATGGGCACCGTTTGAATAGTTCACCTATCACGCGTGGTATTAACCCAAATGTTGGATAAAAAAATCGATTCTGCCTTTTAAAGAAAACTTTTTGTCCGTAAATTAATTTAGTTTAATTTATTTTTTTCTGTACATAAAATCGAATTTTTACCCCAGTAATGCATAAACTTTGAGAATCTAATTAATTATAATATGCATATACATACGTGTGTATATATATATATATATATATATATATATATATATATATATATATATATATATATATATATATATATATATATATATATATATACTAGCAAAAGTACCTGTCGTTGACTGGGTTCAAAAACAGCCCACAGAAAATGGACTCTGATTTATGAAAGTATGATATGTTATGAAAAGGAAGGGTTATAAAGAGATAGCTTCGAATTTGGGGGTATCAAAACCAAAGCAAAATATGATGATAGTAAAAATAAAATAGATAAACCCCATAATTTATTATACCATACCTG
>NC_136503.1:62449754-62452254 GCF_053919585.1 Euprymna scolopes | reverse complement strand
TAACATTAATGCGTCACATGACAGTTTGAGGTGGTGGTCAGGGAATGATAAGCAATACTCAATTTGGACATTTACGGTTGTAGTTTCTTAAAGGGCTTCTCACTATTATTAGCAGCGTTTTACCGTTCAATGATTATATTTTCAGTTATCTTGAGGGGAAAATAAATGAACTCTGTTATATAAGCTGCGCACAGGCCAATTTTCATTGTGTTAAAATGTCATTCATTTTGTCAGTATTGTCCCATGAAGAGATATACTTAAGTATCTGCAGAAGCATAACGGGCGTACTCACTTTTATGTTACACTATATATATATATATATATATATATATATATATATATATATATATATATATATAGTTAGTAAAAAAACACACTTGGGGAAGGGGTGATATATCGATTTTAGTTTGACCGGTTGCTTAACATCAATATATATTTACTATTTTATCATTATTACCAGCAGTTATAGATTTTGCTGTAAACAAAATCAAGTAAAAAAAAAATAAAAAAAAAAAATAAAAGAATCGTTTTGGCATCGGAAAATAGACACAAATCTTTTCGATTCCGATATTCCCAAATGTTCTGACTTTTCCGATTCCCGATTCCGATTCCGATTAATGGTCCCAACACTAATATATATATATATATATATATATATATATATATATATATATATATATATATATATATATATATAAACGATTCTTTGTAGCTGTTTATCATGTATTTCATTTTTGTTTCAAACCTTATTCTCCATTACTATATATATATATATATATATATATATATATATATATATATATATATATATATATATATATATATATATATATATATATATTTATATATACTATAAGTAATGGGAAATTAAGTTTGAAACAAAAACGAAATAAATAATAAACAATTACAAAGAATCGTTTTTGGCATCGAAAAGTAGGATCAATTTTCTCCAGTTCTAATTCCGATGCGTTTAATCGTCCTATTTTTATTTTGATTAGTTTTAGTGTATATGAGCATATTCTTCTTCTTCTTCTTCTTCTTCTTCTTCTTCTTCTTCTTCTTCCTCTTTCTTTTTCTTCTTCTTCTTCTTATTATTATTATTGTTATTCTCTAAATGGTGTTTAAATCAAAACTGAAAGTTCATGGCGTTTAAATCAAAACTGAAAGTGCGCACGCGCGTGTTGGGTCATGCTACCCCGTTAGTCCCTATAAGTGAAGACCGATAAACGTGGCCCCTCCCAATAGTATATTCTTCACATTCCTATTAAATTTCAAGTTCCTGTTCTGAAGTGTACATACTCTATCAAAAAGTGACGAAAAAACAACAACAAAAAAAGTCACGCTTCAATGAATGTTCGCATTAATATATCTACAAGATCTATTATTATACAACTCTGAATTTTCTTGTCGAAATGTCACCGACTCAAATTTTAACGTCACGACGTCATTTCTAACAAACTTGTCCTGTTGAAATGAAGTCGAAAAAATATTTGACGTGAATTTATTTTTGTGTTTATAAATACAAAGAAAGGAGGGTAACTCTTAGTTTAGTAGTACTGTGGGAGTACCTTTAATTATATTTAGTGCTTTTAGTAGCGCTCTGCAGGCTTCTGGCTTTTTTTCACTGATCACTTAAATAATTTCTCTTCCAAGAAAGAAGGGTTCACAAAATTGATTTCAGTGGTGCTCTGGGGTCTCATCGCCGCTTACAGAAGTGCTTAATATCCTAGATAGATCAATAATTAAAAGTATTTAATATCCTAGATAGAGCAATAATCAAAAGTATTTAATATTCTGGATAGATCAATAATCAAAAGTATTTAATATCCTGGATAGAGCACATAGTACCCCAAAAGTGAGTTTTTTTTTAATTCCTTACAAAAACCAGGGATTTCTCTTCTTGAAGGAGAAAACCTTCACATATATTTCTAGTCGTACGTACATTATCAACTTGCACACGCATTTATGTTCGTACGTACGTTATCATCATTCGCACACATTTTTGTTGGTACATACGTTATCACCTTTCAAATACAGTTTACAGTTAGTCATTCGGCTGAACATTTTTTGGCATCTATCTGATGTTTGTACGTACGTTATCACCTTAAACATAAATTTATGTTCATATATAGGTGACCCATTTTCACACACGTTTATGTTTGTACGTACGGTATCTCCTTTCACTCAAATTTCATGTTTGTATGTAAATTTTCACATTCCATGAATTTTATTTTTGTTCGTACATACGTTATCATCTTTATCACACGTTTATGTTTGTACGTACATCATCACACTTCACACATTTCCATGTTTGTACACACGTTATCTCCTTTCATGCCTGTATATTCGTACGTACATCATCATCTTTCACACACATTTATTTTTGGACGTACGTTATCACTAGGGCTATGACAACAGCATATTCTTTTCATTGTTTTGATTCTCGAGTACATATCCGACACAGTTAGACAATTAATCAACCGAGAACCACATCACTCTA
>NC_136503.1:62419754-62444754 GCF_053919585.1 Euprymna scolopes | reverse complement strand
ATAGCCAAAGAGGCAATTGGATGGAAAGCACCTGGCGTAGGATGTTTGCTGTGCCAAGTAGATCTGACTTCTGGAGTACAGTGATGTTGTACTTGATCGGTTTCGATTATAGCTGATGACACTTAACTCATCTCTCTTTTTTTTATAAATAATTATACCAAGAATTCTTCATAAGTTTTGGTTTCGGTTTCGATTATAGCTGATGGCACTCCAATAATCTATTTTTTATAAATAATTTTATCAAGAATTCTTCATAAGTTTTGATTTCGGTTTCGATTATAGCTGAAGGAACTCAAGTTATATTGATGTAAATACATATATATTTTTCATATGTTTTGGTTTCGATTTCGATTCACGCTGATGCACCCAAGTCATATAAATATATTTTTTTTTATTTTTGAAATCGCAACTTTATAATATATAAAAATCGATAGAACATGATAATAATAATATTATATACAAAATATGCAAGAATTAAAATATAGTTAAGCGTACTTTACGACCGGGCTACGCCGGGCGTCCCTGCTAGCTTAGATAAATACTTTTGCAAGTTTAACAAAAGAGCTACAATAATATCAGAGTGTCTCCATTTACGCTGAATTTCTACAGAATGCCAACATCAGTATATCACATACGAATGTGGTCCGCTGTGGAATTTCCACAGGACCCGATAGTTATTATTATTATTATTATTATTATTATTATTATTGTTGTTGTTGTTGTTGTTGTTCTTCTTCTTCTTCTTCTTCTTCTTCTTCTTCTTCTTCTTCTTCTTCTTCTTCTTCTGCTTCTTCTTCTTCTTCGCTAGGAATTATCACACAGGTCATCATTAAAGATTGCGTACAGACAACAACCGGTGGAGTTCTCTTGAGTCTCGGTGACAAAAAGTCTCCCCAGATTTCCAGTACTCTCTACCTCTTTCGATAACCTTTAAAAATGAATTTGCATTATCGCGACAGACGCTTGCCATTGACATCTCGCTGGCAATGACCATTGGTAGTTACCGGGATTTGTGTGGCAATAAGCCTCTCCAAGGTCTCAGTTCTCTTCGCACTCATTGATTGGAGGTCTGATTATTGCCTTCTCTCCTCGGTCTTTCCATCCTCCTTGACCCTTCTCTACTATTTAGTGTGGCACCAGTTGATACCGGCACTCCAAAAATTTTTTTTTGAAGGTGGGAAGTTGAATTTTCGATTATGCAGTTTCAGTTTTTGCTTGTTTTCATGTGCAGTTTCTTCAACTGTTCCGCTGTCCCTCCATTACAGCATCCATACAGCCGGTTAGTGCTTGTAGCTCATGTGTATTAGTCTCCTACGATTATTGATATTATCTTGACTTTCTTCATCTTCCGTATCACTTTTTGCTCCCTGGTCAGTTTCGTGTATTTGTTTAGTTTCTCCGTTTCCTTGATATTCACTCTATAATCTGCTAGAACGGCAAAATTAACGACATGACAGAACGTTTCCCTCTGGCCTTCTTACTTAGATGGGTTTATCTGTTTGTACTGTTCATGTCTCACAGGATTTTCCGAGTTTTATTTTCAAGTATGTGCTTGTATCATTTGTCCGAGTGTTCAAGATGCAGTTATGTGCATACTTCATAGTTTACCGCTTTCTCCACTTAATATTACATTTTCACTTATTATGTGCTTTACAGTCTCGTCCCTTAGCCCGCAGAGTTTGCATTTGCTATTTTCCTGGGTTTTGCTTTGATATAATTCGTTCTGATCGCGTTATATATTGCGGCTTTTATAAGCAGTTAAGTTTCTCTGTTTAGATGTCCCTTTCGTAGCCATTTCCAAGCACTTTCGTGTCTCTCATCTTTTGTCATCCTTATGAATCTTCTGTGGAACTGTGCCTTTTTATTCCCATTTTTTCTCGTCTTATCCCCTTCCTCTCTGTTCTCTATTTTGTTTATTATTATTATTATTATTATTATTATTATTATTATTATTATTATAATAATAATAATAATAATAATAATAATAATAATAATAATAAAAAAACAAGAAAGGATTGGGCCATGCGGTTGATAAAGTGCGGGTTGGGGAGAAAAGAGAAAACAGGAAAATTGAGAGACCGAGAGAGAAGTTTTAATAATAAGATGTTTATTCTATTTTTGTTTTTCATGGGCTCGGGAAACACCCGGCAGCGCTATTATTTGTCTATAATAAAAATGGGAGTTGACTGTGTACGCTGAGTTTGTAAGTGTGTATGTACAGCTAAAAGTTCAAAACAACAAAACAAAGATCCACAAAGTTGGTATATACTTGATCGGGGTTGACTCAGATGAATAATATATAAGAATTAGAAAAAAGTTTATATTATTCTTTGAGGTTACCTGGGCCAGGTTCTGTGGAGGCAACTGGACCAGATTTCGTCAAGAAATGTAGATTTTTCAGTGCTATTATGTATCAATTCGGAAAGAAAATGCCGACTCATGAAAATCCATGGCTTAAGGATTTTTCATTATTTTTTTTTTCCAATTTTTTTTTTTTTCATTTTTCTTAAACTTTTTTGTTCTAGGGGGTGGGGCATCCAACCAGATGTCTGACATTTACCCCTATTTTAATGAGTCCAACCAAGAGATCTTTTCAGGATTCTAGCAGTCCCTTTCAGTGCAATCGTTTGTATTTCACTTGCATTTGGTTCACCGGGTATGCTTTATGTATGCATTAATAAATACTATAACTTATTAGATTTTTATTTATTGCGGACTATTATCTTCATCTGTTTTAGTTGTTGTTTCACGACGTTTCGGACAACTATTCCTTTGGCCTTCGTCAAGTTGCAACCACGACGGGATAGAAACTCCGAATCTCCTGCATTCTCAGTAATTATTGCCTTCCATAGTTGTTGTCATATCACCACGTTTTTGGCCAAGTAAGCCCCTGGTCGGCTTTGAGTAGGATTGAAACCGCTATCTTCATTGTCCTTTTTTTGTTATTGCAAGAAAGCAATCAACACTCCACTCTCTAATATATTCAATCTTTATTTTTAGGCAATTGCGTGTGGACACCCTGAAAAAATTGCCGGAAAGAATTCAAAAAAAGGAAAGAAAAAGAAACCATTTTAAAATTTAGCGCGGAGATCAGTTTCGTATATGACTTTAACATTAAATAATCCCTCATTTCCGGATCATTCTAACGTTTTTTTTTGTTTTTTTTTTATCACTAATGCTAAATCCTAGGTACAAGTTCGTAAAATCAGACATAATTGGCTGAAGTTGACCTCCCCAAGACAAAAAAAACAACAAAAAAACAAAACAAAAAAACAAAACAAAAAAAAAAAATATTTAACTTCAATAGCAAATATGTAGAGGTTGTTAACAGTCCTAAAACGCTAGAATAAAGCGGAAGTGGGGGTCATTTTATGTTAAATTTAATGTGAATTTGGACACCCTTCTCTCTAAATTCTAAAATAATTCATTTAATTTTTTTCCTTCAGACAGATTATTCAGTGTGACCACGCCTGAAAAATCCATTTACGTTGGTTTCTTTTTGTAGAGTGGGGAGGAGTGATTTAGCGGATGGTGTTGATCTACAATAACACCGAATCAACTTTTTCTACATTTCTTAGGCGTTTGCTTGGGCGTATGGTGTGCTGTAGTGGATATGGTTGGGAGTACAAGTAAGAATGACATTGACATTTGCTTACCATCTTCCACGTAGGGGGTGCTTTTCGGAAAGAGGTTGGCCAGGCCTAATTTAGGGAAATGACCCTGGGAACCACGCACGATAAGAATAAAAAAAAAAAAAAAAAAAAGAAAAAAAAAGAAACAAAGATGGTATATGTTTTGAATGTACATTTCTTTATTTCTTTAAGTTCACTAACTGACATTTTCACTCTTAATTGCTCGCCAACCAGGCCGACCCAGTTACTTGCTTTTTTTGTGTTATGCCGGAAATGCGAAACAAAATACAAACCAATGCCGGCAAATTCTTCGTATCTATGTGCACACTGCGATATAATTAGATTTCGCGTTGCTATTGGAAACGTACTTGAGAATATTTCTATACTAGTAAGCATATGTTCTTACACCTCACCACTTTTCATAGTTGTTATGAATCATCTTATTGCCTACATAGAGCCATGCGTGTTTATATATTTATATATTTGTATGTGCAGGATTTACTCCTAAACTAATGAAACAATCATTATGAATTTCGGAACACAACTGCTAGGCGCAAAGGTTGGTAATGTGGTCAATATTTATTTTAATATAGTTTTATGTAAAGTGGATAAAATCGGAGTGGAAATTATTTTCTGAAAATTCAAATGCCTTCGATTTTTGTGAGATTTTAAAAACAGGTATTGAACATCAATTGATAAACATTCCCCAATTTTTAGTTGTTTTGCAATATTTGAAAAGTTTTTTTAGGGGACATAATTTAGGCATTTGAAAATTCAAATGTTTCGGATTTGCATTAAATTTGATTCATATTCTCGTGTTCATAACATTAAAACACCTAGACACTTTGAAAGAGTGTGGTCCTGATCGTACTCCTGCTTTACTATTATAAAAATGCTCCGCTGATGTTACCCCAGTTCTCGCCAAACTCTTCAACAAATGCCTTACCGAATCCTGCTTACCTGACTGCTGGAAAATTACTTCTGTAGTACCAGTGAAAGAACTGACCCTCTCAATTATCGCCCCCATTAGCTTCCCCCCATCTCTTCGTCAAAACCGCTCAGTGTTTAACCAACCAATCACTAGTTCACCACCTCCTAGATAATAAAATTCTTCCCGACCGACAGTATAAATTTAGGCACGATAATTCAACTGCAGATGTCCTAATTGTAATGTCTGAAAGTATATACCACACACTATTAAAGAAGGGGCGGCAAAGGCAGTAGCCGAGATATATCTAAGGCCTTTAACATGGACAATATAGAAACAGCACCACATAAGCTCAAAGAAATGGAAATTGCAATAAGTCTTATAAACTGCACTCCTCCTCCAACCCCGCCTCCCAAATCTGCTTCGGTCGATTCCACACAAAATAGCCGTGAAATGTCAAGGATGATGGAAAGACTATATATATATATATATATATATATATATATATATATATATATATATATATATATATATATATATTTTTTTTTTGTAATAACGACATTTGTTCCCTTATTCCCCCTCCTACACGTGACTTCTTTTTACGGCCGCGACGTCACCCACGTCTGTAACGCGACCCTATTCTCTAACGTACTCCTTCTCCGTTTTTTATAGTCTTTTTTCTTTCTCCTTACCGTGACGCCATTTCGCTCACAGGTCAGTATTTGCATAGAGTCGCCATACGCGATCTGTAACGACGCCACCGGTTATTATCAGTGAGCAATTATTGACGATAACCTCCGTGAAAACTTCTAGTGAGTGCATCCTCCTCCTCCTCCTCCTCCTTCTCCTCCTCCTCCTCCTACTGCTGCTACTACTACTACTACTACTACTACTACAGAAGGAAATAAACTGATTAGTTAATTGAGAAATGTTCGCATGAAATCAAAGTGAAACAAAAAAGTGCTGTTGGTTGTGACCCAACGGGTCATGGGTACATCTAGTATTACATAAATGTTAAGCCGAGATTATTTATTCCTCCCTCACTTTTTATTTATTTTATTTTATTTTTTGACACAGGAATCACCACTTATCAAGGCCCGGAGGCCACTCGAGGATAAGGGCTAATGGGTATACATTAGTCAATGTGATTATAGAGTAGTAAACATAAGTAGTGGGAATTTTATAAATTGGATTAGTTAAAGGTGACGGTTCATCAAGAACTTGTTTACATTGCACTTGAAGACAATCAGATTGTAGTCAGCTGGAAAGCAGGCAATTGGAAGAGGGTTCTACAGGCGTGCAGTTCCAAGGAAGAAGCTTTGTTCATGGAATCTACGTTTAGGTTTAGGCACGGATAAAGAGTGTGGGAAATTATTGATAGTGGTTGTGGTTAGACGAGTGTTTTTCGGGAAAGTTTGGCGAGGGTAGATCATTGCAATAAAGTTGGGTATGGTCTGTTTAACGTGCCTTCTCCAAATAGGAGAGTTCGTTAAATATAATGTACACTTATAATAAACAACAAGGAACGTGTTTAGAGAGAGAGAGAGAGAGAGAGAGAGAGAGAGAGAGAGAGAGAGAGAGAGAGAGAGAGAGAGAGATTAAATTCTCCGAGATAAATAAAAGATAGTTCTTAAAGGGGATTTTTCTTTTTGTATCGATATTGTTGTTTTAGAAAACAACACAGCAAAAATGTTATCGGTTTGTGATGTAATGAATATAAGTACATCCGGGTCTTTCCTACTTGCAATATTGTGATTGGCTGGTTAAGCTATAAATACCTGCTAGTAGAGTCATTCGGGAGTGACGCTGAAAGGTACACAAGCCTCACAGGAAGAAGTCCGCTTTGACTAACGATATTCATCCGCACTGCGACATAACTGATTTATTATGTGAACTGAAACAAGACATAACTTCCCAGATTTTTTTTAGGCATTCAAAATTGAATTAAAAAAAATTTTCAAATCAAAAATCTTGAAAAATCAGTATGTGATTACAATACATTTTATGAGATGAGTGACCAATTTTTATGATTTCAGGTTCAAATGAACAGCTACAGCAGGAATTGGAATGCATCCTACTAAAGCCTGATTATCACAGCTGGTTAATTTGAAAAATGCAATCTGGATGTGAGGACACTTTCGAAGAACAGTATGCAAGAAAATTCTGTGTTAAACTTGGAAAAATGCCACAGAAACGTATGGAATGCTTCGGACTGTTTTTTTTTTTGGGACATCTTGAATGTTGAGTGACATAAGAGATTCAAGGAAAGCAGGGAGTCTGTGAGGGATCATGAGATGTGTTGGAGGAGTAAGGAAGTCAGAACACCAGAGTTGATTGGCCAAATAAAGAATTTCATGGATAAGGACCGTTGTGTGTTTATAGAGGCAATAAGTGCAGAGTTTGATGTCAGTGTGGGAACTGTACACCCACGTATTTGCGAAAAGCTAAAGATGCGGGATTGGCACTCAGTTTGTCCCAAGGGTGCAGTCCACGACTCCATCCTTGTCACAGACTATTTTACCAAGATGGAGATCAAGACGGTTCCTCCCTCCCCCTATATTTTAAACCTTGCTCCCTGTGATTATTTGGTTATTCCCCAAGCTCAAAAAAAGAACAAAAAAAAAAAACTAACCTTAGAAGCTGTCTTATGAGACAATTGAGCAAATGAAAGAGTCTGTGACGAGGGTCATTGACACGCTCACACAAGAAGACTTTCATGTTGGTTGGTTGGTTGTTTTTGTTTTACGGCATATCAACCCTTTTGGGTTATTTAATACTGAATCCAGTGATTTTGAAGAACAATTTTTTAATAGAGTATATTTGTTTTTTTTAAAGTCGGTTTCTATTTAACCCATAGTTGGGACCCTAACAGGTACTACCACTCCGGATCAAAGTGGACCTGGGAGCAATGGCAATTAAAGAGTGGATCCACACTCCCCAAAGCCCACAAGCTGGGGCCTCACCATCGGATATAGTTTAAGGTCATATCCAGGACCGAAGACTTTCATGAGTCCTTCCAGAAGTTGTTGGAACGGTACAACAAGTGCATTGCAGCCGGAGGAGATTACTTCAAGGGGGGCTACATTTCTATGTACGTACTATCAATAAAAGTGCTCATACTAAAAAAGTCTGAAAACTTATTTAAGGCACCTCATATATCTCTTTTCTGAGATCATATGTTTGCTTCGTTTATTAATTTCTTTGTTAGATTTTAAATTTGACCAACTGGCTCCTCTCTAAACACGCCAAAAATTCACAAATGGCGAAAAACAAACGAAATCGGTATTCATTGAATAAAATTAGGCTAACCATAAGAGTACCAGACTCAAAGTCAGCAGCAAACGGTGTTCGGTCAGATCTAGCTCCTGATATTAAACTTCATACGTAATATAAATGAGTCTCAGTTTCTTAAATCTATTACTTTATTTATGAAATTTTAAGAGAAAATACAGAATTGTTACAACCCCCTTTCCCCGTGTTAATAATGGCTTTCTAAATAACAACGTAATTATTACATCACGATCCGTAAACTGCAGAAGACTATTTAGAAAACCATTCTTAACATGGGGAGAAACGGAGCTTTGTTAACTACTTGTACTTTCACCTAAAATAATTAATAAGTAAAAAAATTAGTTTAAAACTTGGCAAACCAAAACATTAAGCCATTCGAAACAGGAAGTCTTTAATATCCGCAACTATAACTGATCAAACACCGTTTGCTGCTGATTTTGAGTCGGATATTCTTCTGGTTTGCCTGAAATTTAATATTTGAGTATTTTTATTAAAAAAGAAAAGAAAAGAAAAAGAATGAATCATAAATAGGGACGACCTAGTTATTTAAAACATGTGCTGTTCGCTTTTCTGAGTTTATGCCGGAAATGTGAAATGGAATACAAGTATATGTTGATACGTTCAAGCTGGAAACGTACTTTTGAGTATATATACTAGCAAACATACGCCTCCTCATCCATCGTTGCTTGTACTCATTGTTACGAAACGTCTATCTATGTTTGTAAAAAGTTATGCCTTTTGTGTTTATAACAGTGTAACCCGGATATAAGATACCCATTCCCAGGCCCCTACAGCTATCTTATATCCAGGTTATACTTATATCCGGGGTTCTTATATCCGGGTTACACTGTACATTAACACAGGCTCTAATTTGGGACAAGATAAAATCTCTCTTATATCCGTTCTTCTTATATTCGGGTCTTTTATATTCGGGTTACACTGTATATTGTGTGAATTTAAGCAGTGTTTATTTTTATTTTTAAAATAACAAAAAAGCTTTTATTTAACTGTAGAGTGTAAAACAATAAAATTGTCGCCCTAAAGAAAGAAACACTACTTTATTTTAAAACTTTTATTGAAAAAAAAACAAAAAACAAAAAAAAAAACAACCCAATTCAAGTAACTTGATTATGTAGTAGAGCTGGTATGTATTCAATGTAGTATATACTTGTATATTTTGATGTATATGATTAGCTTTTAAACTATTAGGTTGGTGCAAAAATAATGTCGCTTTTTTACATTTAACTATATATATATAACACTGACATTATTTTTGCACCAACCTAATAGTTAACCAATCGTTATGAATACTACTAAACTTAATGATAGGTGATAGGAGTTGTAATTAATCTAAGTGAATTTATATAAATGGGAAACGAAAGACAGAGATCGGTTAGGAAGCTTCGACTTTTGTGAAATTTTATCAAAATGTATTAGGCATCAGCTCGTAAATATTCAACAAATTTATTTTTTTGGTGTTGACATTTAAGCCGACTTCGAAGATGTGAGGTGGCATGATGTGGCCCTCACTTGAAAGCACAACAAAGACCGTAACCGTAGGTCGCCTGATGCGTTGAACTATGCCCTCAAGCGTTGAACCGTCCGGATTCACATTTTGAAGGTGCCCGCAATGGTCCTGTATCATAACTCGGATCGGCAGAATGCATGAGTTGTACAGCAGTGCCTCTCCGATCTCGTTCATTGAACATTGTTTCACTTCCAGACATGATACAAGGATTCTGTCGCTCTTGGGATTTGTATACAACTGGCCAATTAGTTGATAGTCTGTAAAAAATAAAGTTAAATGAAAAAAAAAAAAAACGGTTTTCATCAAACGGAAATAGATTCATGTCGTCTTTTCTAGGACGATAATTTTATCGTTCCACCTGAAATAAAAAAAAAAAAAGTTTTCGATCTTTCGATCTTTGTGTTAACTCCCCTCCCTCCAAAAATTAAAGTACGTTGCATATCTATCACAAACTTTTTCGATTCTTCGTCGAATCATCATTAGATGAAAAATAAAAAGAAAAAAAAAACATTAAAACAAACAAACAAAAAAGCTACATAAAAGAAGAAAATTTCAAAAGTAGATTTTGTTCCTTCAACTTTTTTCTGTTTGCCTTTTCTCCTGATGATGATAAGGAAAAACCGAAAACGTTCATGATGTATTAATTGTTAAAAAAAAAAAAAAAAAAAATGGTATAATTAAGAAGTTTATGCTATTTTTAACGTTTGCTTAAATATACAGTACATTCAGTTTATATGTATAGGATTATATATGCATGATTCACTCTTAAATTATATTGTACTTTCGGGTCAAGATCAAAGTGTAGTATATGTTCTTCATATGCTGCACTTCAATTTCTTGTTTTCTGTCAGTGAAGGAGAAATTCTTCACGACTGAGGCAATTTTTATTTTTGTTCCTTTTCTCCACATTAAAAAAACGACCCTGGTTTCTAACTCTGTCCCGTGGGGAGACATTGTAAATAGGAACAATAATTATGAATTTTGGAATACAGCTGTAATGTAGGATATATTTAATTTAAGCTTGTATTTACGAAAAATCACATCTTTTTTTGTTATATTTCAACAATAGATATTCAACTAGAAAGTATGGCATTTATAGTAAACGGACCGTCCTATTTTTTTTAGGAGGAATTTTAGAGTTAAATTACATTTGTACGGTTTATTCAATTGCCAGGTAAAAATACAGAATAGTTAATAAAGCTCATTTCTCCTGTTAAGAACAGATTTCTAAATAATAATAAGATTACTTCAGCACGGTCGTTTAACTGCACCTCAAATTTTAGTCTATGTAGAGAATTTATTTATTGATTTATTGATTTACGGGGCGTATCATTGAAGAATTTCAGATTTTCATAAAATTTAATTCATAGTCACAAGACGCCAATCAAACAATATTGACCGAATTAAAAAAAAAAAAATTAAAACAAATAAAACAAACAAACACACCCTTAAGCTTAAAGTGTAAATTTTAGACATTTTCTAGAAATAACATGTAAATGGAATAAAGATTCTAGATATAAGGTTTAGTATGAGTTAGGTATGCTCATGTATTTATCTATTTATATATTTACTAGCAGGACACCGGCGTTTCCCGATCGTAAAATATGCATAAAATTATCGTCAGGGGTATAATTTCCGTTATAGAAGCGTTGATTTACTTTGAATAAAATAAAATACGCATAATAAGCCAAATTACAAAAACAATATTACGAAAATAAACAAATATTTTACTTGTTTGAAATTTATGATTGAAATATATTTCGGAGTCAAACTCCGTCGTCAGTATCTTGCTTGTTTCTTTTGTTTTTCTTCTTTTTCTTATTTCTTGCCATTTTGTAAAGTTGGAGAAAGAAATGTCGGCCAAATCATCAACTTTACAACATGGCAAGAAAAAAAGAAACAAAATACTGACGATGGAGTTTGACTCCGAAATATGTTTAAATTATAAATTTCAAACACGTAAAATATGTTTTTTTTTTCTTCGTAATATTGCGTTGTAATTTGGCTTTCAAGCGCACCTGATGCGTATTTTATGTATAAAATTATGTTTTAATTCATGCAGATTTCTTATTTACTATTATAAAGCCAATTCTCTATTGATAAATATCCAATGTATAGTAATGATTTAAAAAGTTATAAAAAAATAAGACTTGGTAGCATCGGAACCAGAACATTTAGCGCTTCGGGCTTGGTCGTTATTTATCTCTCCAGCGCATCTGGACTATGATGAATACGAAACGTTAAACATTAATCAATTTTTAGCTATGAATAATCAATTTTGAGTATCCACAAAAAGAACCACAGGAGAAATGTTTTATTCACCTTACCTTACCTTGCCAAGGCCAACTGTTTTGTTTTCAATTTTGACTCCTTAGCAGCAATTTTTGCTAACAAACAACTCGAAAGTGTGATACAGGTCAAAATACCTTATATATCAAATTTCAACTCTGTAGACAGGAGTTTTGTAGAGACTTTACGCACGCACACACACACACACACACACACACACACACACACACACACACACACACACACACACAGACACACACCGACAAGGTCACTTATATATATATATAGTCATCCACATACAATACTGTTTCGCTGTTTCACAGCTCATCAGTGTGGCTAGACAGGCAACTACCTCAAACCACGATCGAAACCCGACCGCCTGTACGACAATTAAGGCTCCTAAGCATTACGCTAATCGGTGACTGCTGTGTGAGTTGTGAATTAACGATGTTTTGACATCGTCCGAAATACCTAAGCTCGATTTGTTTACACAAAGAGCGTCGCTTTATACGCTAATGGTAATTCGTGTATCACTTCTCAATATGCTCAACTCAAGATAAGGAGCATTATATATATATACTAGATAAAGTACCCGTCGTTGACTGGATTCAAAAACAGCCAACAGAAAATGGACTTTGATTTATGAAAGTATGATAGGTTATGAAAAAGAAGGGTTGTAAAGAGATAGCTTCGAATTTGGGGGTATCAAAACCAAAGCAAAATATGATGAAAGTAAAAATAAAATAGATAAACCCCATAATTTATTATACCATACCTGTTCACACTGAAACACTTATCACAATATTCTGTGGATCTATATTAAAATTCTATTTCCATTCTATGGAGGCCAGGCACGAACGCAGACCCCACAATTTTATCATACCATCCCTATTTAAGTTAAAAAACATACTTATCAAAGTATTCTTATGTACATCTATATCAAAAACACTTGTAAACGTTTATTTTTAATTTTTCAATTTTTTATTTCCATACTTTGTGGACCAGGCGCGAATGCAGACCCCCACAATTTTAATGAACCACCGTTCTGCCAGATCAAACATACCCATTCATGTGTCTCGATACATCTATCATTATATGTAATCATTTTTTTTTTAAATAGTCAACCATATAAGAGCCTATTCGTGACCACACACACACACACACACACACACACACACACACACACACACACACACACACACACACACACACACACACACACACACATTCAGCTTTATATTATATATATATATATATATATATATATAGAGAGAGAGAGAGATATATAGATAGATATAGATATAGATATAAATAGATATATTATATAGATAGACAGATTTACAATATTTCCATGTGCTAAAACTGTTTCTTCTTAAATTCTACGCAATTATACCGAATGTAGAAACCATGCATAAATACAATTCAGCGTAATAGTGAAAGGATACCAGTTATCTAATAGGAAGTCATAAAAAAGTGAATAAGTAATTAATTGACCCTCGTTTTTTAAAAGTATATGCAAATTAGTTAACTTCCATGAAGTTACCCGCGTATCCATAACTGAGTATATTAATAAATTCGTTTTCATATTTTTTTATAGAAAATGTATGCTTTTATTAACTATGTCAGAGCAAGAAAAAACTCAACTTCATAGATATATAAATAGATATACCGATAACTATATAGATAGACATGTGCAGGATTTACTTATAAACTAATTAAACAATCATTCTGTATTTCGGGAGATAGCTGCTATGCGCATAGGTTGGTAATGTGGGCTATGTTTACTTTGAGCTAATTTTATGCTAATTAGATAAAAAAAAAAAAGGAGTGGAAGCCCTTTCATGAAATTTCAGTGTTTATGAATTTTTTACTATAAGTATTCAACACCAAATAATAAATATTCCCCAGTTTCTTTGGAATATTTTTAAAAATTATTTATGGATACATAATATGGACACAATCTCCCATTTAAAAATCCAACTATTTCAGATTTAATTTGATCCATAATCATTAGGCACTGATTAAGAAAGATGTTTTGAATTCCAATTTTTAAAAAAAGAATTTTTAAGCTTAACGCTTAAAATTTGAGACATTTTCTAGAATTAAAATCATGTAATGGATTTTGTACATAACGAAGGTACATAAAAATAATGCAACACTATTTCTACTTCATTTCTGTTCTGACGTTTCTGAATTTTTGAGATGAGGATTGGTTATTTGTATTATTGGGATTTATCGGACTACTGTTCTCATCTTGAGTGTTATTTTCACAACGTTTTGGTCGATGTAACCCCTGACCTTCTTCAGGTGTATCTTGTCGAACTCGGAAATTTGGACAGAATTTATTTACAGAGGTAGCGTGCCCTTGTTCCGTCAACCGTGACTGGACAGAGATCCTAAGTAATTCGCAATTGTATTTTTCGGTTAATTGTAAAAAAAGTGATATTCTCCTGAAGGTTGAAGGTTCAATTTCCAGTGTGGGCGACCGAAAAATACAACTGCGAATTACTTAGGACCTCTATCCAGTCATGGCTGATGGAACAAGAGCATGCTACCCCCGTGAAATAAATAAAGGGTTTTGCTCGAAATTCCGTCCAAAAATCATTTCAATTCTGTTCACAACAAGTCTTCTTACGTTTCCAGTATGTTCACCTATTTTAATAGACAACATAAATGACTTTGCGTTATTGCAACAACTGCTTACCACTGATTTCTCATTGGCAATGATCATTGGCCCTCACTGAAATGAGTGATAATTAGCCTCCTAATCCCAGTAATCTTTGAACTAATTCAGCGGAGGTCTGATTAGTGTTTTCTCTCCTTGGTACGTCTATCCTCCTTGGCCGCTATTATGTGTGGTATCAGCCACTCCTCCTTAAAAAAACAACATATTTTATTATTTTTATTTATTTAATTTTCTTCTTCTTCTATTCCTTCTTCTATTTCATCATCATCATCTTCTTCTTCTTCTTCTTCTTCTTCTTCTTCTTCTTCTTCTTCTTCTTCTTCTTCTTAATACGATAGCGTGTGTGTTATTTTGTTTGTCACGCTTACATCTTTTTTCTTCCGAGTGAGTGTCGTTTAATTGTTATGACTTTCCATTTCTTGTAATAAATAATTTTAATAAGAATTCTTCAAAAGTTTGGGTTTCAGGTTCGATTATAGCTGAAGGCACCCATATCATCTATTTTTCTTATTTATAAATAATCTTACACTGAATTTTTCGTAAGTTTTGGTTTCGGTTTCGATTATAGCTGAAGGAACTGAAGTTATATATATATATATATATATATATATATATATATATATATATATATATATATTTCCCTCATGAGTTTTGGTTTCAGTTTCGATTCAAGCTGATGCACCCAAATCATATAGGTATGGATTTTATTTTTGAAATCACAACTTCATAATATGTAAGAATCGATAAAAAAATTGACTCTATAAAAATATGTACAAAATTTGCATAAATTAAAATATCATATTTAAGCGTATTTTACGACCCGGCTACTCCGGGCGTCTCTGCTAACATAGATAAATACGTTTGCAGTTTTAACAAAAGAGCTACAATAATATCAGGGCGCCTCAATTTACGCTTAACATCCACAGTATACCAACATTAATATATTGCACATGAAAGAGTCCGCTGTTGAATTTCTACAGGTCCCGCTTGTTGTTGCTGTTGTTGTTATTATTATTATTATTATTATTATTATTATTATTGGCTCACATGGAGCTTTCACACAAGTCAGCAAACGATATGATTGGAAACCTGTGGTATTCTCTGGAAGCTGAGTGACAACAAGTCTCCCCAGACGTCCAGCTCTCTCCACCTCCTTCGATAGCATTTGCAAATGAATTTGCATCATCGCAACAGCCGCTTACCATTGATTTCTCGCTGGTAGTGGCCATTGGTTTATACTGGAATTTGAGTGGCACTCAGCCTCCCCAAGGTCCCAGTTCTCTTTGCGCTTGTCCAGCCGAGGTCTGGTTGGCGCTCGCTCCTCGGTCTTTCAGTCCTTATTGACCCTTCTCGGCCCTTTGATAATTTTTTTTTTGGGGGGGGGGTCGGTGATGAAACAATGGGGGGAATGCATGATGGGGGGTGTAGAACTTGTAAATATGCAGTTTCGGTGTTCTTCATTCCCTGTAACGCTTATTTGTTATATTGTCTTGTATTATTCTCCGCATTCAAGAGTTTTCCTTAATATTTCAGTTGTTTCCATTATCGTTAGTCGTTGCACTTTTGCAGTTATTCCTCTGGTTCCAATTTCTGACATTCTTTTTTCGAAGTTTTTCGGGATTGTTCCTAGTGCTCCTACTATTATCGGTACTATTTGGACTTTCTTCACCATCCAAATTCCTTTTAACTCTCTGGTTAGCTCTGTGTATTTGCTTCGTTTCTCCTTTTCTTTCATACTCACCCTGTGATCAGCTGGGACTGCAAAGCCCACGATTTGACAGGATTTTTCTTTCTTTTAATTATTACGACATCTGGTCTGCTTGCTTGGATGGGTTTGTCCGTCTGTATGTCCATGTCCCATAGGATTTTGTGGTTCTCGTTTTCGAGTGCTGTTGCGGGTTTATGCTTGTACCATTTGTCTGTACGCTCAAAATGCAGTCGTTTACACAATTCCCAGTGTACCACACTCCCCACTTGGTCATGCCTGTTTTTGTATTCCTTTTGGGCAAGTTTGCTGCATTCGCTTACTATATGGTTTATCGTTTCGTCTCTTTGTCCACAGAGTCTGCATTTGCTGTTTTCTTGTGTTTTATCGATCCTTGCTTTGATATGGTTGATTCTTATCGAGTTATCTTGTGCTGCAGTTATTAGAGATTCAGTTTCTCGGTTTATATGTCCTTTTCGCATCCATGTCCAGGTGTTTTCGTTATTCTCATATTTTGTCATTCTTATGAATCTTCTATGGAGTTGTTTCTCTTCCCACTTCTCTTTTCTCGTTTTGTCGTTTGTCTGTCTGTTTTCTGTTTTGTTTTTTTCAGTGTCTCTCGCTGCCATAATTATTCTTTCAGTGTTTTGCATTATGTATTTTTCTAGTTCTTTTGTCGTGTCCTTTACACAGTCTTCTATAGAGATCAGTCCCCTCCCACCGTCGTTCCTTTTCACGTAGAGTCTGTCAATATCGTCCTTTGGGTGTAGTGCATTATGCATGGTCATGAGTTTCCTGGTTTTCTGGTCGAGTTGTCTCAGTTCCTCTTTTGTCCACCCTATAAACGGTCCAGAGTATCTTACTAGTGATACAGCCCATATATTAATACCTTTTATTAGGTTTCTACTATATAATTAAGTTTCCAGGAGTTTTCTTGTTCTCCTGAGGTATTCCTTTCCAACTTTCTCTTTCATTTCTGTTGATCTGATGGTGTCCGCTTCCAGAATTCCCAAGTATTTATAGTCGTCTTGTTTCCCTAGTGCCCTCATTTCTGTTTGGTTGGGTAGTTCCATGCCTTCTGTCGTTTCCAGTTTTCCCTTTCTTCTAACTAGTTGTGCGCACTTTTCCATTCCAAATTCCATTTGGATATCTTGGCTGAAGATTCTGGTAGTGTTGATTAGTGTCTCTAGCTCCTTTTCGGTCCTTGCAACAAGTTTCAGATCGTCCATGTACATCAGGTGGTTCATTTTTCCCTCTGTATTGGAGAACTTGTATCCGGCTTGACACTTTCTCAAAATACTGTTCAAGGGCATCATGGCTATGATGAACAGTAGTGGTGATAGCGAGTCACCTGGAAGATGCCTCTTTGTATGTTAATTTCTGTTATGTGTTATCCATCAGCTGTCAATTCCAGTTTCCATGTTTTCATTGCATTTTCTATTACGTTGGTGATCCTGCTTGGTATTTTATACATTTTTAGGCATTCTATTATCCATGCTTGTGGGATCCTGTCGTACGCTTTTTTGTAGTCGATCCATGCCATGGCTAAATTCTTTTTCCTCCTTTTTACCTCCTTTAGAATCTTTTGATCTATATATGACAGGTCATGTGTTCGTATTATTATTATTATTATTATTACTACTACTACTACTACTACTACTACTACTACTACTACTACTACTACTACTACTACTACTACTACTACTCCTCCTCTCAGGAAGCGTTCTCACACAGGTCTTCCCTGGAGTTTGGTATTATTCTATTTTATTTATAAATGAATGCTAGTATAAAGTATAGTATTAAAAAATAGAGACTTTAAGTCAAATTAAAATACCACTTTCATTTCAACGATGAAATGCATCTTATAATGCTCTCGTCAAAACTCAGCGACAACCTTTACAAAGCTAAAGGTGCAAATAAGAGACTAAACATTTTAAAAAGTTGATCTCGGTTTCTCTTATTTTTCCTCTTTTTTTTACATTGATTTTGTCGCGGGAAAAAGATGAAATATTTGTTACAGCATGTTTTTTTTTTAAATCGAACTACATCCTAACATTAAAGATTATTAAAGTGTGTGTGCGTGTACGCGTGTATTTCTAGGGACCATTTAACATTCGAAGAGGTGGATGTCCTACTCCCTGTAGAATCGCCATTAGTTGCAGACACAACAACGCAAAAAGCAAAACAAAATGTCTTATCATTAATCAATTAACAGCTATCGTGCTAGCTATTCGTTATCTCGCAATTACAAAGGCTATTATTGGCCATTATTTTGGTTTGATAAGCGTGTTTAAATGCCGTGTTTCAGACATTAACGCTTTTTGATGACACCAATTTCGTTAAGTGTACACGTTTTATTCCAAGCAGCAAACTGAGCCCCATGTCTACATCAGAGGATAACTCATTACTATGCCTTACAATTTTAAAGCAGCGACCCATAAACAACACAAATATTTATTCTAATAACTGACCTACAGTATTTACTAATTCACAACCTGCCACCTACGTTCCATTTTACAACATTGTTAATATCAGTTAGTTTTGTTTTTCATTTGTTATATTACAAGACTAGTGTAACGTTCTACATCTTTGTTTAACGATGTCGTTACATTTTAACGGACCTAACATGTAGACGTAAGGAAACAAAAGCAAGGAAAAAAAAACAAACAAAAAAAAAAAAACAAAGCCAGCGCACTTTTTCTTTTCTTTTTACAAAGCCTTTATATCGGGTATTTCCAACAACGCATTGTTTTTTTTCTTAACATTTAAACAGTGTATTTATTCCTTTTTCAGTCGCGCATGACTTTTAATGACGCCACCCACGCGCCTCGAATGCGTCTCGAATCCGATTTCTCCGAACACTTGTGTCTCGAACAAGTCCTCTCCCACCCTCTCATGTCTTAAGCACGTGTTTTCCGCTCTCTCATATCTGAAACATGTGTCGGATCATCGACGTCTCGAACACGCCTCGGATACCGGCTTCTCTGAACACCGACCACGCTTCAAACACACTCCTTTTTTTTTTTTTCGAAAACTTATGTTCTTTTTATCTTTGCTATAACGTCACATCGCACACTGGCTCGGTCATTTGTATATTGCTGCTGCTGATAACCCAGCGTCAGCAGCTCTGTTACATAAGATATACAAAAAGGAAAGAGAAACAATTCATCAATCAGAAGTTGATAATACCCAGGAAACAAACCAGAGTGGTGCAGTCAACAACGCGTAGATTATTGTCCTTTTGTTCCAATGACAGATTCACCAAAACCAATAAAACCAAGCGTTGACTTTGAACTGGGAAACTTTAAATCGAAGGTGGTCGAAAAGCATGGAGCATGCATACCTGACCAGTAACAAAAATGGAGGACTCCGTCAAATGTTGTTTAAACACTAAACATACATGTATAACGACGACCCTTATTTCTTTCCTAAGGTTACTTCCACATAAGTTTGCAACGTAGACATAGCATCAAATCTTTATAGCGGAATGTCGATTCAAATTTTTATATGTTTATTCATTATTGTTTTATAAGGTTACTAGCGGGGGTTCCCGGCGCTGCCCGGGTGTTTGGAGGTGTGTGTTGGGGGGGGGGGTTAGATCAAAACAACCCTGTTTAAAAAAAAAAAAACGCTGGCCAGGTGTTTGGAGGTATAAAAGAAAAAAAAGTTTTAGTAGAAAGGTAGGCTTGAACCCCGAACCTTTGACGCGATAAAAAAATATCTCGAAAATAGCTTATAAAAGTCGGGTAAATGAAAGATAACTGCGACCCAAGTTCCTTAGTCGTAGATATTATTATTTAGACAACATATAAGTTTTAAGAAGGAGCGAGCCAACCGAGAATGATGGCCAAAAAAGCCTTTTGTAGACATACAGAAAAAGCGAACACACATACATACATACATTTTCGCTTTTATATATATAGATGTGTTATTTAACTTTTAAAAACATGTATTCGTCCCAAGCAAGACATATTACAACTGGAGACATAAGGAACTACTGTGATTAGGGGAAATATTTATAAGGGGCATCCTAAGTGTGGAGGGGATTGTGCAGCGGTATGTTTGTTTACATCACGTTTATATTTCTTCATGTTTGGGGCAGTATGGAAAATAGTGAGCAGAGAGGGAATCCCAAAGTACAGCCGGCCGAAAGAATGAGGCTATTAGATCAAAACATCGTATTTGAGGGGACTGGCTTGTAAATTAGTCAATAAGCCACGTTTATATAGTTAGTTCGAACAGTATTTTCTTTAGTAGGTTAGAACACGATGAAGCATCGAAAAACAAAAAAGGAATTCACGTGTAACGTTTACTTTTAGAATTATTTCTCTTTTTTTTTCCTGCTAGGGAAGCCTCGCTTATCGAAATCAAGTCTCCCGCTTTCCCCTTTTCTCTCTCTCTCTCTCTCTCTCTCTCTCTCTCTTTTGTGTTCCAATCAACTCACTGTATTTATTTGCTTTTGTGTTTACCTATTTGTATTTAGTTGTGTTATTATTATTATTATTATTATTATTATTGGCCCACATGGAGCTTTCACACAGGTCATAAAAGATCTGATTGAAAACTTGTGGTGTTCCCTGGAACCTGAGTGACAACAAGTCTCCCCAGACGTCCAGCACTCTCCACCACCTTCATTAGCATTTGCAAATAAATTTGCATCATCGCAACAGCCTCTTACCATTGATTTTTTGCTGGCAGCGGCCATTGATCTGTACTGGAATTTTAATGGCACTAAGTCTCCCCAAGGTCCCAGTTCTCTTCGCGCTTGTCCAGCGGAGGTCTGGTCAGTGCTTTCTCATCGGTCTTTTCATCCTCCTTGACTCTTCTCGGCTATTTGGTTTCACACTTTTTTTTGGGTGGGGGAGGGGGAACTGTGATGGGAGGGGATGCGTGATGGGGATGTAGAACGTGTTGATATGCAACTTCAGTGTTCTTCATTCCTTGTAAAGCTTCTTCATGTTTGCCTCTGCAGCAGTTTGTCTGGCTCACGCATGTGGTTCATGTGTATTATTCTCCGCATTCAAGGATTTTCCTTAATATTTCAGTCGTTTACATTATCGTTAGTCGTTGTATTTTGCAGCCATTCCTCTGATTACAATTTCTCCCACCCTTTTCTACAAATTTTCGGGATTGTTCCTAATTTATTTATATTATAGGTATTATTTTGATTTTCTTCATCACCCAAATCCCTTTTAACTCTCTGACTAGCTCTATGTATTTGCTCCATTTCTCCTTTTCTTTCATACTCACCCTGTGATCAGCTGGGACAGCAAAATTTTCGATTTGACAGGATTTTTCTTTCTTGTTAATTATTACATCTGGTCTTCTTGCTTGGATGGGTTTGCCCGTCTGTATGTCCATGTCCCATAGGATTTTGTGGTTCGCGTTTTCGAGTACTGTTGCGGGTTTATGCTTGTACCATTTCTCTGTCCGTTCAAAATGCAGTTGTTTGCATAATGCCCAGTATACTGCCCTCCCAACTTAGTCGTACCTGTTTTTGTATTCCTTTCGTGACAGTTTGCTACATTCACTTTCTATATGGTTTATCGTTTCGTCTCTTTGTCCCACAGAGTCTGCATTTGCTGTTTTCTTGTGTTTTATCGATCTTTGCTTTGATATGGTTGGTTCTTATCGAATAATCTTGTGCTGCAGTTATTAGGGATTCAATTTCTCAGTAAACTGAGAAACTGAATCCTTTTCGCATCCATGTCCAAGTGTTTTCGTTATTCTCATATTTTGTCATTCTTATGAATCTTCCGTGGAGTTGTTTCTCTTCCCATTTTCTTTTCTTGTTTTGTCATTTGTCTCTCTGTTTTCTGTTTAAAAAAATTATTTTCAGTGTCTCTCGCTGCCATAATTATCCTTTCAGTATTTTGCATTATGTATTTTTCTAGTTATTATTATTATTATTATTATTATTATTATTATTATTATTATTATTATTATTATAGGGTCGATTACTCGTCACCAGTTTGTTATGATGGTCCTTTTAAATGTAATGGTTCTTCCAAACCTATTCTTAATAATTCAAATTCAGTCCTATAGGTTTCCTCAGTCTCTCTCATACCGTTCTCGCGTCCTCACATGAGAACTCCCATACCAGAGTTAAAATAGGGGAGGTAACTTTGCCTTTTACGAAAAAAGGAGTTAGTTTCCTTTGAAAGTGTTATATCACCCTAACAATTTCTAAACAACAAAATGCAAACCTTGAATTCCAGATGAGATCAGCTATATTCCATTTCGCAACCTTGTTGGTATCGATTTTGTTAATTAAATATAAATATTAAAAAAATATGCAAAAAGGAAGGGTCTTGCGGGCCGCTGAGCCACAGCCCACCAGGAACCAAACCAAAGTGGAACAGTCAACAATCTGTAGAAGACTCTCCCTTCGTTCCAATGGCAGGTTTACCAAATGCAATAAATTCAAATGTTTACTTTTAACTAGGAAACTTTAAATTGAAGAATGTCGAACAGCTGGTTAGAAAATCAAGATTAGTATCGAACATCTTAACTGCCACGTCATGAAACGTGCATATCTCACTAAAAACAACGGAGAGAGGGACATCCGCTAGTCAATAAATGGTCATCACCTGATCATATACATCTTCATATCCGGAAGCTGCCGGCGGCGAGCACTGTTATGTGCTTATATTTCTCTGTCATATTATTTCTTACTAACTCAAACCGAGGAAGACGTTGCCTGAGAGCGTGAGAAGTAATGCGACTGCATGCGGCCTGACCTATATCGACTCTGTGGATCGGGCATCATGAATAGCAGACGTGAGATGTTACCCGGTGTTGACCATCCTGGAACCTGGAACACCCGCATCAATTTAAATACAAAAGCTGGGCGACAAAGTTTTGTATAACCAACGTCCATAACAAAGATATCCATCCATCCATCCATCCATCCATCCATCCATCCATCCATCTATCATCATCATCATCATCATCATCATCATCATCATCATCATCATCATCATCATCATCATCATCATCATCATCACTACTAGTTATCACTTTGATATAATTAGTCCCTTTATCAACATCATTATCTTATAACGGAAGAACCTGACATAACGATTTCGTACGCAGCAAGTATTCCAACAAACCATTGACAAGTGCATTTCCACTAAATAGCAGAAAGCATGAAACAACTGCCCTAATAGCAAACTACACACTCTTAAAAGGAGAAGATCCTCTTTATGTATACTATGCTACAAACTTTTTTTTTTGTTTTTTTTGCATAGAACTCACCACTTATCAAGGCCCGGAAGTCATTCGAGAGTTAATGGGAATCAATAGGATTATAGCGTAGTAATCGTGAATAGTGGAAATTTTATAAATTGAATGACTTGTTTACATTAGACTTGAAAGCAATCAAATTGTAGACAGCTGGAAAGCAGGCAAACGGAAGAGAGTTCCACATGCATGCAGTTCTAAGAATGAAACTTTGTTCATGGAATCTACGTTTAGGTTTAGGCACAGATAAAGAGTGTGGGAAATTATTGATAGTGGTTTTGACTAGACGAGTGTTTTTCGTGGAGGTTTGGCGAGAGGAGACCATAGATTGGAGCTCAGACGAGCACTTGCCATGAAAATAACGATAAAGCAGAGACAGGCTCGCTTGTCTATATAATTGAATGTAAAGATTTCGTAATAATAAGATCTTGATCCTTCCAAGTAAACAACCTGGAAAAACTTTTCGACATTGTTCAAATAAAAGATACTTATTAGAATAAAAAACAATTAGACTGTACTAGAAAACAATTAGACTGTACTAGAAATCTAAAAATAGAATAATAATCAACTCTATTCTACAAGACAAAATTGTTTCACAAACTAGAAATGCATCTACAATTTTCTCATCTTGTATTTGTCTCAATAAATATAGCACCAGTGATCCGTCGCCCTGGCATAAAACCAAACTGCATTTAATGTATACCGATTAAAACAAACCGTTTGGTCTTAAATTGATCATAGCGTGGTTTATGAGGCCGTTAATCACCAAACAAGCAAACAAAACACAAACAATTATCTATATAATAACATGTTAAGACAATTTAGTGTTATCACCCGCCCCATAGGATCGCCCGATAGCTGATTATGCAATGCACTAAGAGTTAATTTTGAAAATTTCTTTTAAGGTCGTTATGGCGTCGAACGTGAAGCTTGACTTATAATACATTTTCTTAGCCTTCAGAATATCTGTTCAAACATGACACAATAATATTGCGTCGCATTTGTTCATGCTGGATGTTCATGGAATGGAAATGTGTCACAAAGATTTTGGAGCTAGACACCCCATAACCAGATATATAATGACACTATATTCAATAGAGAACTTATATAAGTATGTTTCAAAGGAGGAGGTACAGTAATATATTGGGGTCTGCATTCGCACTGGACGTCCATAGAATGCGGGGCAACAATATGTAACAGGTGAAGGATACAGTTGTACTCATTGTTAGGTTTAAATCTTGCATTAAAAAATGACACCATTGTTCCCCGGACGTAAATAAAAATGCGCGTTAAGATTTTGACAATAAAGCATAAAACCATTAATTAAGGAAATGAACATTGCAATTACAAAGTTTTACATCGCTATGAAAATATTCATGTCCTCCAACCCCTTTTGCGAAAGTAGCAGAAACTTTATACATGTATGTATTCTTTTAGTAGGGTGTCTATTTACTTTTATCATCTCTGTCTCTCTTTCTCTTTGTCTCTGTCTCTCTTCCTCTCTTTCTCTCACTCACACACCCCTTCTCTATCTATCTATCTATCTATCTATCTATCTATCTATCTATCTATCGCCTGGAGAGGTCTCCAGTTGTCTATAACTAGTTGACCGAAACATACTCATGAACGTAAATAGAGATATTTAAATGTTTATGTAAAAATAAATAAACAGTATATCTTCCTCTGCCTTGTTATTGCG
>NC_136503.1:62377254-62414754 GCF_053919585.1 Euprymna scolopes | reverse complement strand
TTATAGAGACTAAAATCAAAATAAAGCAATACTTGTGGAGTACAGAATCAGAAGTAATAAAACTCGGGTTACAAAAAGACTATGACAATCTCTATCAATCATTTTGTCAGGTGCAAAAAGAGAATGACCAGTGTTTCCGTATGTCTGTTTTGTATCGACACTTGTTTAGATGGAAATGCAAAAACACTTTGGCATTTCGAAATAAAACAGTCTAAACACGACACTGCGTTTAACCTTCGGAGAAACAATTGCCTAAACGTGTGTATACATGTTTGAGTGACAAACACACATTTCTTTGATTCACTATATTTTCCCGACCTTAGAGTTTGTACCGAAGTATTTATACATTAAACAATGTTTTTTTTACTCACCCCAAACAAGGCAGATTGCCATTGAATCGTAAAGGCCTATTATTATAGGGGGGACCTGGGTTGGTTTTTGGGTCGCAAGATATTTGTTCATATTACATTTAATATTTCACATGTTAGTACGGTCGGGGAAGCAGGGAGAGAATTCCAGAAGGGAATCGGCCCGAGAAAAGAAGCTATTAGAGTAGGAAATCTTCCAATATCTATGGTGATCTACAGTGAAGGGGTGAGATTTTGCTGTTAGTTGAGTGTGTAGTATCTGTTCTGTCCTCAACAAGAGGCGAAATCTTTCTAGGCTGAGGAATTTATATTTTTTATTTTTGTCCCGTCTAGAGTGTCCCCTTTTGGGAACTAGATATTATTGTGGGAAATGCAATCACCAAGAAAAAATCTATTCAATATAAAACTAAATGTACTTTTATTGACAACAGAAAGCAAGATATAGTGTCTGTTCTGATACTGCATTTTGGTCTTTTCTGTCCTCGGTTCGTTAAAGAGAGATCTTTCTAGACCGAGGTAATTTTTATTTTTATCCTAATCACGAGTATCCCTTTTTGGGTAGCTGGATTTTCCTCACATTAAAAACCGCCATTGTGTCTAGCTGTACCCTCGTGAGTAGGCAATGGAATAGGGACCGCACATTTGCAATCATGACTAAGTATGAAGCCACTGCTATAAAACGAGTAAGTCAGAACCTCATGCGAATCTGAAAAAGAAGATGAGCGACTTCCCATCAAGAGGAATTTGTTAGTACTCAGTCCAAATCTTTTGCCACGGGGCAACGAGGCGACGTGCGTGGTGAAAATTCTTGCGACAGACTTAGTACTTTGTTCTATCGTAGGAAGATGCACCACACAGCCGTAAGATGAGAATCGAACCAGTTCTGTCCTATTAAAAATTACCTGGGCAGCCACATTAACATTTCTATATCAGGAAGCCACATACAGTTAGTGCAACGAAACCACTAACACGTAGATAGCAGCAGCGGCACCTCGAGTATG
Organism: Euprymna scolopes; assembly: GCF_053919585.1. Lineage (NCBI taxonomy): Eukaryota > Metazoa > Mollusca > Cephalopoda > Sepiida > Sepiolidae > Euprymna > Euprymna scolopes. The sequence goes on along the minus strand of NC_136503.1, from coordinate 62,413,385 downwards.
CAAATAATAAAGCCGTGGCGCGAGGTGATGTCACAGTGGAGGAAAAGAAGGGAAAGAAAAAGCGGAGAGAGATCCGAAACCACGCGGTGGCGACAGCGACAAGGAACTGAGATCAACAGGGTTTCACTGGTTCATTGAAGAAAAAATCTGGTTTTTAAAGGATTTAGGTGGCTCTCGGAAAGACCATTTCAAGTAAATTCAGAAAGTTTTCTGATTGGTCCAAAATATAATTATTTGTTTTTATTCAGGATAGTGTATGCACAGACGACATGCACACAAACGCGTTTACGCATTTTGATTTTGTACGTCGATGCGTAAACATTAACCTCTACACACGTGCCAGTGTGAGAAAGATGTGTAACACTGTGGCGGCACAAGAGACTGGAAAAAGACGTGTGGAGACGGCAGAGTTTATGTAACCACAAGACAGACCAGAGGAACTAAAAACAAGATGTAGGCATAGTCTGAAAAGTACCGTTAATAAATGCCTTTCGCTAAAACTGAAAAAAAAGCCGAGTCGATGTTCTTTCCATTTGTTCTTTTGCGACTGTCTTTACATACAACGTGTTGGATCTGAGTGAAAATGTAACGGCCACGTTACATTAACAGTAAACTAACTTCCGTCCAAAGAAGGAACGCCGACTCCTCCTGGACTTTCACCAGAAGTCTGTTAGCTAGATTGCGACTCTAATAATGCCTGATCTGTCCGTCATAGATGGCACTTCCAGGAACCGGAGTACTAAGGTGAGGAAAGATTGGACTGTAAGGGTCCTGCTGGTGCTGAGCGCCATTTGTTCATTTCGTATGAAGATGGAATTCTTTCTATGTACCTTATGGGCGGGAAAACGTGAAGTTTGCCCAGCTCACAAAATAATTTTTTTCTATGAAACCGTTTGCTGCTTGAACAAGATTCTAAAATGCCACTTACATTAAAAACAGATCACGTGTCTAATTTTTATTTTAAATATTCACCACAAACAAAGCACATTGTAATTCTGATGTAAGGGTTACTGTGAATTAGGAATCATGTAATGTTGTGACCCTTTCGGCTGTGATCATAGCATAGTATCTGTGTTAACTGTGGCAAGCAGGGTCAAGGGTCAAAACATTATTATTATTATTATTATTATTATTATTATTATTATTATTATTATTATTATTAATTGATTCGAGCGAGGGCGTGTCGCTGGATCGATTATTATTAGAAAACCCCCCCAATTAAATTGGGAAAAATGATTGGCATATAATATCGCAAAAGGAATGTGAAAATAGATGTAAACATGATTTTGGTTTGCATAAACAAATAACTAGATTGGGGACATCAGCTGTTGGTCTGAGACACGTAATGACACGTGATGAAATGTAGATTTGGGGAGATTCTAGACTGTCGTTAGCTGGACATCAGAGGGAACGGACGACTCAAGAGTTGGTCTCCCTGACGCAGGAAGCGGCGTCATTTCAGACAGCCAAGATGCAAAAACGTGTAATCTCTGAAAATGCCGGCCGGATCATGAAAATAAATGTTCGTCATTAATTCAGGTATGTGTTGTGTTATTTATATCTGTTAAAAGGAACTGTTTGTCTACCACTGTTTCGATACGTCCGCGTCATTTGTTTCCAGTTAGAACTGTTGCATAAATGTTAAAATATACACACTAGACGATCAATTAAATGATACGACGTATATACATACACGCATTTACACGTACATGAGTATACAAATAAAAGATAAACCCAACTATTCAACGTGTACGTCGTTATAAAATATATTCATACACCTACATATATAACAATCAGATTTAAAAGAGCATCCTAAGTAGGGCGTTGCGGAGCAAGGTGGTTGTTAACATTCTATTTAAATTTCTGCGCGTTGGTATTATCAAGGGTAAAGAAAACAGAGACGGAATTCAAAAGGGAAGCAGTTCAAGGAAAAGAGCTGCCACAGTAGATCGTTGTTTGGATTTTTGGGTTGGGTTTAACGGCACACAAACCTATAAAGGGCCATTTAAGACCAGAAACATTTTTAGAGCCTATTTGACCCTAAAATAACTTAAAGTAGGATTATTTTTAAAAGAATATTTTCTATGCCTTCTTTTGTTATTGTTTTCCCAAGTAAAGTGTTGTCATTTTCTTTGAAAAATTTGTTTCACAAAATAAAATGTTTCAAGTCATGAAGTCAGTATCTCCAAACACGGAAGTAGGGAAGAAAGAAAAAAAAAAATACGAGAGGAGGACATGATTTTTGTTTTTGGCTTTGCAAAACATGATTAAGTCTGGAAGCTGATGTCTTCAGATAGCCCGATCCGCATTTGGTGATCTCTAAAAGGGATTTTGTTGATTCTCCGGTTAGTCGGACGTACTTACGTCGACAAGTGTGGCTAGTTTACTAGAGTATATATTTCATTCAAGTGCTTATAAAACAAGTACAGGGATGTGATGGGACAGGAGCTGGAGCTTGGCAATAGTGTGGAGCCTATTAAATTAATCTATTTTTGGATTTTTGTTTTGCCTACAAGAGGGAAGACTCGTGGTTGGTGCACCAGCCCAGATATAGCAACAATACTTCATGCATGAACGGAATTATGGCTTCGTAGAGATATAGTATGTTGGAAGTTGTAAGAAGTTTTCTAACCCGGTTTAAATAAATACGGGTAATATGATTTTAGATTCACTTTTGCATTTCAATAAGTGTCTTTTTTCCTGAGAGTCGATCAGTCCGTCGAACTTAAAATTTGAATTTGGGTTTTCGTCGTTAGAATTGATGTAGACTTATAAAGATGAGTCTGCCCCATTTTCTGTTCAACCTCCTCCAGTGCCCCTTTAAAATGTCAAGAAGGTTACCCCAAATACTTTAAATCATACTACTTCTTATACTTGTCTAGCATAATTTGAATATTTATCTACCGTTACCCTAGGAGGTTAAACCCAAGGTCAGACGTAAATTACATGAAATTGTTTCTCTGGAACGAACTGAATTCGAACTTGCCACACCTAGATTTTCAGTCCGGATCGTTAAGTCCTTTCTCGAAAATTAGAAGTATCTGAATTTTTCTCAGAAGGGCTTCTACCCCTATGTGTCCCCTTTTTAAAATACTAAATTTAACTAAATATAGTCCATATTACACACCGTTATTTCTAGCAGCCTTGTTCCCAAATTCATAATGATCGGTTAATTATCTTAGGAGTGAATCATAAGCACAGAAATATATACGCGTAGACACAGATTTAAGTTCATATAAATAGAGATTATTTAGTTGACAGGCATTTTTTTATTGTAAGAAGAAAAAAAAATAAGACGCTAGGTAATCACTCGTGGAATTTTCACGGGCCCCGTGAGTGAAGGTGAAATAGCTAAACAGACGCGTCATTGCGTGAAAATAAAAGAAATATTTTTGGTAAGTGTTCTCTAAACGTGTTGATCAACAGGAATCAGCATTTTCTTTTTTTTGAAAATCACTCCAAAATGAGGCGACCTCGATTCTGAAGCAAAATGTCACCACTGTTTCGTGTAAATAACGAAACATGTTAACAACTAATTCTGAAAGTACGCATACACACACACACACACACACACACACACACACACACACACACACACACACACATATATATATATATATATATATATATATATATATATATATATATATATATATATACTACGTCGGGGGTACGTCCTCGATATTTAGTCCGACAGTCGTCTTGTTGCTGTCAGGATCATGTATCTTTCTGCTCAGTCCTAGGAGGTCCACTTTCCCACACGTTACCTTTTTTCTGAGAAGAGGTTAGTTTATTGGGAATCGCTCAAGAAAAATGCCGTCGAGGTTACGTCCTCGATATTTAGTCCGATAGTCTAATTTTCGAGAAAGGGCTTCACGATCCGAACTGAAAACCTAAGTATGGCAAGTTCGAATTCAGTTCGTTCCAGAGAAACACTTTCATGTAATTTACGTCTGACCTTGGGTTTAACCTCCCAGGGTGATGGTAGATAAATATTCAAATTATGTTAGGTAATTATAAGAAGTAGTATGATTTATGTATGTCTGGATCATGTATCTTTCTGTTCAGTCCTAGGAGGTCCACCTTCCCACACGTTACCTTCTTTCTGAGAAAAGGATTAGTTTATTGCGAATCGCTCAAGAAAAATGCCGACGGAGACGCTTAGGTATTTTTTGAACGTCAGATTGTACTTCACCTCGTGCGTTGGCTTTTCAAAACCACACCTAACCTTGTATCTAAGATCCTGCAGAGTAGGTACATAAGCCCACTGGTTATATGAAGTCAAGCGTTAAAAAAAGTATTAATCTTGGAGAGTGAACCTCCTTTAGAAACTCTAAAAATGATGGAAAAATTATCGAATTCTCAGAATCAATAATAATCAAGAATCAACACAATTTTGTCACAGGACTGTATGTCGATAACTACAAATATTTTAAGCCCCCCCCCTCTTTGGGTAAAGCACTGTCGTAAGTAATCTCACCCGCTACTTAATTGGCTGAAAAATGCGACGCTCGCTCTTTGTTTATAACCAAAGCGGTTAGAGCACTGTAAAAGTGGTGGGTGGATGTTTGTTTAAATAGACATTTGGTGAGATTATTTACGGTCGCGGCTCTCGTGGGTCGATCGGCAGAACTGCTGACTATCAACACGATGGTTCTAGGTTCAATCCTCGGCTTGGGAGAGATGCTAGTCTAGCGGTACTGATGAGTTGTGATACAACGAAACACGACTGTATATCGATGACTACAAATATATATATAAAAGACATCAAGTAAGTGTAGAATTAAATTCGTAGTATTTTATTCAAAACAAGGAATACGAAATCAATGTGAAAAAAAATCCTTAGTCCATGGTGTTTCAAAGCGAGGCTCTTCTCAGAGGAAAAAAACGTTAACAAAAGGAATATATAGATAAAAATCTATTTTTGCTGGTTAGCGCAATATATATATATATATATATATATATATATATATATATGTATATATATATATATATATATGTGTGTGTGTGTGTGTGTGTGTGTGTGAGTGTGTGTGTGTGTGTGTGTGCCAGCCAATAGTATCTGTATGTCTGTATGTGTGTCCCGGTATCCCGGTGTTCATCTAAAAGCCAAACTACCCCAAGTATATGATATATATATATATATATATATATATATATATATATATATATATATATATATGATACATATCTATATGATATATATATGATATATATATATATATCTGATATATATATATATATATATATAGGATATATATATATATATGATATATATATATATATATGATATATATATATATGATATATATATATATGATATATATATATATGATATATATATATGATATATATATATGATATATATATGATATATATATATGATATATATGATATATATATATGATATATATATGATATATATATGATATATATATATGATATATATATGATATATATATATGATATATATATGATATATATGATATATATATATGATATATATATATGATATATATATATGATATATATGTATATATATGATATATATGTATATATATGATATATATATATAATAATATATATGATATATATATGATATATATATGATAGATATATATATGATGTATATATGATATATATATATATGATATATATATGATATATATACATGATATATATATGATATATATACATGATATATATATGATATATATATATGATATATACACATGATATATATATATGATATATATATCATATATATACATGATATATATGATATATATATATGATATATATATGATATATATATATGTATGATATATATATATATGATATATATAGTATATATATACATGATATATATATGATATATATATGATATATATATATATATATATTAAATATATATATATATATATGATATATATATATATATATGATATATGCTATATATATATATATATGATATACATATACATGATAGGAAAAAATATTATTACACCTGAAAAAAAAAATTATAATGAAAAATGTTTTAACGGCGGCATTGGGGACTGATAAATTCAGTTAAATTTGGAAGTTAAATTCATTGTAAAAATCCTTTGAAAGCTAAATATTAGGTTTCTTGGTCTATTTCAAAGATAATTAATAATGTAAAGTCTTAAGATATCGAATTAAAAAGAAACAACACTTTGTTTGTACAAAAAGAATAAGCTTAATTACCCCCCCCCCTCACCAAAAGCCAGAGATTGTAGCTTTGCGTAAGCAAACAGAAACGAAGTCGTCTAAGCGAGGATTCTACGGAAGGCCAAAATATTTGAAAATGATGCCTGGTAGTTTGATGGAGGTAGAGAGGACTGGGTTTTTTTTTCCCAGCGGTACATCCGTACATTCCTATCGTGAACATTTGTATAGTTTTTACCATATTTTAATTTAATAATTTTTCTGTGTTCCTGCTTTTAAATTAAAACAAAATATATAAAAATTATATGACGACGAAAGTTACACGTTCATTCAAGCAAGGAAAATATTAGAATCCTACATATAAAAATCACGTGAAACATGTAATGAAAAAATAAAGTAGATAAATAACAATTTTTTGTAGTGAAAATATTAAATAAACAATGATAAAAGTTCGAGTTTGGGTGAAAATATTAAATATTCAATGATAAAAGTTCGAGAAATTAATTTTTCTTCGAGTTATATCGAATTCATTAATACGGACTGTGGGGGCTTTTTTTTTTTTTTTGCAATGTTCGCGAAAAACCTATTTTTTTTTTCTTTTAATTATTACAATTTACGATACTTTATTTTCATAAAAAAAGCAAAAATAAATTTATTCATTTTTTTAAATACTGAAAACCATAACTTTAGTAAAGGTGTTTTTTGTTTAAACAAAATAGTAATCCCCATTAAGATTTACATAAAAGTAATGGGTTATTATATTCCGTGATCACTATTTGATAAATACTGCAATTTTCAATTAAATTGGTTAATTTCCTGATTTTAAGTAAAGGGAAAGGTAAAAATCTTTGCACATTTTGAGCATCGGCTATTCATTTTGCACGTAACTACACCCATTCTAAAATGGTTTCCATGTCTTGATAAACGGTTGACCTCTTCCCAAGTTAAAAAAAATAAAAAATAAATGAATAATAAAAAAAAAATGTGACATCAAGTTCTTAAAAGCTTTTTCTTTTCTTCGATTAAAGAGGTAGACATAGACATGAGTCATTTTAACGCTGATGAAACTTTATTCACCGAACACAATTTTTTTATTATTTTTTTTTTTAAGTAGAGATTTTAATAAATAAAGATGGACGATTTACTACGATTTGCAAGGGTAAGTAAAAAGCGGAGACATATAAAAGGGAAGGGTGATTTCTACAATTTCTGGGGTTGGGATGGAGAAAATGTTTGTTTAACGCGGTACGCAGAAAAAAAAAAAAAAGAAAAACAAAGAAACGTTTATGTTATTGACAATCGCTGACATTCGGTGCAGACATCGACGTAAGCAGTTTGTGTGTGATGTGGTGTGTCCAGAAGATAAAAATGCGACCATGTCTCACAGATATGTATGCTTATGCCAGTATATAATATAATTTAATGACATGTGATTGCTATTTGCTCTGCTCGCACGTACGCTAAACAAACAAGCGTATGCCTAATCTGACTGAATTACAACAGGTCACCGGATTAGCGACCAAGTACTGCAGATAACTTGGATCAAGCTGAATATAAAAGATAAATGTCAAAATAAAATGCGATCTTAAATAGAAAAAAAAATTCACCAGAAAACTTTATTTCCCCCAAACAAGGGGCCCTGTCGGTGGGGCATTAGAATACGCCGACTGCCCCCCCCCCCTGCAGAGGGTAGAAGCGTGGCCTTCGTTATAAAGATGGCCGGCCAGCTGAAAAAATGACGTCATCGCCGAGGTCCCAACAAGCAAGATATGTGTAACTCTTAGACTGTCAATAATGAACAGTAATTTTTACAGACAGCGTTACAAAACTTCAAAATTGGATTAAAATAAAGAAAGAACACGATGATTTATACTGAAACTCATCTAATATTAATAATAAAAAAAAAATAAAAAAAAACACAAGTTATTTGTTTAAGTATATTAGCAATTGAATATTTCGTTGTATTATAGATTTTAAAGATTAGAATGCGTTCTTTAATTACTTATAAATTACATTTTAAAAAGTGAAGGAACACGATTTGATTTGAAATAAACTTGAAGTTTATTTAATATAATTAAATGAAAATTATGCATGTAAGATTATGAATATTTGAAGCAGAACACAAGCAAAACATTTGATATGAGTTAAGACAATAAACAAATATTAAAATTAAACTTTTTTTAAAATCAAAATGAATATTTTTTAATCAAAATGAATATTTTTTTTAATCAAAATGAATATTTTTTTTAATCAAAATGAATATTTTTTAATCAAAATGAATATTTTTTAATCAAAATGAATATTTTTTAATCAAAATGAATATTTTTTAATCAAAATGAACCACAATATTTTTTCAAAATCAAAAACAATATTTTTAATAAATTCATGAAATATTGCACAGTAAAAAAATAATTAACCTAAAGAAAAAATCATGTTTCTTATTTAAGATTATTTCACCACATAACAAAAATAACATGCAAAATCATTTTTTTATATCCATATTTTCAGTTTGTTAAAATACGTGGGTTTGTATTACTGCACACATAGATTCGAAAAAGTTGTCAAAAAACAAATATATAACAAATAAATGTTATCAAAGGCAAGATAAGTTACTTTTCTGCCAAACTGGATATATTTTTTGTGTTTTTATTCAATGTAACATGTTTATTCAGCTCGAAAAACATACAGTGTTTACCGATGTATTCGAAAATTCAAGATGGCGTCTCACACCCTCTTTAACACCGTAAGTTTGGAAAAAGGTGTTATAAATAAAAAACTATTCAAAATACTATTAAAAACCCGCCGAATATATGTCAAACTATGTCACGGTAACATATATTGAGCGAGTTTTTAACAGTATTTTATCCGGTTTTTTATTTATAACATCTTTTCCCACACTTACCGTGTTAAAGAGAGAATCAGACGCCATCTTGAATTTTCGAATACATCGGTAAACACTATGTTTTTTCGAGCTGAATAAACATGTTACATTGAATAAAAACACGAAAAATTTTTGGTAGAAAAGTAACTTATCTTGCCTTTGATAACATTTATTTGTTATATATTTGTTTTTTGACAACTTTTTCGAATCTATGTGTACAGTAATACAAACCCAATTACGTTAATGAAATGAAATGAAAAGACCACGAGTGAACGCGCGTTTTTTTTTTTTAGTTTAGTTTCATATATATATATATATATATATATATATATATATATATATATATATATATATATATATATAAATAAGTATTTTTAAATTTCATCTTTCTAGCTTTAAAAAAAAGTTTAAAAATTTTATCAGCCGGCATAATTTATTTTTAAATATTGAAAAATTTCAGGAAAATTAATTTTTGCTAGATTTTTAAAACACGTGTTTTAAAGAATCGATGTTGTCTCGCATTTTCATTAGTTTTGTATGCTGTAAAAAATTTTTTTTTAATATTAGCAATTTATTTGAAGCTTCTTTTGAATGTTAAAAAATTTAGGATGATAATATTGAATTAAATTATAGTTACATCGTGTTAAATACAGGGGGGGGGAGCACGTTAAAACTTACTTTGCTGAATGGAGATGGTGTAAAATCTTTTTTTTTTTTTTACTGCATTAAGATTCTTTATCTTTCGGAAATGAAAATACTGTCACTTTTTGGTCCTTTATGATAATTTCCTCAGCAATTTGGAACGATGCACCGTGAAGGCATTTTAATAAAAAAAGAAATATTACACTGACTCCAAGACGTTACGAGTGCCTACCGGTGACTACCGGTATCACCGGTAAGGACTATCCGTGATGACGTCAGCAGATTAAATTATTTTTGCCCACCGGCCATCTTGTCTTTTAAGACGGTCTTGGTAGAAGTCCCTCAATGGGGGTCCTGGATATGACCTTAAACTATATCCAGTAGTGAGGGCCCCAGCTTGTGGGCTTTAGGGAGTGTGGAGCCACCCTTTAATTACCATTGCTCCCAGGTCCACTCTGACCCGGAGTGGTAGTACCTGTTAGGGTCCCAACTATGGGTTAAATAGAAACCGACGTGAAAACAACAAATATATTCTATTAAAACAATTTTCTTCCGAATCTTTGGATTCGGCATTAAATAACCCGAAAAGGGTTGATATGCCGTAAAACAAAAACAACCAACCAACCAACCAACCAACCCAAACAAGGCACATTAACCCAGAGAAGTAAGTGGCGACTATGAATTGGACCCCCGATATACAGAGGTAATCGAAAGTAGGGAGCTTTGTAGCGAGATGTTTGCTCACATTGCATCTAAACATTTCTGCATATTGGTACAGTCGGGAAACAGGGAGCGTAGAAGGAATTTCAAAGTTAGACAGTTCTAGAATCAACTCGCTGTGTTTATCAAAATCTGTTTTATTTATTTATTTTATATTTAAAATTTTTACACATTCTTTCTTTCATTTTTTTTTTTACTCTAAAGTACAACTCACAATTATCTATTTTAATAAATTACCTACTGGTCTTCCTAAATCACGAACCATCAATACAACCCAGATCAAAGCACATCTCATCGCACACATTCAATTCGCTAATATTATGTGGCGTGAACTATTTATTATAACGTCGAATATTGTTACACTTGTATCAGCACATGTTGGAAAGAAAGAGACGTCACAAAAGGAAATTTCGAAAAGCAAATCGTTCAAGGGAAGAAGCCATTAGAGGAGAAACCCTTTTCGGTATCTGGTTACTTCTAAAATGAAGGGGTAGGATTTTGCTGCATCTCGAGATGGTCGAGTGAATTTACGTTGATACTACACGACTCTTCCTCCAAAGTCAGAGAGAAAAACTTCAGATAAAGAAAGAAAAATAATCGGATACTGTTTAAGCAGTATTTTCCAAGGAAGTCACCACTTATCAATCACTCGAGAATAAGAGTCAATGAGTATACGGAGGTCACTGAGACAACAGCGCGTAGTGATCGTGACAGGACTAAATTGGATAGAAATTGACTATTTAGTAATAATTTGTTTACATTGGACTTGAAGATGACCATGTTGTAGTCAACTGGAAAGTAGGCTAGCAGAACAGAATTTCACAGCGGACAGTTCTAGAAAAAAAAACCTTTATTCATAGAACTTGCGTTTAGATTTATATAGAGTGGGAGAAATTGTTGATAGTAGTTACAGCTAGAAGAGTGCTTGGCAGGAGAGATCATAGATTGAAGCTCAGACGAGCACCTGCTGTAGAAATAACGATAGAGCAGAGCCGGGCTCACAACGTCTCTTCTGTGAGAAACAGGTTGCAAGGAAGAGAAAAAGGGATCACCTACTAGATTATGAAGTCGGTTTTCAACTCTGACAAGGCAGGATAGGTGATCAGAGCGGCTCCTTCCCAGATGTGGCAACAATACTCCATTTAAGGAGGTATTTAGCTCTTATAAAGGTAGAGGATTGTGCCAGGAGTGAGATACTTTCTGAAGCAGCAGAATGGCGCAAACATTTTTCAAGCGACCTTGGCAACTGATTAGATGTAAGTTTTCCATTTCAGGTCAGGAGTAAAGGTCAGTTCATGAAGCTTGTTGAAGCTGTGTGCTTTGTTGAGGCAGAATAATTCATAGGTATAATACAGGGCAATGTCGTGTCCATCTTCTAGTGGACAAATGCATTCGACTAACGTTCACACTGACATTTAAGTCTCATTCAACCTCAGTTTCCAACCTCTGAGGATGTGCCGGGAATTACTTCCTCCACCATGACATAAAAAAAGAAAAATCAACTGTCTGTATTTCCCGAAGAAGAATATCTTACTATTCGAAAATTTGAAAAAAAAATTCAATTTAATTTTAACAAATAGAAATGTTTATTAAAATCAATTTTGCACTTGTCTGACCTTTCCAATCGATGAATCACTCACATATACATAAATTCGTATTCCTATCTGTTTATTTGTTTGTTTGTTTGTTCACAATTCGATTAATATATGCAAAAAGTCCATTATTTAATGTTTCCTTCATTCCTATATATAGTATAATTCTTGCAAAATATACGATTAAGAGCTGACGTCATTTGCATGTTATATTAATGAAAATCGATTTTATTAAATAGCGGTGTGTTAGTTAATGTTTATAGTGTCTCTCACTATATTGTTTTAAGTGTTCTATTAAAGTTTCTTATTTAAATTTGACTTATATTGATAACATATTTAATTTAATTTATTTTTACAGACATCGATTTTTTTATAAACCGGTTTGAGTTATTTCTCCTGGACGCTAAGTTTGTTCTTTTTGTTTTTTGTTTTCTTTTTCGGCAGATATTAAAACTAAATACTTTTAAGCATTATTTTTGGAATTAGTTTAAATAAAATAATTTTCGTGATTTCGCAATTAACGTTGTAGTCCAGTGGATTTTTATTTTAAAATAAACAAACAATCCAATTCAACTACAACAAAAAAAAAAACTTTCAATTTTTACCAGCTTTTTTCTTCACATTTTTTGCCATCGTAACTAATTTTTTTTTCTTTAATAAATAAATCAAAACTCATCATTTTTATAAATAAAAACGTGCATTTCGATTAACACAAATTCTACTTTGGTATTTTTGAAACTGAATTATTTACAGTTTGTTTTCGTTGCAACAGATCGTAAAGACAAATCTTTCTAGACTGAGGTAGCATATTGAAATTCGCTTAAACTGGAATATAGTCATAAAAAGGGTGTTTAATATCCGGAGAATAGCTTCTCTTCGTATCCCTTCTATCGAAATATCTGGCGGAGAGTTTGTCACGTACTTCTTTTTTTCGGGGGGTGGGAGTTTACAGTTTCGTGTTTTCATTCGTTCTTTTATTTTTGAAATTTTTGTTGGAGTAAATATGGAGTTGCCATATAATAATGAAAAACTGGTCAATATTCTTAGTATAGCAGGTGTGGTCAAACCAAACTTCATGTCGACCCTGGCAACGCTGGGTATCCATGGTAGTATATATATATATATATATATATATATATATATATATATATATATATATATATATGTTATTTATTTGTTTTTGTTTTTCACGATACGTTTTGAATGAATTCAATTATTTATACGTAAAAGTTATTTATGCATAAGTTAGCTCGTCGGCATTCCCCGGCGATTAACAATAAACTACCCCCCTGCAAGGGAGAAGACAAACCTCGGGAGGGTGAACCTCCTAGATCTGCGCAAGACCAGGGGCATAGCTCGATCAACAGAGAATCTTAGCAATGACTTAGACTCTGTTGGCTTTGGTGCCGAGGAAAATACTCTTTTTTCTTCCGTTGCTTAAGTTTGTATAGAGACGTTGTTATTCTTTTAATACAGCCATTTCCTTAACAAATTTGATTCTTCAGATGTCTTCGTAACTTCAAATTTTCTTGACCTTTTTTGCCAGGAACAAGGTGTAGTATCTGTTCTGATACTACACTTCGCATTTTCTGTCCTTGGTCAATGGAGGTGGAGGAGAAATCCTTCATGATTGAAACAATTTTTATTTTTGTTCCTATCCAGAGTGCCCCCTTTTGGGGAGCTTGATGTTCCCCCACGTTAAAAAGCAACCTTGTGTCTAACTCTGCCTTCGTGGGGAGGCAAGTGATTAGCAAGTTCAAGTGCACTTGCCGAGTTTCAGCTGATGCCCTCTTCATGATAATTAAGACAGTTAAGTTGATGGTAAAAGTGTGACGTGTATCACTTATAATAACGTAATCGTGTAACTTGAACGATGAAATCGCATAACGGCAACAAATGTAGACGAAAGTAGGTAATTCAATTGTCTCTTGTCAGTTATATTGGTTGTAATAAAACGATTCTTAGTTCTCGACTTCAGTTTATAGCCGAGACAAATGGAATATAAACATCAGGTTCAGACGGTTTATGAGGTAGTGCGATTTTAAAAAGCCACCTCGCAATGGGAGTAATTAGTTCTTTTTTTTCTAAGTTAATTCAATGAAGACACAGCATATAAAACATAAGTAAATAGGCATAAACTGATAGACTGATAATGATTGCAAGGCCTTGTCAGACGAGTGCCACTCCCTCAGTCACTGAAAGTTCATGTGCCCGAAGATGACTTTTTAGTCCTGTCAGCAACTTGCACACCCTCAAGCAGACATGACACTGAAGACGGTCATTGGTATACATTTTTTTTACACAGAAATCACCACTTATCAAAGTCCGGATGCCAGTCGAGGATAAGGGTTAATGGGTATACATTAATCAATGTGATTATAGCGTAGTAAACATAAGTAATGGGAATTTTGTAAATTGGATTACTTAGGGGGACGGTTCATCAAGAACTTGTTTACATTGGACTTGAAGACAATCAGATTGTAGTCAGCTGGAAAGCAGGCAATGGGAAGACTGTTCCACAGGCATGCAGTTCTAAGAAAGAAGCTTTGTTCATGGAATCTACATTTAGGTTTAGGCACATGGTCCAGAATCCATTCACCAAATGGCAATACAGCAGCCCCAGTACTTTGCACCTGCTGATAGGACAGCCTCCTTAGTGGTTAATACAAGGCTCGGGTCCGTGACTATCAGGGGGATAACGTGAGCCCAGTTGAAACGTTTACTTCCAACACCCTTACTAGTGACATGCCCACAAGGATATACAAAGAAACAAAATTTCCAACATCTCTGGCAGCTGTTCACACAAAATACTGCCAACCTAGTGTACAGCTTTTTCTTCTCTCTTTGTCAGAAAAATCACTCATTGAAAAAATGAGGACCGAGGGACAAATAAGGAGAAGCGAGAGTTACGAGAACTGCCAAGAATGCATCCACAATCCATTTACTCTCCATTAAAAAAAAAGAATAAAGGGACTTATTAATATTTACTTAGTATAAGTACGTAGCTTTAATTTGAAGTTAAAGATATAACTGGAAGATACCTTCCCCTCCCATATTTACATGTGAGTTTATATAGTGGAATAAACAACACACTGTTAATTATAGATTTCATAATTTTCTTTTTGAATAGTCTTCATAAATTTGCATTTTAAGAACTAACTGAAAAAAGCTTATATTAAACAAAATTAAAAGAATAAGAAAGTATAAAAATAATTTAGCACATAAAACAGGTGGCGATTATCTCGTGTTGAAATATGATCCCCAAACATGTAATCTGAAGAAAGAAAGCCTCGCAGGCGGCATTGAATTTTAGCGACTTTGGTCAACAAGAGATTATGAACAAAATAAAACAAAATAAAATAAATAGTTACAAATTACTTTTTTTTTTTACCTTACTAGTACATAGGTATTAACAAATATTCACAAGGACTAGCTTTAACGCGGTATACTTCCTTCCTAAAAGGCATGTTTTCGGGGTGAGAGTGCTAGTGTGTGTGTGTGTGTGTGTGTGTGTGTGTGAGAGAGAGAGAGAGAGAGAGAGAGATGGTAGGAGGGGGGACCTACCGTGCAAGACTTACGCCTTATATTATAGAGAAAAATAAAGCCATATACATAAAAGTACACGCACACACACACACACACACACACACATATATATATACATACATACAAATACACAAATATACATATATATATACACACATGCATAAACAATACATACACATGCATACATATACGTACACATATGCATAATACACATATACATACACATATATACATATACACATGCATACACACATATACACATACATATACGTACACATATATACATATGTACATACACACATACACATACAAATACCTACATACATATACATATATATATGCATATATAAACATGCATATATATATATATACATACACACAAACATATATATACATATATACATACGCATCAACATATATACACACATATAAACATATATACACACATACACACATATATACATACATATGTATACACATAGACATACATACACATATACATATATAAACTTCCAGCCTTTCAGGCCTACATGCGTCACAACTTTTCTATCACCACAGGACTATTTTCTTTTGTTTTAAAGACAACTGTCTTAGGGAGTATCTAAACAAAGATGTTATTGTACGGCAACTAAGTCTCTCTCTCGGTTCAAAATATTGAGATCCAGCAACAAGCAAGAGCAAGATAGCCAGCAACAGGTCAAACTGCAGACCAGCTTAATATGGGTACTGGTCTTCTGCTTTATGTTTTTTTTAAATCAGAGATTTGCTTCTCCCAGAGGGGTTGCCTTCACCACGGTTTATGGGTGCCATCTCCACTCCGCATATGCATGCAAATGAACACTTGCACGCACGCATACATGCATACATTCACATGCACGCAAACATAAATACGCATGTACACACACATGCACACAAACACACATAGACGCACACATATACGAATATATATACAAATATATATACACACGTACACTTACACGTACATTTAGAATATACATGGAGGAGCGTTCCAAACGGCATAAATCCTCAATTATCATGACGACGATGATTATGATGGTACGATAAAATAAGTTTGACATGAATAAAAAAGAAAAATAATCCAATACACACAATTCGTAGAAGAGACAGTCACTCGTTGCAGTGTTTGTGCAACTTTCAAATTGAAGACGCGTTACAGCGGCATAAATCCTCAATGATCATGACGACGATGATTATGATGGTACGATTAAATAAATTTGACATGAATAAAAAAGAAAAACAATCTAATACACACAATTCGTAGAATAGACAGTCATTCGTTACAGATAGACTCATACATAGATACATGATGATTGCAACGTCTTGTCAGACGAGTGCCTCTCCCTCAGACATTTAAAATCCATGAGCCCAAATGTCTGAAGGAGTATCTATACAAATATGATGTTACAGAGTCTTAGCTTTGTACGACAGCTAAGTCTCTCTCTCGGTTCAAAATGTTGAGATCCAGCAACAAGCAAGAGCAAGATAGCCAGCAACAAATTAAACTGCAGACCAGCTTAATGCGGGTACTGGTCTTCCGCTTTATGGTTTTTTAAATCAGAGATTTACTTCTCCTAGAAAGGTTGCCTTCACCACGGCTTACGGGAGCCCTCTCTACCCCAATACACATATATACACACACACAAATATACACGGTGCTAGTTGGCCGTTGACCCAGAAAAAGAGTTCATTCGCCCTTTGGATAGATAGATAGATAGATAGATAGATAGATACATACATACATACATACATACATACATACAATCACTAGTGAGGAGAGGGGGAGGGTTCATCCGGTCACAACATAAACCATCAACTGTATGGCGTACATTTATTACTGTTTACTTTCTTTGTTGCGATGACCTGATCGATGGCAAAAGTTCGTGAACCATTTTTTAAATTGATTATTCAAATTCAAAGTACGTACAAATAGTATTAGAAACAAATGTTCCGACATTTTTAGCTTACTTTTTTTCCAGGCGAATTAAACACCATATTTACTAATAATAACCTGAACATTTTCACTAGTGATAGGACGATTCCAATATTTTCCCCGATTCTGATACAATTACTCATTCTGTTCTAAATTCGCGATTCCGGCACAATTACCGATTTTGATTCTTTTTATATTTTTAAATATATATATATGAGATTTTTTTTAAATTTTCGAATTACCGTAAAATCCTGTATGATTTGTTCATATATTTTCGCAAAAATAAAAATACATTGAGAAGGTACATTACCGAATAGATTTTTATAATTATTTAAAAAAAAAACCTAACTGATTGAAAATAATAAATTTTTTTCAAAAAACGTAACTGATTGAAAATAATTATTTTTTTTCAAAAAACGTGACTGATTGAAAATAATTATTTTTTTCAAAAAAAGTAACTGGTTGAAAATAATAATTTTTTTTCAAAAATCGTGACTGATTGAAAATAATAATTTTTTTTTTCAAAAAACGTAACTGATTGAAAATAATTTTTTTTCAAAAACGTGACTGATTGAAAATAATTATTTTTTTCAAAAAACGTGACTGATTGAAAATAATTATTTTTTTTTCAAAAAACGTAACTGATTGAAAATAATTATTTAAAAAAAAACGTGACTGATTGAAAATAATTATATTTTTTCAAAAAACATAACTGATTGAAAATAATTTTTTTCAAAAAACGTGACTGATTGAAAATAATTATATTTTTTCAAAAAACATAACTGATTTAAAATAATTTTTTTTTTCAAAAAACGTGACTGATTGAAAATAATTATATTTTTTCAAGAAACGTAACTGATTGAAAATAATTATTTGTTTTCAAAAAAACGTAACTGATTGAAAATAATTATTCTTTTAAAAAAACGTGACTGCTTGAAAATTATATTTTTTTTTCAAAAAACGTGACTGATTGAAAATAATTTTTTTCAAAAAACGTAACTGATTGAAAATAATAATTTCTTTTTCAAAAAACGTGACTGATTGAAAATAATTATTTTTTTCAAAAAACGTGACTGATTGAAAATAATAATTTTTTTTTCAAAAAACATAACTGATTCAAAATAATAATTTAAAAAAAAACGTGACTGATTGAAAATAATTATATTTTTTCAAAAAACATAACTGATTGAAAATAATTTAAAAAAAAAAAACGTGATTGATTGAAAATAATTATATTTTTTCAAGAAACGTAACTGATTGAAAATAATTATTTGTTTTCAAAAAAACGTAACTGATTGAAAATAATTATTCTTTTAAAAAAACGTGACTGATTGAAAATTATATTTTTTTTCAAAAAACGTGACTGATTGAAAATAATAATTTTTTTTCAAAAAACGTGACTGATTGAAAATAATTATTTTTTTCAAAAAAAGTAACTGATTGAAAATAATAATTTTTTTTCAAAAATCGTGACTGATTGAAAATAATAATTTTTTTTCAAAAAACGTAACTGATTGAAAATAATAATTTGTTTTTCAAAAAACGTGACTGATTGAAAATAATTATTTTTTTCAAAAAACGTGACTGATTGAAAATAATAATTTTTTTTTTCAAAAAACGTAACTGATTGAAAATAATTTATTTAAAAAAAACACGTGACTGATTGAAAATAATAATTTCTTTTTCAAAAAACATAACTGATTTAAAATAATTTTTTTTCAAAAAACGTGACTGATTGAAAATAATAATTTTTTTTTTCAAAAAACGTGACTGATTGAAAATAATTATTTTTTTTTTCAAAAAACGTGACTGATTGAAAATTATATATTTAAAAAAAAAACATAACTGATTGAAAATAATGATTTTTATAAAATCTTTTTAAAAATTTCATCTATATTTTTCCCTATTGCTTCACTAATGCGTTTACCTGTGCCATTTTTTTTACCGTGCCATTTCTTCGGGTTCCATTTTTACTTAAATTCGTTTAACGTTACATAAATTTATTTTACTGATAGTTTTGAAACCTTGAATATTTATTGTTTAATCATTAGTACTAACAATGGACATTAATAAATAAATAAAAGAATCATTTCGGGAATCGGAAATTCGATATCGATTCGATAACCTAAACTGTTCCGATTTTTCCGATTCCCGATTCCGATTAATCGTCTCAACACTATTATGGCCGCCTTTCTCAGATCTCATTCCAGAAAGAAGAGAATCGGATTTGCTGGTAACGGTTGGAGGGTTAAGAATGAAATCGTCAGCGATGTTTCTTGTACTTGCCAAAACAGAAATATAGTTGAGTGGGGTGGCCGTAAGCAACTAACAGAGCACTCACATTGCAGCTGTGAAGACCTACTTGCTTTGATGGTGGATAGAGCGAGATGGCGTGAGAGAGTCAAGAAGATCTGCGACCCTACCACTGGGCAGGAGTTGCGAGAAGCATCTTATCCTGCCTTGACTCTGTAACATAGTGGGGGATGCCCTTTTCTCTTCACTGCAACAACTTTCTCACAGGAGGGACGTTGTGACCCTGTCTTTGTTCATTCGCTATTTCCACGCCAAGTGCTCGTCTGAGCTCCAATCTCTGGTTCTCCCTCGCCAATCTTTCTCGATAAACACCTGTCTAGCTGAAACCACTGTCACTAACTTTCCCCACTCTTTAACTGTGCCTAAATCCAAACGTAGATTCCATGAGCAACCCTTCTTTCTTAGAACGGCACGCCTGTGGAACTTTTTTCCGTTTGCCTGTTTCCCAGCTGATTACAACTTGGTTGTCTTCAAGTCTAACATAAACAAATTTATGATGAACCGCCCCCTTAAGTAATCCAATCTACCAAATTTCCATTAATAACAACTACTACGTTATAATCCCATTGATTACTGTGCACTCAATAACCCTCATCCTCGAGTGGCCTCAGCGCCTTGATAAGTGATGACACCTTTGTAAAAAAAAGTAAAAAAAATAATGATTTATACAGTGTCGATAGAGTGCCCAGAAAAAAGATTCTCACTTGTAAACAAAACACGCAGTTTAAGTTTTTAGAAATGAATTCCCGCGCGTTTTTGCCGTGACGTCATTAGGGACGGCCATTGAATGTGGCGCTCCTGAGATATAACAATATACTGCGACATTGTTTGTTTTTGTTTTGTTTTGTTTTGTTTTGTAATCATGTACCTTTACATAGGCGCAGGGGTGGGGTCTGATAACAAAGAGGTCGTGATTCCAGTAGATATTCGCTTAATGAAGTTTAAAAGTACAAAAAAAAGCCTTGAACAGAGTTACTTCTGACGTCATGTGGGAAAAATAAACGAGAGAGAGAGAGAGAGAGAGAGAGAGAGAGAGAGAGAGAGAGAGAGAGAGAGAGAGAGAGAATAGCTCATTTTTTTCATAGTACTTTTATCTTATTTAAGAATGTCGGTCTACTCCGTGAGAAAGTTTCCTGAAATTGAAAAAAATAATTTTGCCGACAAGACTTATGTGAAATTCAGTCCTTTTATTCTGCCCCATTCTCTCACTCCATCTTATTGTTATAGCCTCGCTGACCGCAAATAATCAAGACAAACAGTGGTATAGTTAACAAAAAGTGCAAAAGTATGTTTCAGAAGTATACATCATGATTCTGAGACCATAACTGCTACGAATCGCTGTAACTTACTTCCTTTCCACCACAGGAAGATATGACACATGGTCAGAAAGTGGGAAGAGTCAAACCAGCGGCCCATAAAGGAGAAGCACTTTGGAGTGGGCAACCCAATCGGCATTCCCCAGTCAGGGCATCTTAGGCAGTAACAAAGAAACTCACTGCATCCAAAAGACAGGAGGTAAGGTCTGGTAGGGTGGACCTCTTAGGACTACACAGAACGAATGACTCAGCCCGTCAGATAAAAGGCCACCGAAATGACCCAATTTCTGCCGGACTGATTGTTGAGATTGAAATCTCGATTGGCATATGTCAGCGATCGCAGCCCGACGCCAACCGAATGGTAGCCCCCCCCCCATAACGAGTTAAATGTAATTATGTTTATAGTTTGGGCAAGTCCATTATTCCTGAAATAGATAAATCAGCTTACCCCAAAGCACTTATCTCTATCTATATACAGGTATGGTTGCATGTTTATATATTTGTATATACATGCAAATTAACTGGCAGTTATGAATGAACATAGCTGCAAGGCGTAAGGGATCGTAATGTGGGCTATGTTTGGATTAATTTTGTTTTAAAAAATAAACAAACAAACAATGAGGTAGAAACCATCTGTGAAATTTCAAATACCTCCGATTTTTGTGAAATTTAACAATAGATATTAAGCATCATGTAATAAAAATTCATCATATTTTTTATTTTTTTTATTACATTTTCACCCCAAACAAGGCACATTGCCACTTTGATGTAGGAGCTACTATTAGGGACACAAGCTACAGGGGTACTATGTGGAGAGTTGGGCAGCAAGACGTCGGTTCACGTTACACTTGAACTTCTGCATGTCAGTACAGTTGGGGAAGCAGGAACCCGGAAAGGAATTCCAAAGTCTAGCGGATCTGGGGAAGAAACTACTGGAGTAGAAGGCTCTCGTACATTTAGGGATCTCTACTGTGAAGGGGTGGGATTTTGCTGCTTGTCGGGTTTGCCGGGGGTATTTACGTAGAGGGGGTACAAGTGTTTGCTGTTCGTCGGAGCATTCACCGTTAAAGTACTTGTAGAACAGGCAGAAGGATGCTACATTTCGTTGATGGGACAGAGGCTGAAGCTTGGATGACAGTTCAGGACCTATCAGGTTGGCGACTCTCTTTTGAACCTTGTCTAAGAGTGAGAGACTAGTAGCAGATGCACCAGCCCAAATATGACAAACAATACTCCATACATGGGCGAATGGTGGCCTTATAGAGGTACAGGGTACTTTTGGGTGTTAGTAGCTTTCTGTGTATTTTTAAGGGTTTTAAGGGAGAATAACCTCGCATTTGATAGAAAATTCAAGTTTTCTCATTCGATAATTCTATTCTACTAATAGATCAGGCTGTCTGAAGATATTAACTTCTTGACCTAAAATGCACCAAACATTGATGACATTGTTAAATAGGTGAAAACCAAACTCTTCAAACAGGATCATTTTCGACAATGACGAAATTGAAAATTGTCTCAGTCTAGAAAGATTTCTTCGATACTGCCCGACGACAGAAAAGATTGTGTGTAGTAGCAAAAAAAAAAAAAAAAAAAAAGAAAAAAAAAAGAAGTATACTATACACTCCTAATCAATAAAAACCAAGGAATATGTCGGTTTTTTTAGAAAGTATTTCGTATTTTCAATCAGCATCATATCATATGACTCCAAAGATTATTTTGTTGGCATTAGTTTCCCCGATAATTTTCTAGTCATAAATGTTTCTAGAACGACATCGGGTGGTTACGGGAGTGTCCACGAAAATGTTGTAAGATGTTGACAGTAAAAGTGATTTTTGTGGAACGAACTGGAATCGAACTTTTAACACCCATATCGTCAGTCCGTATCATTAACCACTAGATCATCGTCACTTTTACGTAATTACAATAAATAGGAATGAAAAAAAAATATTTAGATTACTTAACGGGTTAAGATCCAGTACAACTTCAGTAAAGGGAGGTAATACAAACCATCAAGCAAGATTGTCTGATTTCTGTCTAAGCTTAGATCTTAAATTTCAGACATTTTCTTGCTTATTTGACCTTTTTTTTTTTTTTTTTACACAGTGATCACCACTTATCAAGGCCCGGAAGCCACTCAGGGATAAGGTTTATTGCAAGTACATTACGTTAGTGTGGAGATTTGATGAAGTGTTTACTTAAGGGGGCGGTTCATTAGGAATTTGTTAACATTGGACTTGAAGACATCCAAGTTGTAGTCCGGTGGGAAGCAGGCAGACGGAACAGAGTTCCACAGGCGTGCAGTTCTAAGAAAGAAGCTTTGTTCATGGAATCCACGTTTTGATTTAGGCACAGATATAGAGTGGGGGAAATTATTCACAGTGGATTAAGCTAGACGGGTGTTTTTCGTGAAAGATTGGCGAGGGGGGACCAGAGATTGGAGTTCAGACGAGCACCTGCCATGGAAATAACGATAAAACAAGGATAGGCTCGCAACGTCTCTTCTGTGGGAGAGAGGTTGCAGGGCAGAGAAAAGGGCATCCCCCACTAAGCCACGAAGTCTATTTTGTACTCTGTCAAGGCAGGATAGGCTGTTTTTAGCAGCTCCTGCCCAGATATGGCAACAGTATTCCATCCTTGGACGTACTTGGCTTCTGCTTTAATTGGCAACGCTGGTTCTTATCTTTTGTTCATAGATTTAAACGATAATTAAATTTTTAACAAAGTATTTATCCGATTAAAAAAAAGAAAAGAAACACAGATGGAAGTAAAGAGACTCCCAGACAACACCACGTAGGTACAGATAGTGATACGAGGTGCCTTCAATAAGTTTACTGACTTTTTGATACATGCATTTAAAATTATCGTAGACACTTAATAATTCAATATATTACTGCTATACATTTTTATGATTTCATATTCAAATGAACAGCTACAGTAGGAATTGGGATACACCCTACTAAAGCCTGATTGTTACAGCTGGTGAATTTCAAAAATGCAATCTGGACGTGAGGACACTTTAGAAGAACGACATGCGATAAAATTATGCTTTAAATTTGGGGGGGGGAGGGGGGAACGCCACAGAAACGTATGGAAAGCTCTTGGACAATCTTGCATGAATCAAGCAGCAGTTTTTGAGTGGCATAAGAGATTCAAGAAAGGCAGGGAGTCTGTGAGGAATGATGAGAAATGTGAGAGCAGTAAGGAATAAGAACACCAGAGTTGATTGGTCAAATAAAGAATTTCATGGATAAGGACCGTCGTGTGTCTATAGAGACAATAAGTGCACAGTTTGATGTCAGTGTTGGAATTGTACACACAGTTATTCGTGAGGAGCTGAAGATGCGGAAGATTTGCGTGAAGTTTATCCGCAGAGTACTCTATCCTTGTCACAGACTATTTGAGCAAGATGGACATCAAGACAGTTCCTCATCCTCCCTACAGTCCTGACCTTGCTCCCTGTGACTTTTGGTTATTCTCCAAGTTCAAGGAAAACCTTAGAGGCTGTCGTCATGAGACAATTGAGGAGATGAAAGGGGTTGCGACCAGGGTCATTGACACACTTGCGAAAAAGGACTTTCATGGTGTCTTGCAGATGTTTTTGGAACAGTACAATAAGTGCATTGCAGCTGGAGGAGATCACTTTAAAGTGGACTAGAGTTTCAATAAAAAGTGCCCATACGAAAAATTTTTTCTGCGTATTTTGCAGGAATTAGAACCCCGCAAACAGGTTAACTTAAATACATCAACACAGAAATCAAATTTTTATAGAGTTAAAAAACAGACACTTGAAAGTAATTATGCGATTTAACTTTTTAAATTTTGTTAACTGATTAAGCCATAATCCCGGACAAGTGGTTCGGACAGCTATAAAAAAAAAAAAAAAAAAAAAACACACACACACACACACACACACACACACACACACACACACACACACACACACACACACACACACACACACACACACACACACACACACACACACACACACACACACACACACACACACACACACACACACACACACACACACACACACACACACACACACACACACACACACACACACACACACACACACACACACACACACACACACACACACACACACACACACACACACACACACACACACACACACACACACACACACGCACACACACACACACACACACACACACACACACACACACACACACACACACACACACACACACACACACACACACACACACACACACACACACACACACACACACACACACACACACACACACACACACACACACACACACACACACACACACACACACACACACACACACACACACACACACACACACACACACACACACACACACACACACACACACACACACACACACACACACACACACACACACACACACACACACACACACACACACACACACACACACACACACACACACACACACACACACACACACACACACACACACACACACACACACACACACACACACACACACACACTTGATGACCTGATTATCTGAATAATAACCTGTCAACAAAGACATAGTATTATGAAAAACACAATATATCAAGGCTGTTAACTTTTTGTATCTCTTAGTATTTATAATTCTTATATAGATAGAAAACCTATTTTGCTTATGTCCACTACATTCCAAAACTTATAAACATTATTTGTCCTAATTTTATTTATTGCGGACTATTATCCTCATCTTAGTTGTTTCACGACGTTTCGGCCAACTATTCCACTGGCCTTCGTCAGGTGGTAACCGCGACAGGATAGGAACTCCGAATCTATTAACTGCATTCACTGCAATTACTGCCTTCCATAGTTGTCGTCCCACCAGGTTTTAGCCAAGTAAGCCTCTGGCCGGTTTTGGGTAGGATTACTTGGCCCAAATGTGGTGAGACGACAACAACTACGGAAGGCAGTAATTGCAGTGGATGCAGTTAGGTTATTCAGAGTTCCTATTCCGTCGCGGTTACCACCTGACGAAGGCCAGAGGGAGGGGGGAATAAAAAATAATAAATGTTACTCATTTCAATAATGAATTCAAGTTAAATCATATATATTATTTGTCCATGTAACACAATCTAATTTTCATACCGATAATAATAATAACGTCCTTTCATAATAACTTCATTAAATAAACATCTAACTTTTAATTATAATAGCTGATCTTATAATCGATTATTAGTAAGGTGTCTTGGCATCTTCCGGAAGGATAATATGTAACAAATGTAACCTTTATCCTATTTTGTGTGTCTTATCGAACGCGAGAATCTATGTGGAACTTGGGAATCTATGCGAAATTTCGAACGTAACTCTTCATTTAATCCACCGGGGGTAGATTGCACTCGTTCCATCAGCCATGACCAAATAGAAGTCTTTAGTAATTCGTATTTGTATTTTTAGTATCGTCTGTACAGAATCCTAAAATTCCACCCACTTGAAGTCTGTCAGTTAAAACTGATAATTATTTTGCATTTTTATCCGTTCTGCAATATGTTAGAGCCAGTGGCGATATGGATAAAAGGTAATACGCGATGATAAGTACCATGTAATAACCAGGCCTAAGTGACAGTTTTCTTTAGATGTATCGTGTGTAACTCGGGAGCATTTATATAGAATTTGTAGGAGATTTCGAACAAAAGTCTTTATTTAATCGACGAGGGTAGATTGTTTTCATTCCGTCAGTCATGACCGAGTAGAAGTCTTAAATAAAGCTAGTTTTCCCCCTTTTCATCTCGAGTAGTGCACACTTTTTCATTCCCAATGTCCTGGCTGAATATTCTGGTTGGGTTTATCAACTTTTTCTATTATTATTATTATTATTATTATTTTTATTTTTTATTTTTATTTTTTTTTTTTTTTACTAGGGAGCAGTCACACAAGCCGTCATCAAAGATTGCCCTTTAAGAACAACCTGGAGTCTGAGTGACAACAAGTCTTCCTAGATTTCCAGCACCCCCCCCCTCTTTCGATAACCTTCGCAAACGAATTTGTGTTATCGCAAAAGACGCTTACCATTCATTACTCGTTGGCGGCGACCATTGATCTTCACCTTGATTTGGTCGAGAATAAGCCTCCCCCAACGTCCCACTCTTCTTTTCACTCAGCCAGCGGAGGTCTTGCTAGTGCTTTCCCTCCGGTCTTTCCATCCTCCCTGACTCTCATTATTCGGTGTGATGGTCCGCTCAGTGCGGCACTCGTAAAAAATTGGTATGGCGGTATCTTACAATTATACAGTTTCAGTTTTCATGATTCCATGCGATGTCTCTTTGTGTTTGTAGTCGTTTCTGTGTCCATTTGTGTGTAGTTTATGTGTTGGTGTTAGTCTCCACATTCAAGGGGTTCCTTAATATTTCTGCAGTTTTCATTATTGAGATTACTTCATGACCACCCCTCTGATTCCAATCTCCTCCATTTTGTTTTCAAAGTTTTCTGATATCGTCCCTGGTGCTCCTATTATTAGTAGTGTTATATTAACTGTCTTCATTTTCCAGATCCTTTTGAACTCTCTGGCCAGATCCATGTATTTGTTCCGCTTTTCATTCTCTTTGATCTTCACTCTGTTGTCTGCTGGAACGGCAACATCTACAATCTGGCAGGACTTTTTCTTCTTGTTAACTATTATGACATCAGGGTTTCTTGCTTGGATGAGTTTATCCGTTTATGTCCATGTCCCATAGGATCTTGTGACTTTCTGATCGTGTCTATTTTTATATTCTTTTTGGACCAGTTTGCTGCATTCGCTTATTTTATGGTTTATCATTTCGTCTCTTTGCTCACAGAGTCTGGTCTTGCTGTTTTTCTTGTGTTTTGTCGATCTTTGAGTTGATATGGTTGGTTCTTATCGAGTTATATTGTGCTGCAGTTATTAGGAACCCAATTTCTCAGTTTACGTGTCCTTTTCGCATCCATGTCCAAGTGTTTTCGTTATTCTCATCTTTTGTTATCCTCATGAATCTTCCATGTAGTTGTTTTTCTTCACATTTTTCTTTTCTCGTTTTATTCTTTGTCTCTCTGTTTTCTGTTTTTTCAGTGTCTCTCGTTGCCATGATTATTTTTTTCAGTGTTTTGCATTATGTATTTTCTAGTTCTTTTTGTGTATCATACACACAGTCTTCTATAATAACCAGTCCTTTCCCGCCGTCTTTCCTTTTCACATAGAATCAGTCAACATTGTCCTTTGGGTGTAGTGCATTGTGCATTGTGCATGATCATGAGTTTCCTGGTTTTCTGATCCAGCTGTATTATTATTATTATTATTGGCTCACATGGAGCTTTCCCACAAGTCATCAGAGATCTGATTGGAAACCTGTGGTGTTCTCTGGAATCTGAGTAACAACAAGTCTCCCCAGACGTCCAGCTATCTTCACCTCCTTTGATAGCATTTGCAAATAAATTTGCGTCATCGCAATAGCCTCTTACCATTGATTTCTCGCTGGCAACGGCCATTGGTCTATACTGAAATTTGAGTGGCACTAAGCCTCCCCAAGATCCCAGTTCTCTTCGCGCTTGTCTAGCGGAGGTCTGGTCAGCGCTCTCTCCTTGGTCTTTCCATCCTCCTTGACCCTTCTTGGCTCTTTGTTTTCACTTTTTTTGTGGGGGGATGGTGCTAAGACAATGGGAGCGGTGGCATGATGGGAGTGTAGAACTTGTAGATATGCAGCTTCAGTGTTCTTCATTCCTTGTAACGCTTCTTCATCATATTGTATACTTGTATTATTCTCTGCATTCAAGTATTTCAGCCGTTTTCATTATCGTTAGCCGTTGTATTTTTGCAGCCTTTCCTCTGATTCCAATTTCTCCTATTCTTTTTTCAAAGTTTTTCAGAATTGTTCCTAGTGCTCCTACTATTATAGGTGTTATTTTGATTTTCTTCATCAGTCGAATTCCTTTTTAACTCTCTGGCTAATAATAATTATTATTTCTTGCTGACAATGACCATTGCTTTTCTCTAGAATTTAGGGGAATTGTGCAAAAAGCTTCTCTGAGCTCCCAGGATTTTTCGGGCTCTTCTGGAGATCTGGTTATTGCTCTTCCACCTCACAGTTTCCACCCTCCTTGATCACCCACGACTATTTTGTGTAGCACTAGCCGAGACCGGCACCATTTTTTTGTTGTGGTGGTGGTCGTCATGTTATTTCTGTTTTGGTTTATTTCTATTGCGACTTCCATGTGACTCGTCAGTGTCCGCCGTTTATTTGATTTGGTTATTATTGGCTCACAAACAGCTTTTACACAGGTCATCAAAGATCTCTCCTTGAAAACAACCTGTGGTGTTCCCTGGAAGCTAAGTGACAAAAAGTATCCCTAGATTTCCAGTACTGTCCACCTTATTCAATAACATTTGCAAGTTAATTTGCATCATCGCAACAGCCGCTTGCCATTGATTTCTCGTTGGCAGCGGCTATTGGTCTTCACTAGAATTTGAGTGGCAATAAGCCTCTCCAAGGTCCCAGTTCTCTCCGCATTTATCCAGCGGAGGTCTGGTCAGTGCTCTCTCCTCTGTCTTTCCTTCCTCCTTAACTACTTTTGTTGTGGGGGACAGTGATGTGGTAATGGGGGATGGGGGATGGGGGCGGGGTTAGAGAACTGCATCATGTTTGGTCCCTGCAGCAGTATGTCTGCCCCCTGCTTGTGGTCTCCAACTTAAAGGGGTTTCCTTAATATTTCAGCTGTTTTCATTATTGTTATTTATTGTATTTTTCCAGTCATTTCTCTGATTCCAATTTCTCCCATTATTTTTTCCAAGTTTTTCGGGATTGTTCTTAGTGCTCCTGCTATTATAAATATGATTTTGATTTTCTTCATCTTCCATATCCTTTTCAGCTCTCTGGCTAGCTCTGTGTATTTACTCCGTTTCTCTTTTCTTTTATATTCACCATGTGGTCAGCTGGAACAGCAAAGTCTACGATTTGACAGGATTTTTATTTCTTGTTAATTATTACGACATCCGGTCTTCTTGCTTGGATGGGTTTATCGGTTTGTATGTCCATGTCCCATAGGATTTTGTTGCCGCTTATGTTTGTACCACTTGCGTTAGTGCGTTCGAGATGCAGTTGCTTGCATAATTCCACGTGTACTGCCCTTCCCACTTGGTTGTGTCTGTTCTGGTATTCCTTTTGAGCCAGTTTGCTGCATTAACTTACTATATTGGTTATGTTTTCGTCTCCCTTCATGAATCTTCTGTATAGTTATTTTTCTTCCCATTTTTCTTTTCTCGTCTTATCCTTTATCTATCTGGTTTCTGTTTTGTCGATTTTTTTTCAGTGTCTCTCACTGCCATGATTATCCTTTCAGTATTTTGCATTATGTATTTTTTAATACTCTTCCGCCTTCCTAGAGTCGGTCAACGTCGTCTTTTGGGTGTAGTGCATTGTGGATGGTCATGAGTTTCCTGGTCTACTGATCGAGCTGTCTCAGTCCTTCTTTGGTCCGACCTATGAACGGCCCTGAGTATCTTACTAGTGACATTACCCATGTATTTATACCTTTTATTAGGGTTTTGCTATATAATTTTGTTTCTAGAAGTTTTCTTGTTCCCCGTAGGTATTCCTTTTCGATTTTCCCCCTCTCTCTCTCTCATTTCTGTGGCTTTGATGGTGTCTTCTTCCAGAACTCCCAAGTATTTATACAGGTCTTGTTCCCCTAGGGCTCTAATCTTCGTTTGGTTGGGTAGTTCCATACCTTCTGTTGTTTCCAGTTTTCCCCTTCTTATAAATAGTAGTGCGCATTTTCCATGCCAAACTCCATTTGGATATCCTGGCTGAAGATCCTAGTAGTGTTTATTAGTTTGTCTCTAGTTAATTTTCGGTCCTCGCAAAAAGTTTCTGGTCGTCCATTTACATTAGGTGGTTCATTTTTTTCTCTGTATTAGAGAACTTGTATCCAGTTGGCACATTATTATTATTATTATTATTATTATTATTATTACTATTATTATTATTATTATTATTATTATTATTATTATTATTATTATTATTATTATTTAGATCTGTAAAACTGTACTTAATTACTATTTTGTTTGCATAGTTATTTCCATGGAAGGTGCTTGACTAGGCTCATATCTCTGTTTTTTTCATGTAAAGTTTTCGCAAAAACACGTCTCTCTGTGATAATTAAAATGCCTTTCATCTTCTTCCCTCATCTCCCTCTATGCCTAGTGCAAGGCAAAATTTCAATTGATAAAAACTGCGAGACTGCTTCTCTATTGATTACGACTTAATCGAGTTTGTATCCAAATGTCAACAATTTTTTTTATAAACTGTCCATACCGTTGATCAGTGTTAGCACTTCTCATAGTTCCTCATCTCTCGACTGACATTCATTCCATCTTATTAATCGTCATCCTCGAGTTGCTCTTTGCTAAGTGGTAACCCAATAGTAAAAACAAAAAGAAAAACTATTTTGCTGATAGATTTAGGAAGCCAAATGGTCGCTGCCTATATCTTAAAATGTTTTTGTCTTTTTTAAAAAGAATATATGAATGTAGACATTAGGCTCAGCTTATTGTCCGGCTTGCACCCCTTCTTAGGTTATTAACCAAAACGCAGAGGTACCCATAAGAGGGCTACACCCAGTCCTTGACCTTGTTTCCTGAATAGGACAATAGACGCCGTCGCAACCATCTTCCTTTTTATCTAGTAAACGTGGGAACACTTGCTTATTAGTCTCATATGAATAGACTCCTTGTTCTGACAGGAGAATGGTACAAGTTTGATAGCTTGTCCGACTATTGCTTACGATTGGTAGTACAGGAATCCTAACTCTAAGGTAACGCTGCACTATCAGCAGTGATATAATATTGAGATAACTGTAGTGTCATATAGCGCATTAAAATGGGCTCTATACTTATCTTCGTTGGGCTTTTCCGAGATCACAAGTTCATAGATAATGATACGACTAATAGTCTACTTATGTGTATTTTGTCGTCTGATATCCAATAAACAGCCCATTTATCTAACCCACTCTAGCTAAATATGATATCGATGGCAATGAAAACAGACAGCAAAACGATCAAAATGTAATGTGATCAAACACCTTCCTGCATAACTCCCCAATTAGGATGCACATTTAAATCTGAATCCTAATCATAGAAGTCTTTTACGTGCCAGTGGTGATATGCTCTGTTTGCGGTGAATAAAAAGGCAAAAAGAAAACTTGTATGTCTGTATTTAGATTTAGATGTTGGAAACTTTTGCAGTGAGCTGTACTTTTAACACATTAAAAAGTGACCTTGTGTGTAATTTGGTTTTTTCAAGAAAGCAAGTAAATAGAAAAATTTATTGTGATTTATTCACAAATGAAAAAAAAAAAAAAACCCGTTTATGAGACGATGGTATATACAGACTGAGATAATGCTATGAATAAATAGACTTTTATATTCTGTCCGTAACATGCGATTCATTAGAACAAGATGAATAAATATAATAATCCCCCCCTCTCTCTCTCTCTTTTCTTTCCCTCCCATTTTAGAGATTTGGGAACGAGAGAGAGAGAGAGAGAGAGAGAGAGAGAGAGAGAGAGAGAGAGAGAGAGAGAGAGAGAGAGATGTCGATTAAACTACAGGTAAATTGAAATAAAAAAAATATATAAAATAAACTATGGAAAGAACCCAAGCGTGATAGACCAACGAAAAAGCCATTTGAAACCGAACCTGATGTTGATGTATTTATACGAAAAAAGCGCGCGCGCGAACACACACACACACACACACACACACACACACACACACACACACACACACATATATATATATATATATATATATATATATATATATATATATACATACATACATAAAAAAGGCTTCCTTCAGTCTTGACAGACTATGGATACCCATTGTAAGGATGCCTGTGCGTGAAATTTTTTTGTGGCAAGAGTTGCGCAAACTCCAACAACACCTCTCCTGAGTCTACATTGTTGAATACCAGTGGCAAGTGAAGATCCAGGACGATTGGAAACAAATGCCGAGATAAACGGAAAGCATATACAGCGCCCAGAATTCCCAAATGGTCACACATCTGGTACTAGCCAGGTTCAATGTTGCTTAACTTCGGTGATGTGACGGGAACCGGTGTGTCAACGTGATTAAATACATACATACATACAGACGCCGCAGATTAATTGCACCAACCCCAATAATATATACACCCATCTAAATGAAGATGTGCACATCCGTACATTGCTTTGCTCGAATATATCTACAACGATAATTTTACGTATATACATTTTAATACTCGCTCACCTAGATAAATTATATAAGATACTAACTAGAAATTGTACCCGATGTTGCCCGGTATTAAATTCCTTTAAAAATCAAGTAAAAAAAAACAAAAAAACAAAAACAAAAAAAGAAAAACGGACTGAGACTGAGACATGTGGTGACTCCTTTGAAAAAAATTGATTCATGATACTTGACTTTTGCATTTTAAACTTTAATTTAATCCATTATATATATAAAACAATTTTATAAAATCAAATGTAGGTGCAATGTAGACGAAAATCTACTGTGGACTAAGTCACTGCGGAGAGGTATGTGAAGCTTCCTCCCGGTGCACCGGATGGTTTCCCAACTAGAACAGATAATCTATCAATTTGATTGAAAAAAAAAAAAAAGGGGAGATTTCACCGATTTCGATGACGATAAAAAAAAAATGGGAGTGTGAAACATTCGTTGATCATTCAATTCCGGGCAACATTGGACCAACTCGCTAGTATATATATATATATATATATATATATATATATATATATATATATATATATATATATATATATATATATATATAGTATATATAGTATATATATATAGTATATATATATAGTATATATATAGTATATATATATATAGTATATATAGTATATAGTATATATATAGTATATATAGTATATATATATAGTATATATATATATAATATATATATATAGTATATATATATAGTATATATATAGTATAGTATATATATATAGTATAGTATATATATAGTATAGTATATATATATATAGTATATATATAGTATATATATAGTATAGTATATATATAGTATAGTATATATATAGTATATATATAGTATAGTATAGTATATATATAGTATATATATAGTATAGTATATATATAGTATATATATATATAGTATAGTATATATATATAGTATAGTATATATATAGTATAGTATATATATGTATAGCATAGTATATATATATAGTATAGTATATATATAGTATAGTATATATATGTATAGTATATATATATATATAGTATATATACATAGTATGGTATATATAAAAAATATATATAATATATATATATAGTATATCTATCTATCTATCTATCTATCTATCTATATATATATATATATATATGTATATATATATATATAGCATGTAAATAGACAGGGTCTCTAAATGAGCGAAATCTCAGTAAAATATATTCAAAGGTGCTGTTTTCTGAGTATTGTAGTTATGATAAGCTCAATAGGTGTAATTACCTAGAGCTATATATAAAAAGTGTATGAAATTATCAATCAAGTATAGGCGGAAACAACAAAATCATATTTATATGTACGATTGTTTTGGAATATCCGGAAATATTTTACTTATTTCTCGATGGTTTTAGTTGTAAATATCATATATTCCGAAACATGTTTCCTCTTATGAAAACTTGATTGATAATTTCTCTCTCTCTCTCTCTCTCTCTCTCTCTCTCTCTCTCTCTCTCTCTCTCTCTCTCTAACAAATAGCAAAATATATGAGCACAAAGTAGAGATTACGAAATCTAAGACAAATTTTAAGCTATTTTACTAGTTAGTTTTTTAGTGACAGTTGAACGTATTCTTCACAACCAACATTAATTAAACGGTCTGGTGTCGCTTCTTATACTAAGTTCAGTGTTGCACTTATACCCTCCATTAAAATCTCCCTTTACCCACTCCGCTCCCCTGCGGCTATAGGTCACGTTTTTCTTTTCCTTTCATTGCGCCGAATGGAAGGGTGTTCGGTTAAGATATTCACCCCAAATATACTGTTTGCTGATTGGTTTAACAACAATAATTAGAGGAAACGTTCGTCTCATTGCTTTCACCCCTCCCAGCACAAATCCATCAGCAGCAGATGGAGATGAGATTTCGGCTGCGTCCTTGTATCTATAGGAGAGGTTTTGAATGTCGGTTGCTTGAGTTGTGAACAGCATTTTCATCGTTCAATACGCACTTAAGATGGACGCACTTCTATGCCAGTCGGTTGGTCACGTTTGTTTGTAATATTACGTGCATGGCTCTTTCACGCTTAAGTTTGAAATTGTTCGTTGGTCTGTCACACTTAGATTTCAAATGGCATTGTAATCATTCTGTCACGTTTAGATTTAAAATGGCAATTTTGTTAGCTTGTCAATTTTTTTTTTTTTTATAGGGGAATCACCACTTATGAAGGCCCGAAGCTCGAGGATAAGGGAATTTAATTATTTTAGGGGACGGCTCCTCGAAAACTTGTTTACATTAGACTTGAAGACGACCATATTGTATTCGGCTGAAAAGCAGACCAGAGTTCCACGCGCGGGCAGTTCTAGAAAAGAAACTCTGTTCATGGAATCCACGTTTAGATTTAGGCACAGCTAGAGAGTGGAGGAAATTGTTGATAGTGGTTGGAGTTCAACGAGCGTGTTTGTAAAAGTTTGGCACAGGAGGGACCATAGATCGGAGCTCAGACGAGCACTCGCTATGAAAATAACGATAGAGCAGAGGCAGGCTAGAAACGTCTCTTCTGTGGAAGAGTAAAGGGAATCACTTACTAGCTTTCGAAATCGGTTTTGAACTTTGTCAAGGCATGATAGAGTGCTCCGAGCAGCTCCTGCCCAGACGTGGCAAGAATACTCCATCCTAGGACGTACTTGGCTTTTATACCGGTAGATTTGAAATACCAGTGTTGTTGGTCTGTCACGCTTAGATTTGAAAAAGAATTTTCT
>NC_136503.1:62362254-62372254 GCF_053919585.1 Euprymna scolopes | reverse complement strand
ATGCAATTGCATCTCTGTGCCCGTTTTACAAATATTTAAAATGTATGTAATCTGATGAACTCGTTCCACTTGTGCCCCATCGGCGTACATATATTCGACAAACCCGCTTAGCAACAAAATCTCACCCCTTCACTGTTGAGGCCCCTAAATGTCAGAAAGCTTTCTATTCTAATAATTTCTTCCATCGAACAGCTAGACTTTGGAATTCCCTTCCTGCTACCTGCTTCCTTGGCTGTACTGATATGTAGAAGTTTGAACGTAACGTAAACCAATATCTTGTTAATCTTTCCTAAACATGGTCCCCAATAGTAGTTCTTTACGTCCAAGTAGCGATATGTCTTGTTAGGGGTGTACTTGAGTAAAAAAAAGGCAGATTAAAACACGACATATGACCTTTTTCTGCTGATTTTCTATTCGTGTGATATTTAGGCACGTCATTCAAGCAACCTGGGATTCTTATGTCAAAAACAAGAGGTAACTCATTTTAATTTAGAAGAACTGTCATGCTGTTTTTTCTTTACGAAAAATCCTTGTAAAAAATGTTGTTTTATTTTCAAACTGCCGGGTCAAGATTTGAGGAAATTAGATAATTTTTTTGATATATTTACTTTTTATTGTCATTTATCTGAGCAAACATTTGCTACTAAAAGAAAAACCAAAACAAAATCAAACATTTACTATAACAAAACACTATAAAAACAAATCATAATACCATGAAAACAAAAACAAAGCAAATACTTACTATAAAAACAAAAAATATTTTCTATAAAAACAAAATATAATTACTATAAAAACAAAAAATACTTACTATAAAAACAAAATATAATTACTATAAAAACAAAAAAAAAAATACTTACTATAAAAACAAAATATAATTACTATAAAAACAAAAAAATACTTACTATAAAAACAAAAACAAACACTTACTATAAAGCAAACACTTACTATAAAACGAAGATATTCATTTACTAAAAACAAAAAACAAATACTTACTGTAAAAACAAGACATTTACTATTAAAAACTCTTAGTGTAAAAAGAAAACAAAAACTTACTATAAAAACAAAAAAACAAAAAACAAACACATATTAAAAAATAAAAAAAATAAAAAACAGACACTTTATAGGAACAAAAACAAAAACAAACGCTTACTATAAAAACAAAAAATCAAAAACAAACACTTACCATAAAACAAGAAAAAACAAACTTATTATAAAAACAAAAAATCAAAACCAAACACTTATTACAAAACAAAAACAGAACAAAAACTTACTATAAAAACAAACAAACATTATAAAACAGAAAAAAACATTTACGATTTAAAAAAAGTAAACAAATATTTGGCTTATAAATTAAAGAAACGTTTTTTTTTTCGTTTTCTGTTTTACGCGTATTTAAAAAAATATATTCCCCTAAGCCAGAAGAAAAATTCTTTATTGTGTACAAAGATTTTTAGCGGACATACAAACAAAAACAAACAGCAAGAGAAATTTTTCGTACCTTAATTTGTCGTGCCTAAATATCACACGAATAAAGAATCAACAGGAGCCGTTTGTCGTGCTTTAATTTGTCGTACAGAAATATTGCAAGTAACACCCTTTTTAAACAAATTATTTTGAAACCTTTAAACTGACTAATAAGTAATTCAACTTAGCTTCAATTATTATTCATCCCACGATCATTGGATACTTTAATCGGTAGGGGCCCATAACAGTGCAAGAGGCCGTGGCAGATAAATTACTAAATTTCTCTTTCTGTTTGACATTCTTCTAGAGGTTGAACTTTCTATATTCAGAAAGATACTAATATTGTGTTTACTTTTCACATGGACTGGACGTTGTTTCTAGTGACATACAATATGGTTTCCGTTCTGCTAGATCTACAGCAAATGTGCTTACTGTTATATCATAGGATTAGCGAATCTCCCGATGGTGGCTTTCTTTCTAGGGCAATTGCTCTTGACATATCAAAGGCACTTGATAAAGGATGGCATAACGGTCTATAAAATAAGATCTTCAGGTATGGTATAGTTGGGAATATCTTCTCAATTATTAAATAATTTCTCTCTGATAGGTTCATAAGAGTAGTGGTTGATGGGCAGAAGTCAGAAGATCACAGTATTTATGCTGGAGTTCTTCAGGGGTCCATCCTGGGCCTAACTCGTCTGAGCTTCAATCTATGCCCCCTTCACTAAACTTTCACGAGAAACACTCGTCTAACTGAAAACACTATCAATAATTTCCCCCACTCTTTATCTGTGCCTAAACCTAAATGTAGATTCCATGAACAAAGTTTCTTTCTTAGAACTGCATACCTGTGGAACTCTCTTCCGTTTGCATGCTTTCCAGTTGACTACAATATGGTTGTATTCAAGTACAAACATAAACAAGTTCTTGGTGATTTTTAAGTAATCCAATTTACCAAATTTACACTTCTAACGATTATTACTATGATATTGTCTCTTTGACCACGGTACACTATTTAACACTTATCCTCGAATGGCCTCTGGGCCTTGATAAGTGGTGATTCCTTTGTAAAAAAAAGATAATCATAAAGGAAAATGATAACGTATTTATTTTGACTATCTCACGCATCCAAACAATGGACTATCTGTCAGTACACCGCACCAGACAAATACCGTAAAAATCTCAATGGCACGGTGACCATTGACAAAGTTCGATTTTTTTAAGAGATTAGAGAGATAGATAGATAGATAGATAGAGATAGATAGAGAGAGAGAGAGAGAGAGAGAGAGAGAGAGCAGACTCACGCGTTCGTCGAATGTAACAGATAAACGTTTTTCTTCCCTTCCTTCTTTTCTTCCCTTCCTACTTTTCTCCCCTTCCTTCTTTCCATCTTTGCTTCTCCCCTTTCTTTGTCGATATTAATCCCTATATACGCAGTTTAGACCATAGCGTTATGCTTATTCTACGTCCCCAAATGCCAACGCGATTATTTTACAACATGCTTATAAGTGAATATATCTTTTTTTTCTCGTTTCAGATTTCATTGGTGTTTGAAAAAACAACATGACCCTCGCCACCAGTTCGTTATTCGTTGCCATCTTCTTCATCACTGTTGTAAGCGGCGTTCCTTCTCAGGACAAGAACGAGTCTGTACCCGAATGCTCATTCCAAACGCGACCAATGAATAATAAAAACCTCTTCACGATGAACAGTGTGCTGCTGGCAACCCAAGACATCGCAGTCATCATCAAACCATACACAGAGACCGGTTGCATTCTCCGGATGAGCCAATTCGTTTTGAAGTCCGCCGAAAGACAACTGCTCATTTACTTTGTGGCTTGCAGAGTGGCCCACCCGATCATCTTAGACACGGAGAATGTCACAACCATACCAGATAATATTGCTTATTTACAAGTGCAGAAATGTCTAATTGATGGGGCTAACATGTTGAAGTTTGAAAAGCTCTACAATCTGAAAGTGTTGACTTACTTCTTTACAGTTCCAACGCAACAAATATGGCTTGGAAATAAATCAACGTCGACTCCCAGAAGCAAGATTAGTGATGTTGTCAGTTATACGGTACAGAGCAACATGTACTCAAACAATCGACCGTGGATACTAGAAACGAACGAGACTTTCCCGCATATGGCCGAGATGAGTATGACAGGGATGAACCTCACTGAACTTCCGCCAGATATGAACGTCCGTTTCCCTAACCTGCAATCGATCGAGCTGGATTCGAATGGTTTTACACAGGTACCAGTTTTTCCATACACAGAGAAGCGTGTCGTCCTCCCGATGAACCTCAGCCGGACGCCTAACATGCAAGATCATTATGCCAAATCGATCGGCATTGATGTCAAGGCTAATATGTTCCGCAGAATCCTTATGCTGAATAATAACTTCATCAAAAGCCTAGACGATTATTTTGCCAACGGCACATTGCAGTTGATTTCGGTTGGGAACAACATACTGGATAAAATCTCCGATCGCGCCTTCGATCGGGTCATTGGCTTACAAGTTCTGATCCTGAGAAATAACAGGCTGACCGCAATCAGCGATAAGGTGTTCAATAAATGTACAGAACTATTGCAGCTTGACCTAGAGCTGAACAGCATAAACTGGATACACCCGGACGCATTTAGAAAACTCTCTAAACTAAAGCAATTGACCTTGTCAGCTAATAACTTGACCCTGATAAACCCAGAGACGTTTTATGGGTTATCTTCGTTGGAAACCCTAAAATTAGACAAGAACAATCTAAGTAAATTTGATCGAACTATCTTACCAATTCATTTCACCAAGCTCAGAAATATCAATCTAAGTCAGAACAAATTTAAAACTTTGCCTGTGTTATTTTTTCTGTTACGCGGTTTAGAGAGCATCAACTTGAGCCAATGTGAGATTGCTATCAACAAGATAAGCGATCTTTTGGACTTGATCTCAGACAGTGAGTTAATCGATAGCATTATCAGATCCGGAAGTCGCGCAGAGGCTGATATATTTGAGAAACGAGAGACAAAAAGAATAGTAAATCTTCAAGGTAACCTCATTAGCCGGCTAGACTTCACCAATTTATCGTCGATCTACAAAAAGATGGTTATTCTGATCCTCAATAATTTTGAGTTGATCCTTACCGACAACCCGATCAATTGTGACTGTCACCTCGTTCCACTTTTGGACTTCTTTGCCGAAGCCCGCTTAAATAAACGGTTTGACGGAACAGAATACTTTTACAAGAACTGGTTGTGTCAATCTCCCCCCGAATTTCAGGATCGTCCTTTACTCTCCCTGCATAAAAAAGATCTGTACTGCCTCGAACAAATGCCTGGCTGCCCGTCAGACTGTGTCTGCTATAGGCGCTACGTCTCAGGAATCGTCATTGTGAACTGCTCTCGCAACAGCCGTGTCTCATTTCCAGACGAAATGCCCGACGGTAGACTGGAACTTTGGCTGCAGTATAACAACATTAGCGAAATTGCGCCGAGGAGTTATTTGCCAAGAATCGAGATATTGAAACTGACGAAGAACCTACTTACCAGCGTAAGCGTTTCCATTTTGAAGCAATTGAAGAGAATCAAAATCCTCTATCTGGATTCAAACCTCTTGACAACATTGCCACAAGAAGTTGAAGAGGTCAACTTAGATCTATTAGTCATCGATATGAACCATTTACTTTGCAACTGTCATAACGAATGGATGAAAAGATGGCTGTTGAGAGTTCAAAGCAGAGTCCGAGGCTGGCATAAAATCGCTTGCAGCACCAGTAAAGATAAAGTGTTCAGTATTGTAGAAGTGGAGGATGATGACTTTATCTGCATGGAAGAAGTTAACTTTAAGAAAGTTCTTGCCCTTGGCCTCTCCCTGGGCTTCGCTATCCTCTTGGTATTAATCTGTCTTTATCTTCTATTTTACTACAGACTTGAAGTCAAGGTTTTGATATACATCTATTTTAACCTACACCCGTTTGATTGTGATCCGCAAAAGATAGACGACGAGAAGGAACCGATTGATACGCTGGTGATCTGTTCGAAATCAATGGTTGGATGGGTTGCCGAGAATGTAACCGGCACCCTCGAATCCCTGCGATTTAACGTGATCGAAATTAATCGGGATTTTCTTATTGGCATGAGTATCCGCGAAAACATGAGAATGGCCGTCTGTCGCAGCAAACGCAGTCTAGTTATCCTGTCCATGGATAGTTTCAGAGACCCGATCATCCAACTAGCATTGACGTTTACCCACGAGAAGGTTCTGCGGGAGCGGCCGACCTACATGGTGCTGTTCTTGCATCAAGTCAAAAAGAGTATCATCGATAACCAGGACCTGAAGAAATACCTGAGCAGCGGTCGCTACATCCGTACCGGCGACAGCATGCTTAAGCAGAAGATGCTCTACCTGCTGACGGGTTCGAACGCAGCCAACAAACAAGGCCTGGAAATGAGGCGGAAAAAATCATACAAAATATTCTTTCCGGAAATCTTGAACACATCTTGTCCCCCAACAAGCTGCGTGGTTTACGACATTTTTATCAGTTATCCAGATCAAGACTATCAGTTTGCGACAGGAGTTCTCTTTCCGGAACTGCATTCTCGCGGTTATCATGTTTGTCTTCCTGACCGGGATTTTAGGGTAGGTGTCGCCAAGGAGGAGAACATCCTAAACGCCATCAACCAATCGCGACGAACGCTAGTTATTATCACGGAGAATCACGTGGAGGACGAGTGGCAGTTGTTCACGTTACGGACGGCGATCGAACGCTCCTTGAAGGAGACGTCGAACTACCTGCTGTGCATGCTCGACCCGAAGGTTGACTT
Organism: Euprymna scolopes; assembly: GCF_053919585.1. Lineage (NCBI taxonomy): Eukaryota > Metazoa > Mollusca > Cephalopoda > Sepiida > Sepiolidae > Euprymna > Euprymna scolopes. The sequence continues at coordinate 62,365,973 of NC_136503.1, read as the reverse complement.
CGACAGCCTAGACCCGGAGACGAGGGCCTTTCTTTCCACCCATGTTATTATCTTTCAAGACGATCCGCTTTTTTGGCAGAAGTTTTATCGCTCGATCCCACCGCCGACCTTTAAGAAACCCGACTCTGACAATAACGCATACACGAACGAAACGATCATTAATACGATCCCAACAGAGTTAGTATATTCAGTCACGTGACAAACGAGGAAACAAAACAAAAAAAAAACATTAGAAAAGTAAATAAAAGCATAAACTAATTATTTTAAATTACTCCATAATATGATGAGTTTATTTGAGGAGAGCGACGAGACCAAAGAATTCTTAGCAGCGGGGTTTCGGAAAAAGAGTCCGCTTGGCTTTATTTTCGGCAATTTAAATAACAGCAAAATATTTGCAGATTATTGTCGAGTAATAACGTTTAGAGAACGCGTATCGAAATATGAGAAGAATAAAATAATTTACCTTTTATGCAGTTCGCTATTACACCTTCATTGTAAGGCCAAACGATTCCTTACTGTTATATAGCAGCGTGTTGACCATGACCAATCATCTGGTATGTCTTGACTGGCTGATCCTAACCATCAAATGTAAGCAAATCAAATTAATTAAAAAAAAAATATATGAGTTGTTCCCCTTGATCTGACAAAAAAAAAAAAAAAAATATGCGCAAGAGTTTTTTTTTTGGTGGGTGGTGGTGGGGGGATTATAACAAATGTATTTATTCCACAGTTTAATCCATTCACAAACAGACAAATGAATCTCAGACTTCAGAAGTTGATATACTGATTCCTTTCATTATACCAATCGGCCATTTGTAGATTTTTCTGCCCCTCCATCCACACTCGGCGTTCACCATGCACAAGTTAAATAACTTTTTCTTACATCATTCTATTCCACATTTGACGTCAACAACTGACCCCGTCTTCGTGCATAATACCATTCTTTACTGACCATGTTCTTTTGACCTACTTTGGTCTTAAAGCAGCAATGTTTTTCGCTTTGTTCGTTTCTATTGTCCGTTTTTATTTTGTCCTTAAGCCTGTCTTCTGGTAACCCGGGTTCGAAAACTGCGCCCTGCCTCGTGACGTTACAATGTTTCTAGCTTGGTGGTGAGAGGTTGTAAGATCACTTTAAACACGGAGCTGCTTCCCCGCTGAGTATAACGTGATCGTTTTCAAGTCCAATGTAAAAAAGTTCCTGATGAACCGTCTTCTAAAATAAATGAACTCCTATCCAATTTCCACCGTCACCGATCATCACGGTGTTGCCTAACATGATACTCGTTAAACCTTATCCTTGATTAGTTTGTGGGTCTTGATAAACGGTAACTCTATAGTAAAAAAAAATATACGTACAAAAATGAAGAAACAATGAAAGAAAGGAGAGAAAGAAAACCTGTGAAACACAATACCGCGGAGCTGCTTGTTAGCTGACTATAACATGGTTATTTTCAAGTCCGATGTAAACAAGTTTTTGATGAGACGTCATATAAAATAAACGAACTATCGAATTTCTACCATCACCGATTATCATGGTGTTGTCTCACTTGACACTCCTTGCCTTGATAAACGATGATTAAAAAAAAACTGAACTGAAAAAATGTTATTTTTTTTTTTTTGGGGGGGGGGGGTCTGAGACGAAACTGTTCTAGTTTTGTTAATTTCACCTCATTAATGCAAAATGAAGTTATGGCAGAGTAGGATGATAAGATGTATATGCCTAAAGAAGCTTCGAGTAAATCAAATGTAAAAATCAAAACAAAAAATACAGTTTTAATTTCCGGGGAAAAAAACAAACTAAATTTAACCTATCGCAGACTTAGCACCTACATAATCCGACCCCTATAAAGTTTACAATTACAAAAGAGTATTCAACTATATAAGGATGAAAATTTTTTTAGAAAACCATAACTAAAATTGTTAAATAGAAAACGAGGATCTTCACCTGCCTACCATGTAGCTGTTTCGGAGATTTAAAACAGTAATATATATATATATATATATATATATATATATATATATATATATTGGACTCTCTGACATACGAACTACCCGAGTTACGAGAAATTCGAGATACGAGATGGCTTCAGAGCAAAAATCCTCTCCTACATACAAGCGAAAATCCAAATTACGAGCTTCCAGATGCAACTGCTGGGTGATCGAGTGTGTCGTGTTTCACTACATCTCCTTAATAGTGCCATTTAAATTCGAGATACGAGGAACAAATTAATCTCGTATGTCGGGGGTCCATTGTATATACTATCTGAACTCCCAATGTTTCCCGGTCGGAAAATTGCGCATAAATATTATATTTTAATTAATACAGTAACTGAAACATGTACATACGAGTATTATGTTTTTTTTTCTAAACTGTTCTACTTCTTGTAAGTAAAAAAAAAAAAAATTACTCGAGCTGAAATCGAAACCAAAGCCTACAGACAATGAGTCAATCACGATAACCATTAGACCAGCGTAACACGGTATTTAAAATGGGTGTTTTCAAACTACTTATTCTTAACATAAGTTACCTGTAATGTGAAACATTCACGCATACGTATTCGTGAAACAGCTGACAAATAAAAATCCTATGACCCCCCCCCACCCCACGTACCGACTTTTCAATTGTGACCCCTTTGCAGCCTTTTCTTCCCGGTGAAAACAGATTAAATAGTTTTCCACATGTCTGAATATTCTGTATACCAAATTTTAAGTTTGTAGATAAAAAATTAGACGTATCTTCCCCCACACACATTCTAGGTTATATATATATATATATATATATATATATATATATATATATATATATATATATATATATATATATATATATATATATATATAACCTAAGCTTGTTTTTACTAATCCGTTTAAGCATTCATTTTATACTTTCTTCTCGATGCACTGCCCGCCGATTTCTTACTTCCAAAATCTTCTCTAATTCTGTTGATAAAACCTACCTTCGTTGACCTCAACAACCGCTAACCCTAAGTTTCCCAGAACAGCTCAAAGCACCACTAGTTAAATAAGTAAAACGAGTTATTTCCCGCTGTGAGCAATGTTACTTGAATAAGAAAAACACGAGTTATCTGCTTAGGCATTGTTTTTTTTTTTTTTTTTGCCTCGGGGATCGCTGAATACTCTTTCTAGTTAAAATGGGGAGTGGGGAGGACTACACGAAAGTTGCCAACAGCTCTAAGTGAAAATGTATGAATTAGATGATTATTGTTGACATTCGTTTACCTGATATCTTTCTAGTTAGAAAGATATTGAATACTTACGGGAGGGACCACGTGAAGGTTTCTAACATCCCTGAAGTGAAATTGTTTATGTAGAAGAAGCTGGATACGAATTTGGCCCACTCAGGTTGTCAGCTTCTGTCGTTAACCACATCCACTTAGTCCTGTTGTTGCTTTTGCTTATTTGTTTATTAAGCGAGTCTAACTTTTGTATACGGCTCACGAAAATCCTGTCTCGGGATTACTCAATCTTCATGAAGCGAATGGGACTTACTCCCTACTTTGCTGATGTCGGGCAGAGGTATGGTTCTTTTCACGCCCAACAGGTCCAGCCTCCCAAACTTTACTTTTCCTCCGAGAAGGGGTTAGTTTATTTGCTAATCGCCTGAGGCTCGTTCAACACCTCGCCTGACTGTGTGTCTTCCTGCATAGGATATACATATGTAACATAGTACACGTATACACACATTAATACTCTTGACC
>NC_136503.1:62274754-62352254 GCF_053919585.1 Euprymna scolopes | reverse complement strand
ACTTCTTTTTTAAATTTCCTGCGAAATGCACGCTGAACACATGTCCACGATTCAGTCTTTGCAAATTGGAGGACGCAAAACGCCTTGTCTTGTTTAGAGAACGCCATTACTGCACATGGAAAGATAAGACGAAAATCATTAGTATGACCAAAAACTTGATTAAGCAAGCTTTAAAATGACACCAGTTTCATTTTTCTACCTGGAATAGTTCATGAGATATACGAATTTGTAATGTTCCCAAGACTTTTGAAACACCCTATATATATATATATATATATATATATATATATATATATATATATATATATATATATATATATATATATATGGGGTGGGCTTACATGGTGCTTTGGGCATATATATATACACACACAGACATGTATATATTTATATCAAGTAAATAAAGTGAAGTCAGGATGAATAAATATTATTATTATTTATTTATTCTAACTTTACTTTATTTACTTCGTATGAATATATACATGTTTATATATATGCCCAAAGCACCATGTTAGAAGCGCACCCCATATATATACATATATATATATGAAATAAACGATGAGTCTACCTGACCTTGCATTAACTACACCCATGTATTTACTTATTTATTTATTCATTATTATTTATTTACCCTAACTTTATTTTATTTACTTGGTATAAATATATACATGTCTGTGTGTATATGTATACATATATATGTCTATGTATGCTTGCATATTTATATTTTTATAAACATGTATATTTATGTAATTGTATATACGTGTATATGTGTACATGCGTATGTATATGCATGTATGTATGTATTTATATGTACATCTACTTCTTACTGGAGATCTATATCTCCACGTATATGTATATATGTAGGTGTGTGTTTATGCATATAAATATATGTGTATATTTGTCTAAGTACACATGTGTTAGTATGTATATGTGTATAAGAGTTGTGTGTATGTGTGTGTATGTCTGCATATAGGTCCATGTATTTCTGCATGTACATTGTTTATATATATGTCTGCCTATGTGTCTGTATATGGATGTGTAGAAATGTACATATGTATGTATATGTACATATGCGTATTTGCGCGTGCGTTAGCGTATGTATTAACTCTTTACTGCCTATAAAAACAACCTATTGTAAACTGAAATGAACAAGTGGACTTATAGCGAATACGAAAATTTTAAATGGAACCCTGTACTTGTCAAACACATGACATCTACACTAACTTTTCCCTCTCTCTCCCTCTCTTTCCCTCTCTCATCTACTTAATATACCTTGCTGAACAAGCAAAAAGCAGTCAAAATTTAAAACCTAAAAATTGAAACTCCTCCCCCATCCTCTCCTTACCCCCTCTCTTTTTTCTTAACCATCCTCTCTCCCCCTCCCTATATCCATATATCTCCACCCATGCCTACCTGAATCTGCTACTCCCCACACACAATACAATCTAATGTATTTTAACCTTCAAAACTGAAATATTGCAAAACCCGTCTCCCTCACCCTTATTATCTCCTACCCCCGCCTTTTCCTATTTTTTTCGTATTTCTTCTAAAACACTTCTTCCTAATACTAACAACCATTTCTGTAAGGTCTCACGAGGCTGTTGGATCGTAAACATGGTGCAACATCCGAAATATATGTAAGCAACAGATAAAACGGTAATAAAAATAAAACATATATATATATATATATATATATATACATATATATGCATATAAATACATATATATATGCATATATTTATATGCATACATATATATACACATATATACATATACTAGCAAAAGTACCCGTCGTTGACTGAGTTCAAAAACAGCCTACAGAAAATGGACTCTGATTTATGAATGATATGTTATGAAAAGGAAGGGTTGTAAAGAGATAGCTTCGAATTTGGGGGTATCAAAACCAAAGCAAAATATGATGAAAGTAAAAATAAAATAGATAAACCCCATAATTTATTATACCATACCTGAAATACTTATCACAATATTCTGTGGATCTATATAAAAAAAAACCTTGTTAAACTTTTTGACATATTTCCCTTCTATGGAGGTCAGGTACGAACGAACACCCCATAATTTTATTATACCATATTTCTTCAAACTGAAACATAATTATCAAAGTATACTTACGCAGATAGATATGAAAAGTCTTTATTAAAGTTTGTGCCTATTTCCATTCCAGGGGCGAACGCAGGCCCCACAATTTTATTATACCATCCCTATCTAAGATAAAACATACTTATCAAAGTATTCTTATGTACATCTATATCAAAAACACTTGTGAACTTTTTTTTTTATTTTTAAATTTTTTATTTCCATACTTCTAATGAACCACCGTTCTGCCAGATCAAACATACCCATTCCTGTGTCTCGATACATCTTCTATCATTATATATAATCAGTTTTTTTTTAAATAGTCAACCATATAGGAGCCTATTCGTGACCACACACACACACACACACACACACACACACACACACACACACACACACACACACACACACACACACACACACACACACACATTCAACTTTATATTACAGGTATATATATATATATATATATATATATATATAAAAGTGAACGTGTCTGTGTGTGTGTCTGTGTGTGTATCTGTGTGTCTGTGTGTCTGTGTGTCTGTGTGTGTCTTTGTACATTTCTTGACACAATAACTCTGTCAATTTTCAGTCTAAAGACTCGAAATTTGATATACAGGGTATTGAGATTTGGGTAAATCTTTGTAATCCGGTTTCGGGCAGAACTTTGACTGTTAAGGGGTCAAAGTTCAACGATTTGACATTTGAGAACTCTACCAAACTCCTCCGACAATTTTGGGTCTAAACACTTGAAATTTTAGATATAGGTTCATTGGACATAGATCTAACTTAATAACTTTATTTGAGCCCAAAACAATAAACTTTAAGGGGTCATAGTAGGGGTCAAATTAAAAAAAATTGACCGCTTTTTTTTTTTTTGCTCAACATACACCTCCAAACACCCGGCCAACGCCGGGCTGAAATGCTAGTATATATATATAGTATGCATGTAAATATAAAATTAATTCACGAACAGAATATTTTTTGCACCAAATTTGCGTACAAGGATTAAAACAAACGTATTATGCTTCTAAACCTTATGTCAGGAATCTTTATTTCAATTTTGGTCCAAATATCTTACATGATTTTGATACTAGAAAATGTCTTCAATTAATGGCTTAAGCATAAGGGGTCTTAAGGAAAAATTGAAATTTAGGGAAACTTTATTAATTGGTGTATAATAATCGTGGATCAAATTTAATAAAAAATCTGAAATATTTTAAATTTTAAAAATGGAGGACGTGTCTATATAACGCCCCCAAAACTCTTCAAACTGAAATATGTTATTGTTGACCCCAAGTCGGGGGTATCTAAATTTTTAGAAATTGCGTCCGTCTTCTTTTGCATTCTTTGCTAAAACGAAATGAAGCTAAATATAGCTCACATTACCCAGCATTACGCATTATTGCTGTCATCCACAAATATATAAACACATAGACATGTCTAACTATATATAAATACGTACGAAGTGTCTTCAATAATTTTCCAGGCTTTTTTCGTATGGGCGTTTATATTATACACAAATAAAACTTCGGAGTATTATCTTCTAGCCTCAATGCACTTGTCGTACCATTCCAACAACTTCTGGAAGACCCCATGGAAGTCCTCTTGTGTGAGCGTGTTAATGATCTTCATCACAGACTCTTTTATCTCCTCAATTGTCTCATAACGACAATCTCTGAGGGTTTTCTTTAGCTTAGGGAATAACCAAAAGTCACAAAGAAAACTCTGGATTATAGGGAGGGCGAGGAACTGTCTTGATGCCAATCTTAGTGAAATAGTCTGCGACAAAGATGGAGTTATGGATTGGATGTTTTGTCCTGGTGAAAAGACCACTGACCAGATTTGAACAGTACTGGCATCATTAACCCTAACCCTAACCCATCTTCCGACGGAATCTCTTCCCACACTGACATCAAACTGTGCACTTATTGTCTCTAAAGACACACGACGGTCCTTATCCATGAAATTCTTTATTTGACCAATCAACTCTGGTTTTCTGACGTCCTTACTCCTCCCACACCTCTCATCATTCCTCACGGATTCCCTGCCTTTCTTGAATCTCTTATGCCAATCTTAGTGAAATAGTCTGCGATACAGATGGAGTTGTGGATTGGATGTTTTGTCCTGGTGAAAAGACCACTGACCAGATTTGAACAGTACTGGCATCATTAACCCTAACCCTAACCCATCTTCCGACGGAATCTCTTCCCACACTTACATCAAACTATGCACTTATTGTCTCTAAAGACACACGACGGTCCTTATCCATGAAATTCTTTATTTGACCAATCAACTCTGGTTTTCTGACGTCCTTACTCCTCCCACACCTCTCATCATTCCTCACGGATTCCCTGCCTTTCTTGAATCTCTTATGCCACTCACAAACTGATGCTCGATTTGCGCAACATATGCCAAAAGCGATTTGAAGCATTCTATACGTTTCTGTGGCATTTTGTTCATATTTAAAACAGAATTTTAATGCATATCGTTCTTCTAAAGTGTCCTGATGCCAAGATTTCATTTTTGAAATTCACCAACTGTGGCAATCAGGTTTTAGTAGGATGTATTCTAATTCCTGCTGTAGCTGTTCATTTGATCCTGAAATCATGAAAATTGCCCAGTCATCTCATAAGATATATAATACGTACTAAGTTCTCAAAAGTCTGCGACAATTTTCAATGCCTATACAAAAAAATATCTAGAAACTTATTGAACGCACTGTGTATATTTGCAGATTTATTAGCTTCAAGTGGGTCCCATTAATGATGTATTTGCTCAGAAACGAATTAGAGACAGTAGATTGATTTCAATAAACTGGCTTATATTGATTATATTGATTACTAAAAGGCCTTAAACAACATAAAACTTCATGATCCATGGATTATTGTTCATAAAATTCTTATTAATAAAACAATGAATGTGCACAATGACTCAAACGCTTCTATTGATACAACCACAGGAACGTGAATCTCGATAAGCAATAAGAAAGCAGTAAAGCAAGGGAGATTTCTTGCTTGTTATTTAAAAGAGGCTCATGTGTTCAAATATTAATTGCCGAATGTAATAAGGAAAAGAAATATAACCTTTAGAAAAGTTAAGTATAAAAAAAGGAATTATCGCCTATTTAATTTATATATATATATATATATATATATATATATATATATATATATATATATATATATATATATATATAAGAAAGTGATGAAAAGAGCCGGGATAAAGGTATATATATATTTATATATATATATATATATATATATATATATATATATATATATATAAGTCTAAAGGCGGTCGAAATAGGCTTGAAATTGTTCAAGGACCAACTGATGTGTGGCATCTCTGAACCTAATGAAAGATTAAAAAAAAACAAACATCTATCCCGTGGATTATTGCATTTACGTATGTAGAACACGTGATCTCTGCTACTAATAATGCCAATGAAGCATTAAAATATCGCATATGACTCGGATGGGCGGCTTCAGCAAAATGAATAAATAACTAGTTCTCACATCAAACTGCCTATAATATCAGATGAAAGCTGGACAATAAACAGATATAAACTGCGTCTAGAGATTATATGTAAGATATGAATTGGTATAAAGAGTTGCGTATTTAATGTTTGATGTTGTTTAGATTTTCCTAAGTATTATTGACATAGATAAAAAAAAAACAAAAAAATACTGTTTGTAATTAGAAAAAAACTTTACTAAGTTAACAAAACACACTAATTTGACTGTCAGTAGTGAATTATTAGTACTTTTTATTTTGATACTTTTACATAATTATACACTGTAAAACTTTGTATACACATGCATTGGACAAACATAATATGATATATGTATACATAATACATTGTACAAACATAATATGATATATGTATACATAATACATTGTACAAACATAATATGGTATATGTATACAAAATACATTGTATAAACATAATATGATATATGTATACATAATACATTGTACAAACATAATATGATATATGCATACATAATACATTGTACAAACATATGATATATGTATACATAATACATTGTACGAACATAATATGATATATGTATATATAATACATTGTACAAACATAACATGATATATGTATATATAATACATTGTACAAACATAATATGATATATGCATACATAATACATTGTACAAACACAATATGATATATGTATATATAATACATTGTACAAACATAACGTGATATATGTATATATAATACATTGTACAAACATATGATATATGTATACATAATACATTGTACAAACATATGGTATATGTATATATAATACATTGTACAAACATAATATGATATATGTATATATAATACATTGTACAAACATAATATGATATATGTATATATAATACATTGTACAAACATAATATGATATATGTATATATAATACATTGTACAAACATAATATGATATATGTATATATAATACATTGTACAAACATAATATGATATATGTATATATAATACATTGTACAAACATAATATGATATATGTATATATAATACATTGTACAAACATAATATGATATATGTATATATAATACATTGTACAAACATAATATGATATATGTATATATAATACATTGTACAAACATAATATGATATATGTATATATAATACATTGTACAAACATAATAGGATATATGTATATATAATACATTGTACAAACATAATATGATATATGTATATATAATACATTGTACAAATATAATATGATATATGTATATATAATGCATTGTACAAACATAATATGATATATGTATATATAATACATTGTACAAACATAATATGATATATGTATATATAATACATTGTACAAACATAATATGATATATGTATATATAATACATTGTACAAAAATAATATGATATATGTATATATAATACATTGTAAAAACATAATATGATATATGTATATATAATACATTGTACAAACATAATATGATATATGTATATATAATACATTGTACACACATAATATGATATATGTATATATAATACATTGTACAAACATAATATGATATATGTATATATAATACATTGTATAAACTTAATATGATATATGTATATATAATACATTGTACAAACATAATATGATATATGTATATATAATACATTGTACAAACATAATATGATATATGTATATATAATACATTGTACAAACATAATATGATATATGTATATATAATACATTGTACAAAATAATATGATATATGTATATATAATACATTGTACAAACATAATATGATATATGTATCGCGCCCCTGCCCGACTACATTCTCAAGAGAAATAGCAGAGAGAGGGAGAGAGAGAGAGAGAGAGAGAGAGAGAGGGGGGAGAGAGAGAGAGCAAGTTCGTGGACACCGTTAGCAAAGTCCCTCCAATACGAACTACGCAAGACATTTTAGAACGTTGCTGCTATTCTCGAATCCGATATCATTTATAGTAGGTTGATTCGCATTCGAGAAAAGCAGCAACATTCTTAAATGTCTTGCGTAGTTGATATTGGAAGGGACTTTGTTAACGGTCTCCACGAACTTGCCGATTTTAATACTTAAATTTTAATCGACCTATATTTTTAATCGACTTTTAATCGACTCTATGTATTTTAACTTATCGCCGTTTACTGTATATTTTAGTTTTCACTTTTAATTCTCATTTTCGCTTCTTCGGACTTTTTACTTTAACACCTGATGATGATTCGTGGACGAATCGAAAGCGCTCGTGACAGCAACAACTATGGAACTTTTATTAATATTTGTGATTTTTATACGAAAAAGATTATCTGGAAAATCGAAAAAATTAAGAAGAAAAAAAAAAAGAATCATAAAGCAAAGTGTCTCCGTTGCACTTAATAATATTTGCTTGAATGAAAAAATGCTGCCTAAATATACCAATTTCATATATATATATATATATATATATATAGAAAGAGAGAGGGAGGGAGAGAGAGAGGGAGGGAGAGAGAGAGAGAGAGAGAGAGAGAGAGAGAGAGAGAGAGAGAGAGAGAGAGAGAGAGAGAGAGAGTTAGAATCGCCGAATTCCGCGCACTTAATCCCGTCAGAAGCCTCGGTCAGAATCCCATCAGAGCTTCCGCCAAGTTCTTAGAGACGGCTTAAGTAAGTTACGAAGCTTAGAAAGTAAAGCAGACCAGTTCCATAAAAGGAGGTATAAATAAGAGAATCTCCAAGAAGCGCAAAAATCCGCAAAACTTTTTGGAATAAAAGAAAAACCGAACGAAGAAACGTCGTAATGACTCGAAATGGCAAAATATTCCCCCCCTCCGACATTGAAAAAAGTGAAAAGGAAAATTAAGTTAGAGAAAAAAGAACTCGATGTTTTAACAACATAAACTTGCGATGATGTAAGAGAAGAGAAAGAAAGAGAAAAAGAAACAATGGCGCCTATCACTAAAGTTTGTTAACGATAACGTTGGTACACACATTTTTTGTGTTTTTACTCTCACTTTTTCTTTATCGTTTGAATTATATATTGATCTGAACTATTGACATTTTTTAAATACATACGGTTGAAACCACGGCTTGTTAGCGAGTGTGGCTTCTGTTTTCTTTGTTTTCGTCCTCTTTATCCCCTTGCTGATAATTGTTTCTACTTAGCGACATATCAATCCGCTTTCGGGCTTTCTTTCTTTCTTTCGACGACTACGTTGCCCGGCACTCCATCCGAAGTTTTTAGATACGTACAGCATCTTCTATTTTTTTAATAAAACAAACGTTGATACCGATAAAGAAACTGTCTTTTTGTGTAACCGTATGGCCAAATGCCTGTCATAATTACTAGAACTTTCTTGTTACTACCGGTCGTAGTTTTGCAATCTTTACCATCGGTTACATTTGGTGCTGTGACCAGAATCCATCTTCCAAATCCTAACTGCCTCAGCCTTGTAAAACTCCACTGGAAATAATTATTATCTTATAAATTGAAAAGACTGTAAGTTCAAAACACATAAGTCTGAAGGTACAAAAATAATTGTTAATATTTATATAAAATATTATATATATACCTATATTAGTTTATTTTTTGGAATAAAACATGTTTAAGTTCAATCTTTTATATAATATTCTTCTTCTCCCTTCCTTAGTTAGACTGTAAGTCACGTTTTGAAAAACACCAAATACAATTTTCGAAAAGTAAACTGGTTAAAAAAGGCTAAATTCTCTAAATTCGCTAAAGTTAGCTTTAAAAAGTCCAATCTGGCAATCATGGCAAACAAGAATCTAAGAGTGACCTTCCTTTGATATAGTTCTGTTTCCGAAGATCATTATGAAACTCAGCGAAACGTCACGTAAAAAAGGAACATTCGAAAGAAAAAGAATATTGTCTGCCAAGAGGTGTTGAAAGAGTAAATTAAGAGTGTCTCTTATAATGTGATTTTATTACCTGTATTAAACTATGTAACACAATATTACTTTCTGAATAATAACTAAGACTTATTTTTATCTCATTTAGGTCAGTTCTATATTCAAAATACAATGGACAGTATTTTCACAGAAACGTTAATAAACTCATATTTGCTGCATGTCTTTTTCCGTACAATATATATATATATATATATATATATATATATATATATATATATATATATATATATATTTGCGCTATCCAGAAAAATATCAGCTTTTTCAGAACATATTTGTTGATGAAATATATTTCTCATTCCGTAAAGTTTCAACAAATCCTGTTAATATATATTAATTTCTAATAACTCATAATTTATAAACAGACAACAGAAAAGCAGATTCCAGCGATTATATATTTATTATCTAGTAAAAACATATTCAATTTTAGTAGTGTTTCTTCATTTATCCTGATAATAAAAATTTTCAGTCCTATCTTGATGTTTTGGAAACACAAAGTCTGATTCAAAAAAGAAACAAATCTATCTATCTATCTATCTATCTATCTATCTATCTATCTATCTATCTATCTATCTACCTTTTATATAAAAAGGAACTTTATCTGTGTGTCTCTGTGTGCGTGAGTTCGTTTCTTTTGTATTGTATTTTGGCTAAGCCGATTTTTATGAAATTTCACACAAATGTAATGTATGTATCTGGCAGTGTTCTTAGATAGGCTTTATACCGGAATGTTCTCGATAAGTATCGATAATCGATAATCAAAAAACCCGATAAAAGAAGGAACAGGTGATTTTGACTACAGTTAACGCCTTACACAGCCCAAAATAACAAATTCACCCGAGAAGTTTTATTACCACAGAAACAGAAGAGGCTCAACATATAAAATAAACAGTAGGTTCTTTGATATGGCAGGGGTGCGTTCGAAAAGAATGTTTCTGTTTAGAGCACAATTGAACCATGATACTTTATTGCTGCATTTTAAACTTTAATTCAAACCATTATGCATAAACGTAATTTTATAAATCAACTGAAGATTATCTACAGTGAAATGTAGACTACAATGTAATGTGGGCTAAGTCACTGCGAAGAGGCATGTGAAGATTCTTTCCGGTGCACGGCGATGGGACCCTGACTAAAGTGGACAATGAGTCGATTTGATTGAAAAATGGGCGAATTCACTGATTTTGCTGACAATAAAAATATGGGTGTGTGAAACATCTATTGATAATCATTCAATCCCGGATAACGTCAGGTCTAGTGTATATATATATATATATATATATATATATATATATATATATATATATATATATATAAGGTGGTTTATTACTATTTAAAAATAAAATCTCTCTTTTTTGCAAATAATTGTTATGTTTATTCTTTTTATTACGTGGTTTAAAGATCGGAATTTTATTTTGATTAATGGATGACAAATAATGTCACGTAACTGGCCTTCATTTTTAAGCTTAACAAACACGAGCTCTTTGTAAGACTATACGCATCACCCCCTCCCACACACACACACATACACAGAGACACACACATATATCCAGCCGTTGATATAGGTTATGGTAATGTTTGAACGATTTTTCAAAAAAAAAAAAAAGTTGAAATACGACTTCTCAATTTTCCTCTTCTCTTTTAGAGAGCTCGCAACTTAACCTTTGTGGTCTTCTTTTGAAAAGCTTACTTTGTTTTTGTTTAGTGTCGAATGGTTCAGGGTCGCCTGATGAAGTCTCGCTGACGGAAACAGATGGCTGTTTGTAGCGACCAAGTGTAATTGTTTATCTTCAAATAAATAAATGAATAATATATATGTGTGTGTGTGTATATATATATATATATATATATATATATATATATATATATATATATATATATATATGCAATTCTTATACGTTTTGAACTTTCCTAATTTCTTTCTCTAACTCTGATCTCTATAAACGTATTGTTACTTTATTTCAAGCTAAAAAAAAACCCCACCTTAATTTAAAAGAAAAGATGACTATGATAACCTGGTCTTTCTGGGTGTACAATTAAATCATACCCTCCTCAGGCAACCATACATCAACGTTTATCTATCCAGCTATATATCTATCTACTCTCACCCTCCCTTTCTTATATACATATGCATACATACAGGGTGGAACGATACATTTGTTACCCTAAAGAAAACGACAGTACAGCTTTTCTTTTTAAAAACTTTTATTCAAAAAAATCAATTCAGGTAACTTCATTATGTAGTAGAGCTGAAATAGATTCAATGTAGCCGCCTTCAGGGTCAATCACCGCTTCGATACGTGTCTGGAACTGGAAGCATGCCTTTTCCACAAGCGCCAGGGAGTTCAGCGAATTCTTTGTGGATGGGGGCGATCAGACTGACTTTGGTGTAGTGGGAGGTCATGTTGGTGTTGTTCCCGACGTATGACAAAACAAAGTAGTCTAGCGGGCTACGTTTAGGAGAAGGGGGGAGGGTCAGTGAGAGAAGGGTAAAAAGTTGTAGCACTCGTTCTGAAGCTAAGCCTGAGTCTCTTTCGATTTGCTGGCCGGCGCTGAATTCGGCTGCCACACCAAGGGTCTGTCAGCGGCTGCCTGATTGCATAAGGGGAGCACCACTCTCTTCAGCGCATCCAGATATACTTTGGTGTTGACTTTCAAGCCCACTTATAGGATGTGATGTGTCATGATGTGGCCTTCACTTAAAATCACAACAAAGACCATAACCGTGGTCGGAAACTTTATTGAGCTGTGCCCTCAAGCGTTGAACCGTCCAGATTTGCATTTTGAGGGTGCTGGCAATCGCTCTTGAGATTTGTACACAACTGGCCAACTAGTAGATGGTTTGCAAAAAAAGAAAAAAGAAAAAAAAAAGAAAACCGGTTTTGATCAAACGGAAATGGAATACACACACACACACACACACACACACACACACACACACACACACACACACACACACACATATATATATATATATATATATACACCAAAATTTCCTAAGTTTTGGGCAAAGAAAAATGTAAACAAAAGGGCAAATAACTCGTTTCTTACAATAAGAGAAAACGAAAAATTAATCGAAGGAGATTCTTGTTAGGATCCTTTATAAGGGCAATTCCATCACTTGGGAGTAGGGGAGATGTAGATAGTGTTTGAGGACCAAAAGCTTTTTTAAGCAAATGGTACATGCGTTTGAGGTCTTTACAATCAAAAGCCATCTGGATTTGGTTGGCGAGTTTAGCCCACCACTGATTCTTCATTTGGCGGAGTCGCTTTTGGAGAATACCCTTGTTTGCTTTAAGTGACTTGGAGGGATTCTCGACCTCCATGAGAGGCAGATAACACCTTATGGTACAACTCATTTTTAGCACTTAAGAGTTGAGTAATTTCAGAATCATTATCATCAAACCAATCCTGATGTTTAGATTTGCTGAAGCCAAGAACATTTACACTTATTTCATAGATTGTATTTTTAAAATGCGCCCATGACCCATCAAAATCAGCAGAATTAACTACGGATCGAAGCTTTTCACGTACACTTGGATCATCCTGCCTGGACACATCAACCCGCCTGGGAATCCCAACACCACCCAACTTACACTTCCTCCTTATACAGACTTTCAACTTCCCGCGTACCAAAAAGTGATCTGTACCGCATTCAGCTCCACGCATAACACGCACACTACATACGTCCCGCAAATCTGCCTTCCTGGAAACAATGTAATCAATCAAGTGACCTTGTTTTGAACGAGGATGGGTCCAGGTAAACCTAGGACCTCTTTATGGCTGAAGAAAGTGTTACAGATAGCAAGGTCAAACTGAGTGCATAGATGGAGAAGATGCAGACCATTACTGTTGACCCTACCTACACCAAACCGGCTGAGTGAGTCCCAGGTGTGATGATCCTTGCCAACCATTGCATTTAGATCACTCATGAGTAAGATCTTCTCAGATAAAGGAACAGATGAAATGGTACGACTGAGATCTCGATAAAACGCTGTGATGGTGTCTTCATCATGACCCATGGTTGGGGCATACACAGATAAAATCGTCATATACCTACTGTGTGCAAGAGGGAAGCGCATCATCATAATTATGTCACTTACACAGATTGGCTGTTCAATCCTCTTCACCAAATCAGAACGCACTGCAAAGCCAATTCCACCCTCTCGTCTCAACCCCGAAGGTTTTACTTTCCGAAAAAAAAGGTGTATCCCAAGCCCACTTTCACCAATTGATCCTCACCACTCAATCGTGTTTCAGACAATGCCGCAATGTCTATGCTGTACCTAGCGAGCTCTCTTGCAACAATAGCTGTCCTACGCTCAGGTCTTTCACTATCCAGGACATCTAGCAAAGTTCTCACATTCCACGTAGCAACAGTTAGGTTATTCCTCTCCTAATAAAATTTTGATTTTCTTTGTTTATTATTTTTCTTCAACTTTATCTTGTTTCTCCTGCAAATATAGAGCAGCCGCCGACCGCAGGAAACCGACCAGCTAATAAAAGGGTAGACAATTTTTAGGTCACCTTTTCTAGACCGTTCCTAAATTCATGGGTGAGCAGTGTATCCCTAGAAAAGGCTGCTCAGCCGCCAGATCATCCACCGAAGTTGCTTCCACCCTGTAAGCGATTTGGTCGACGATGTTATATAAATCACTGGCCGCCTATGTGCAGATTTGCAGCTATGCACTTCCAGCCCGCTAAGCCTGTGCACGTCACCACACACCTATCGCCATAGGACTTTTTTCTTTCTTTTTTTTTCGGCGAAAGATATCTGCACATAACGATCACGACACAACATGCTTGTGCTAGACATATTGTACCCTCTCGCACCTTACTACTGGTTGCACAGTGACAAACTGAAATAGTGAGATGACTGAGAAGTGGCATAGTGTGCATGTTTTATTATCACGGAGTTTTACCTGTCCTGCAGCTGGACATACACACACACATACACATAAGCAAGCAAACATGCATATGTATTTATGTATCCCTAGTTCTCACAAATTAGTAGCCCTCCAGAACTTGAGAGGGAGGCTGACAGGTACTACACCTTGCCCAAGGGTAACCTGAAACTATGCAAGGCAGAGGCGTTCATCTCCCTGAGGTAATATACGTATATATATATATATATATACATACATACATACATACATACATACATACATGTACATACATATATATACATAGTTATACATACACATCTATATGTACATGCTTATTCATATGTACATAATATATATATATATATATATATATATATACACATATATATACATATATATATATGCATATATATAATAATGCAAATGATAATAAATTTTGCTCAGTTTTAATACTTTATTGCAGTTTTACGGTTTCACCTATCATCAGAATTTTTCCTGACTGGCAACTCTCTAACACACACACACACACACACACACACACACACACACACACACACACACACACACACACACACACACACATGATGTTGCACACGACCAATTTATATTCACAGCGATTCAGTCATTAATTGTGCATGACTGATTTCTCTGATGAAAACCGGCCAACCCAGCCAGAGTTCCAACAACCACCGCTAAGCATTTTCCGGTCCGAAACCATCCGGTTTGCCTTTCGCTGTCGGAGGCGTGCAAAGTACGATATTACCCATGCAAGCAGACGACGGAAGACGACGGGTAACACCAACACTGACGACCATCTGCCCAAACACACGCGTTGGACACTGGAAATCTCTCGACCAATCATTGAACACGACGGTGGAAACAAGAAACCCAGAAAAAAAAATAAATAAATAAAAAAAAAAAAAAAAACGAAACAAAACAAAGAAAACAAACAACAACAACAACAACAACAACAACGTTGAACAGAGACATTGAGCAACCAGTCCTGTTTTCTGGATATTATTACTTTAAGATATTCTAAATGACTATAAATATTTATAGTGAGGCCCTGGAAAGACCTGGATAAGGTTTTCTTTTATTCACTATTGATGAATAATAGATAATATAGTGTGTGTATATTCGTTTTAAAAGAAGGGAAAACGAAGGATCAAATGAAACTATGGAAAACGCAACCGATTTCAAATCTTCAAAGGAACCAAGTACTTTTATTTTCTTTGTGATTATTCAAATCGGATAACATTGGATTATAAAACAAGCTACGTTTATTTAAATCTGAAACAAACAACTTGACTTGAACAATGAAAAAAATATCAAACCCAATGATAAGAAAAAAAAAAAGAACAGTTGATAAAATTTAGTTTTGTAGTTGCTCGACTTTACTCCAATCTCTGATCCCCTCCCGTATACCATTTCACCGTCTTGCTACTAACGCATAATACTTCTTCTTTCCCCCTCTATCTACCTAATATCAAACGGAACTTTCGCGAACAGATCCTCTATCCAAGAACTTCTCACTCGGTGAACACATTATCGCAGGAATGCTTCTCTATAGACAACAATATGACCGTTTTAAGGTCCATTGTCGACAGATATCTCCAGAGTCAGATTGTTAATCCTTTCATTGTACTGTTCCATTCTCCGACTCAAAATCTCGCTAACCTTTACTCTCGATTGGCTTTTGGCCTTGGTGAGTGGTGAAACATTAGCATATAAAACACAACGTATACCGAACTGAACTTATATGAATGAATAATTTTAAATTGAAAGAGAAAACATTTATCAATATTTTTAGACTCTAACGATGTACAAAGAATTTAGATAGGGATATATATATATATATATATATATATATATAAAGCAGATAAATTGAAGAGCTCTTCAATCGACGCGATGAAAATAGAGATTTAACGATTTTTTTTTTCTTTTTCGGATTACAATCGGTAAACAGTCTATATTTATTTGAAACTGACTCCCCCATAAAACAAAAAAAACAAAAAACAACAACAGCAACATCAACAAAAACTCAATCTGGACTTGAATGATGGAACATAATCGACGGTATTTCCTGAATAATAAAACAAAAACACACAATTAATGAGAAAATTCAGTTTCAAACCATATTGTATACCAAGCTAAACGGCAGAAATCGGAGCTCTTCTGTAAAGAAGTAAAAAATTCAGAATATAAAACTAAATTAAAGAAACAGCGTTATTTTAAACACTGGATTTTGTAAATGATATATGACTGTATTTAAAACTGAAACAGAAAACACTTATCGATGCATTTAAACTTGACCAGTGAATTTAAATATGATTAAAAAGTCGAATATTGGATGAGAAACCATATTGCACACACAGAGCAAAAAGAGATTGACTGTAAACAAGTTAACAGATGAGGTAAAATGGCGTGTTTATAACAAATTGTAATTCAACGACAGATATGGAGGGTGAAGATATTTAACCCGCATCCTTAATATTCATGCAAAATAAATTATGTAAATCAAAACAAGATACACACAGACACACGCATACAAACACAGAAACAGAAGTACAAGCTTAAAAAAAAAAATCGCGAATTAAAATTCATTAAAACTTAACTTGACGCAAAAAAGTTAAATATTAAAAAAAGGACATTGTTTAAAAAATACAATGAAAGAAATTGTAATGAAATATTAATGCATAATAAAAACAACTTACAGAAAATTATAAAAACATATTAAATATAAAACCGTAATCTTTGGTTGAAAAGATTTATCTATCTGTTTATTTTTATATAAATTTGACCTTGTCTGTGTGTGTGTGTGTGTGTGTGCGGAACGATCTCTGCTAAACTACTCAGTCAATTTTTAGTTTACAGACTTGAAACTTGATATATAGGGGATTTGAAAATGTAGAACAAATTCGATGTGTTTTTAGCAGGTAAATATAGCTGCTAAGAGTCAAAATTGAAAAAAAAATTGTAATTTGGCAGGCAAAAGTCGACTACACGTGTATCTTCTACATATGCTAAAATATATATTTATACGTTTAAGTTTTGATATGCGTATGAACATAGCTCAAATGGTAACGAAAAAGCTGGAGTGCTAAATATTTTGCTTTCGATTGTAGCTGATGACATCCAAGTCATTTTTTTTTAACTTTTGAAATTACTACTATAAATTGGGTACAATATAATAATCAACAGAGTATTGGCTCTATAATAATAAATATGAAACATGCAGGAATTAAAATATATTTAACCGTATTTTATGACCGCGCAACCCCGGGCAATGGGTTAATATAAGGAGAAAGATTTGAACTCAGATAAGGTTTAAAAAGCAATTCAAATAGTGTACTAAATAACAAATCAAATAAAAAACTGCAAAAAACAAAAAACAAAAAACTGCTGAATTATTTAAAAAGATGCAGAATAATTGAATAAAGATAAAAGTAATTTTGAAATGATATTAAATATTTAAATAGTATTATAAAATGATCTTATTATTATTCTTTTGATGTCAGAATACGATCAAAAATTTAAAATCCAATCAACGACTTATGCATATTTATAAAACAAGTGCACACTCTCCGCCAGAAAATTCCAGCTCCTAAAATTAATACTTACATAAAACAACATCTAAATCGTATGTTAAAAACAAAGGCAAGAGAGAGAGAGAGAGAGAGAAAAAAAAAACGTCCTAAACTAGAAAGCTAAGAAAAAAAAAGAAAAAAAAAAGAAATAGCGTATATATATCGGTATTGAAAGCAAATACAGAAAAGAAGACGTCTCATTATGGAAATAGATTGAAGGCAGAGTGCGTACCTGTTCACTAACACACAGCTAAAATTCTTGTCCATCAAACTTTATTAAAAAAATAATAACACATTTTCATCAAAGCCAGAAATATTTTATTAAAAATAGAAAGAAAAAACAATGAACATATTTTGATGATTAAAATTTAAATGTGTTTATAAAAAAACATTTTATAAACTATTGCGTAAATAATTGTGATTATACTGGTACTGGAAAAATATTTCAAGATGGCGGATTAGTCATTCATGATTAAAAAGAAAAAAACCCCCCACAAAACATAAAACAGTGTTTATGAAAAAGTAAATAAATCAAACCATAGATACGTATGTAATAAAACGTTTCGAGCAAGATGTTGATAGGACCGACAAAAGCGCACCAAACATAAACCAAGGAATGCGAAATTTATTGAAGTCGTGTAAAAACAGAGTTTCATCAGTTGTGGCATTGATTAGAAAATAAAAGAGATCAAATACGAATGCTGACAGATGCAGAAAGACGAAATCAAAATGGCAGAACAAAAAAAAAATCAAGACAAAACAAACATATAAACAATGCACATGAAACGAGAGGAGGAAAATTGGCAAAAAATATAACAAAGAAAAAAAAACAAGAAAAAAATAATTAAAATAAAAAAGCCATATAAAAGTGATCAAAGCAAATCAGAACCGAAGATGAACATAAACTCATTATTATTGTGGATTCTTTTATTATACTCAGGTAAGATTAATCTCATTTATTGAACGTTTAATATCTTGAAATATACATCTCTCTCTTTCTTTATATATATATTTTTACATGGGGGTTACCACTTATCAAGGCCCGAAGGCCACTCAAGGATAAGGGTTATTGCGTGTACAGTAATCAATGAGACTTTGGAATTCCATTCCAGGTCACTGCTTCCCCAACTGTACTGACATACAGAAGTTCAAGTGCAACGTGAACCAACATCTTGCTGCCCAAATCCCTACATAGTACCCCAGTAGTCGTTTCCCCTGATAGTAGCCCCCTACACCAAAGTGGCAATGTGCCTTGTTTGGGGTGAAAATGTAAAAAAAAAAGATAGTATTGTAGTAATCATTAGTATTGGGGGTTTTGATAAGAGTGTCTTACTTAAGGGGGCGGTTTGTCAGGAGTTTGTTTATGTTGGACTTGAAGACGTCCAAGTTGTAGTCAGGTGGGAAACAGGCAAGCGGCAGAGAGTTCCACTAGCGTGCAGTTCTAAAAAAGAAGCTTTGCTCATGGAATCTACGTTTGGATTTAGGCACAGATAAAGAGTAGGGAAAATTATTGACAGTAGTTTCAGCCAGACGGGTGTTTCTCGTGAAAGATTGGCGAGGGGGGACGAGGGATTGGAGCTCAGACATGGAAGTAACGATAAAAAAAAGACAGGCTCGCAACGTCTCTTCTGTGGGAGAGAGGTTGCAGGGAAGAGAAAAGGGCATCTCCCACTAAACCACGAAGTCTATTTTGTACTCTGTCAAGGCAGGAAGGCTGTTTTTAGCAGCTCCTACCCAGATGTGGCAGCAGTACTCCATCCTTGTACGTACTTGGCTTTTATACATATATATATATATATATATATATATATATATATATATATATATATATATATATACTTGGCCTTTATATGTATATATATATATATATATATATATATATATATATATATATATATATATATATATATATATATATATACAGAGGCGCCAAAAAGCAAACCGCACTTGTCATTTTTCCAAAATTGCAAATCTAAGCTAAATTGAATGTAACTGTTTAAACAAACATATACCTCATTTGATTCACCTTTTATTCCTCTAGAATTTTACCTGTTCATTTTTGACTTTAAATTGAATGATCCTATTGTTCACAACAATCTAAAAATTAACTTCAAATCGAGAAGCCTTTCCCAAATAACAACTCCACACAATGGAAAATTGTTTTTAAATGTAATTTTAGAACATTAATGCAACACAAATACAACAGCAACACAACAAACTAGTTAATATTTAGTAGCATAGTCATTCTGCAATTTGACGGTCTGAAATTTTGGACCATTCTCTTGAATTAGTTTACGGCAATATTCCGGTGAAAAAGCATCCCACTTCTCTTTAATTTTCGTCCAAAGTTCTTCCATATTTAAAATTTTATCCATAAGTTTTAGATAGGATTGAGATCTGGAGATTGTGTAGGCCAATCCAAACATGGAATATCATGCTCTTCAATAAACTTCTCGACGTTGCCAACTGTGTAAATGGGAACATTATCCCGCACGAAGATGAGATTATCATCCAAATTCTGACCAAAGTAAAGTAGAAAATGCTCACTCAACATATTGTAGTTAGTCGAATTAATTCGACCTTGCAAGCGAAATATAGGCCTTGAACCATTGGCACTAATAGCGTCCCACACAAAAACTGAACCTCCACCACCTTGCAGCGTTGAAACTAAAATGAAATTTTTCGCTCTTTTTTTCGACGGACGTACTCCCTACCATCACTGCCTTACCTATTGAACTTACTTTCATCGCTAAAAAATCACTTTCAACCAATATGAAGAGTCATGATCTTCATTGCTTTTTACCAATCCAGACGACGCTTTCTATTCCTTCCAGAAATCATATGCTTGCGCCTTGGAACACAGCCTGGCAAATTAAATTCTTTCAATCTGTTCTTAACTGTAGAACGAGAGCATTTTTAAAAAAATATTACACTGTCGTTGGATTTCGGGAGCCGTTCCAAATCTGTTTCTGTGGCTGCGGATTTTGATAGCATTGTCTTCCCTGTAAGATATAACTCTAGGACGACCAGATTTACAGACATGAACACTGCTGGTGTTTTGCTTCTTTTGCACAGTCATTCGTACCGTTTGCTTATCACATTTCAATTTGCGGTCGATTTCATAATTGGATACACCAGAAATACGGAGATTGCTGAGTTCCTGAGGATCACTAAGAAGGAATCGAAGTATATGGACTAAATGTTACATTATATAACCTAGAAACAACAACAGTTACGATTAGATATGCTAATAGGTGGGCATTTTAAGCTGATCAACTAATTTCTTGCTGCAGAGTTCCTTTTGTCTTCTGGATTTGAAGCTTATTTTTTAAATTGACGTGAACACTAAGATACTTACGTTAAAAGTCAAATATGAACAGGTAAAATTCTAGAGAAATAAAAGGCGACTCAAATGAAGTATAGATTGTTCCAACAGTTACGTTCAATTTTGCTTATATTTGCGGTTTTTGGCGGCATTATATATATATATATATATATATATATATATATATATATATATATATATAACTAGCATGGGCGCCCGGCGTTTCCCGGGTGTTTGGATGTGTATGTTGAGCAAAAAAAAAATGTGGTAGTAGGAAGGCAGGCTCGAACCCGTACGCAAAGGAGGAAAAGAACGGGGCAAAACCTAACGTTTATGCTGTTACAACCACTGCCAAATCGGAAGCGATATTTTTTAAAATTAAGGCTAGACAATCTAAAGGAGAGGATAGCTTTCAAAAATATCGGCGAAAAAAGTGACCCCCTGTAGAAAAGCGCCTAGTTGAAGGGGAAGATATTAATGTTTTTAGCCAATTTTTCGATATTTGTCGTATGATAGATCGATCTTTAAAACGATACTGATCTTGGTAAAATCCGTCGCCTCTATTGAAAGTGTAATGCAGACATGCAAACAGACATACATGCATACATTTATATATTGGTAACTAAAAAATTTCGACCCAAACTGATGAAAAAGCTTGCCCTATCTCTGAATACCCTTTATGTAAAATTTCAAATATTTAGACCAGAAATTGTGTGAGTAATTTGGAAGCGACCGCAGAGGCCAATTTTTTTAACTTTGACCCCTATTATGACCCCTTAAAATTTATTGTTTTGAGCTCAAATCAAGTTATTAAGTTAGATCCATGTCCAAGGAACCTATATCTAAAATTTCAAGTGCGTAGACCCAAAATTCTCGGAGGAGTTTGGTAGAGTTCTCAAAGGTCAAATCGTTGAACTTTGACCCATTAATCGCCAAATTTCTGGTCAAAAACCAATCACATCGATTTTCCCAAATCTCAGTAACCTGTATATCAAATTTCGAGTCTGTAGACTAAAAATTGACTGTTATTGCGTAGGGAAATGTACACAGACACACAGATACACAGACACTTTCACTTATATATATATATATATATATATATATATATATATATATATATATATATATATATATATATATATACAGTAGTATCAAAATATATTTATGAAAATAATACTTCTTAAACATATTTTCATACTACAGATAAGCTCTACTGGCGTATTGGGCACCGGCGAAGTAAATACGGAAAAAATGTATACATACAATACCACTCATAATGTTACATGCGACAATATATATATATATATATATATATATATATATATATATATATATATATATATATATAGTGGAAGTCAGTGTTGTAGGAGAAATATCCAAAGTGCTCAATTATTTGTGCAACAGCCTATATTTGTTTGCGTTCGTATGATTTTCCATCGGTGCCTTTAGTTTCAAGAGAACGCTAGAAAAGTTGGCTAATGAATATGTTATATTTGTCATCTTTAAACGTGCAGTTTGATTTTTTTTAGTGCTGCCAGGAAACCGAGATTACCGGTGGAAGATCCGGTAAAGCGACCGATTGAGAGTTCTAAAGCCGTTCACTAGAGTTTCTTCCCTCGAACTGCCAGAGTCTGGAAATTCACCTCTGGTTCCTTGTTCCCCTAAATCTACTAACATCAAGAATTTCAAGTGTAATGTAAACAGACTTATCGCTGTTCAAATAGGAGCCCCTTACGTTCAAGTGGCACTATGGCTTGTTTGTGGTTAATAAGAGTGAAAAAACAAATAAACACACAACACAATATATATATACTAGCAAGGAGAATCGACGTTGCCCGAGATTGATTGATGCTCAACGAATGTTTCACACTCCTATATTTTTGTTGCTATCGAAATCAGTAAAATCGCGCATTTTTCAATAAAATCGAAGGATTTCCTGCTCTAGCTGGTGACCGATCACGATGCACGGAGAGGAAGCTTCATAAGCCTCCGCGCAGTGACTTAGTTCACAATACATTGTAGTCTACATTGCACTGTAAAGAACCTACAGTGTATTTGATAAAAAAGTACCTTTTATATATAATGGGTTGAATTAAAGTTTAAGATACAAAAGTCCAGTATCACTCTTTAATTATGCTACGAACAGAAACATTTCGAACGCGCCCATGCCATACTGTTGATTTTATATGCCGTGTCTTACTGCTTATGCGGTGATAATGGCTTGAATTAAAGTTTTAAAAAGTCAAGTATCATGGTGAATTGTGCTTTAAACAGAAACATTCAATTCGAACGTGTCCATATCATAGCAAAGAACGTACTGTTGATTTTATATGTCCGGCCTTTTGGTTTGTGTAATAGTAAAACTTCTCAAATAGAATTGTGAGGTTAGGCTGT
Organism: Euprymna scolopes; assembly: GCF_053919585.1. Classification (NCBI taxonomy): domain Eukaryota; kingdom Metazoa; phylum Mollusca; class Cephalopoda; order Sepiida; family Sepiolidae; genus Euprymna; species Euprymna scolopes. The sequence continues at coordinate 62,328,558 of NC_136503.1, read as the reverse complement.
GTAAGGTGTTAACTTTGGTCAAAATCGCCTCTTTTCATCGGATTATGTCGATTATCGATACTTATCGGAGACATTCCGATACAAAACCTTTCTAAGAACACTACTAGGAACATAAAGTACTTTTGTATGAAATTTCATAAAAATCGGCAAGCTGTTTTCGAGTCTATAGGGAACGAACTCACAGACACAAAGACACACAAATTTTCTTATATATATATATATATATAAAGAACATTGTGTGTGTGAGTTCATTCCCTATTGACTCGAAAATGGCAGGGTCGATTTTTATGAGATTTCACATAAAGGTACTTTATATACCTCTCAGTGTTCTTAGATCGGTTTAGTATTGAAATGTCATCGATAATCGATAATCAAAATGATCCGATAAAAACAGGAGGGACGATTCTGACCAAAGATAACACCTTATACAGCCTAACATTACAAGTGCTTTTGAAAAGTTTAAAAATTAAACTTAAATGCAAGCCATTATCACTGAATAGCAGTATGGTTAGCCATATATATAATTAACAGGAGGTTTTTTTATATTATAGGGGCGCGTTCGAAATGAATGTGTCTGTTTAGAGCAAAATGAACGCAATATACATGACTTTTGTATTTTAAACTTTAATTAAACCAATTATATATAAAAGTATTTTTATAACATACACAATAGGTTCTCTACAGTGCGATGTAGACTACAAGGTAGTGTTGTCTAAGTCACTGCGGAGAGGCATGTGAAGCTTCCTTCCCATGCGCCGCGATGGATCCTTAACCAGAGCAGACAATCGATTGATTTGATTGAAAAAATGGGCGACTTGACCGATTTGGATTATAATAAAAATATAGGAGGTGAAGCATCCGGTGATCATCATTCGATTCTGGGCAACGTCGGTTCTCCCTATATATATATATATATATATATATATATATATATATATATATATATATATATTAAAAAATCAACTTTTCTAAATCGGGACAGATCTGAGTCCAGGCAGCAAATTTTGTAAACAGAGATCTGTACAAATATATATATATATATATATATATATATATATATATATATATATATATATATATATATATATATATATATATATATATATATATATGTGTGTATATATATATATATATTAACAAGAATAAACAATTAAAAGGACTTATCTTTAAACTTGACTGAACTTTCACTGTAGTAACATTCGTCTAAGCTGTATTTGCTTTGCCACACGTCTGAAATGATGAATAATTTTTATTTACTTTTGTTGCTGTTGTTGTTAAAGTCCGAATTTTTGCCCAAAACATGGCCTTATCAAGGAGATGATGTAGTTTTATTTTTCTTCATAATGTTGTTATTAAGAGGTTGAGCCTCCGGAAGAGAAACTAACGTCTTATATGGGTGCTGTTTGAAATCCGTGTGAGTAATCACTCAGCTAAGCGCGAAATTTAAGAAATGGAGTGTCACACATTTTAGAAAACATTTTGTTGTATAAATTTAAATGAGACCATTTGAAAACCTGAAAATGTGAAATGATATTTATTTACATTTTTGTTGTTAATAATGTTTCAACCCTTTAAAAATAGTTAAAAAAGGATTTAAATACATTTATTTATAAATTGCAAATGATGCTATAAATTTACTTTTTTGTGAGAGAACTGCCACAAGGCATCAAGTCGATTGAAAATTTACAAACAGACTTTTCGCGCTTTTTTTCAAAATTCACTCCATCGGCAAGTTCCCTCTATATGTACTGCCAAGTCTATAACCTTTTAGCCTTGTTTGGCCTATTGTTGATCAAAGGTAGTTCTTTCTGAGCTTCAGTTTCCAGAAAGAGCGCTCACAGCTGGCAGCGTTAATAGCTCGGTAAAGAAAATGTGGAGCAAGATCACAATATTAGGGACGAAATTCCCAAGGTGGTTTCTCTGTATGAAGTTCAAAAGTTCAAGACGTCCATTTAGTTTGTCTTTTCCTGAAGCTTTCACAAAATATTGTAATCTCTTCCTTTCGGCAAAGAATTCCTCTTTTCTATATCTTCGTCAACTTCACCAAGCTGACAATCATAATTATCACCAAGATTTGATGGTGTGAGAAAAGCGTATTTATTTGCAAGATCGTGAACTTGTGGAAATCTGCAAGATATTTCTTATTCAACCTTTCTATGACAGGCAGCATTTCCCGTCTCAACTCAAACCACAGCATCGGTCAATCATTCACCATCCATTCGTTTGTTTTTGCGGACACGACGCCCATGCTTATCCACATTTCAGTGTAGAGGTGTACCGGTCTATTGCTGTGTCTACAATATTTCAACGCCGTCAGCCAGACAGAACTTTGTTGCATATCCAGCCCTTTGTTTGAAGATACTTCTGGGCTTCATTAATTTCTGGCAGAATAGTTTACCAAAGGCTCAGAAATAAAAGAAACGGAAACGACAGTACAGAGTTGAAAATTAAAGATGCATCTGATCTTGTGGTTGCATTTTCTCCTTCTTTCGTGAGCTGTTCCAGGGCAATGACAGGACAATAATTTTTTTCATCCAACATTTACAGCGTTTAGTTTTCACAGCCCGTTTAATACTTAGACCGGTCAACTAAATCAAAACGTCCCAGCGATGTGTAGATGCAGAAAACTAACGAGATTAATCGGTGTACTGCGCCAAATATAACAGAGTGAACCACTATAATCCATCAATCCAGTGCAGCCGTAGCCGAGATTGAATCCACTCCACGAGTTTGTGGTGTAATTCAAATTTTGTCGATAGCTGAATAATTGATGCTTCGCCAGGGCTATCAAGGGTATATTTTATCGTGAATCCGTCACTAGATGGGGTGCCTATCACGGCTGAAGAGAGCCCCATCTACCCTCGAGAGAAGGATAGACCGCGCCAGTTTCTCAACCTGGTATTTTAAATCACGGTACATACAGTGCCTCGCCTTCCCAAATGGTCACCTATCTGGTACTGGCCAGGCTCAACGTTGCTTAACTTCAGTGATCTGGCGAGAACCGGTGTGTCAACGAGATTGTGCCGTCCAGTAGCTTCATATACACAACCCAGATTTTAGTAAATGGTTTGTGCATGGCACAAATAGAACTTTTGGGTTAATTTCGGAGATGCGTTCTGCACACTCGATCGGTGGTCATAACAGCGGCATCGTCAAATGCCTGGTCAATACAATCTGAATCTCATCGTTCTCCAGTTCTCTCAAAATCAGTCAAGAAATTTCCTCCGCGCTTTTGCTCTTTGTCTCGATGAAGCGGATAAACGACCCGTCCATCTTCACTTTCGTCAATTTTTACATAGCGCAACACCTTACTCATCCGGTCCATGTGAGATACATCAGGAGTGCTATCAAAAATTATGTAAAATACTGGCGTTCTTTAATCTAATCAATGATTTTCTTTCGCACCTGCTTAGCGAAAATGCTCACAAATTCATTTTGAATTTCTAGTGACAGATAAGAAGTAGCGTTGTTCTTTCCCATGGTTAACTTTCACCAAATTTTCACGAACTACAGGGTCATGCTTGGCCAATAAATTTACCAATTCTAAAAAAATTCATCATTATGAATGTCTTCCCAGTGATCTCGTAGTACCAGGCTCTGTTTAGCGAGAAACCCGATGATGTCTAGCAAAGCGAGGATTTTAGGCCACTTCTTAGTTTCTTTCTCAATAAGATGTTGATCTACTTTGTCAATTACCTTTCCTTCAGCAAGTCTGATCTCTAGCTCTGAACGCCTGAGCATAAGTTGTGCTAGCTTCGTGTTCATATACTTTTGGATTTAGTTTTCACCAATTCATAAAGCCCACATTAGCAGAAATAACACCACAGTCCGATTAAAAACAGTCTGCAGAAGAAGCAAAATAAAGCTTCTCTGGAAGGAGAATACACCATCCATGTTCGCAAAATTTTTCACCGTTCCGCAAAACCCGATAGAACCAGTATTTTCTGGTAGTGATGGTAGGCAGTACGTCTGTCGAAGGAATGACGAAGAATTTAATACTAGGTGCACAGTTTTAACGCTGCACGGTGGTGGAGGTTCAGTGTTTGGTGTGGGACGTTATTAGTGTCAATGGTCCAATGCCTATAGATCGCTTGCAAGGTCGAATTAATTCGACCAACTACAATATGTTGACTAAGAATTTTCTACGCTACTTTAGCAGAAATTTGGATGATAATCTCATATTCATTCAGGATTATGCTCCCATTCACACAGCTGACAACGTCGAGACGTATTTTGAAAAGCATGGTATTCCGTGTTTGGATTGGCCTGCACAATTTTCAGATCTTAATCCTATGGAAAACGTATGGCATTACATCAAGCAACAGCTACGCAATGATAAAAATTTCAAATCTGGAAGAACTCTCTCGCCTTCTCTCTCTTTATATATATATATATATATATATATATATATATATATATATATATATATATATATATATATATATATATATATATAGCACAACGTGCCACGCTACTATCGCTAAAAAACAAATTAACTATATATAAACACACATCATATATTGATATACATGCATATATATATATAACATATATATATATGTTATATGTTGTATATATATGTTATATGTTATATATATGTTATGTATATGTTATATGTTATATATATTATATATATATATAATATATATATTTATATATATATATGCTCAATTATTTATATATATACACATATTTAAATATGTATGTATGTATGTATGTATATACATATATATATATATATATATATATATATATATATATGTAAACATCTATACAAACCTATATATACACATAGGCACACGCTTATTAACAATTCTATAATATATTTACATATATGTATTATTGTATTTTGCGGAATTCATGGTTGTTTAAGTATTAAATTCCTTCAGAAATCATTTTCAATTCTTTCTTGTTTTGCTTTAAGTAGGTGATTTCTTATATACGATTCAGTAAACGCAAGTTCCATTTCACCCATATGGTCGAAGGGGACTTCGTAACTTTCTCAATGGTATAACTATGTAAGTAAATGATATAAATCCGATAAGAATGCTGAAGGATATATCACAGCGTCTGAGTTGGTATCCACTAAACTGAATCAACGCTGTTTTTTGTATTTTTTCATGTGCATATTTTTTTGTGTTATTAACGACTACCGCTAGTTATAAGCAACAGTTCACAAGTTTTTTTTTAATGTTTTGACGTTGTTGCCTAGAGAATAATGCAAAAAAAGGGGGGGGAGAGTCCCTTGCACAATTGCGTTCGCTCATCTTTGTTTTTTTTTCTTCTTGACAATTTTGCCCGCTAGATGGCGATGATAAGGTAAAACACGCCATTTCATTCTGTCAACAAAGAACAGGTTTCCGAGGCGTTTCCTGGTTTCGTTACAGATAAAAAGACACCGGATATTGAAACCGTTCAAGCGTGATTATTTTGTTGCGATGCTAATATTTATCAATTGTCGCAATTTTAAATTTAAGCAAACTAATAAAAATTAGAGAAATATACGATTTTATTAATTCGTTTTTAAAGTGTATCGCTCTTCAAAACCAATATAAAAAATTACAACATACCCGTCTCTTCTAATTGTCTCGAAATTGATTGATTAAATTTTGGGTGAAATGTTGTGCAGGTCATATAACTACATGAATAAGAAAGAAATCTAAGTAGAATAAATTTTTCGAATTACACCGTGCGTCTGATTTAGCATGCATAACTAGGCGACTTACACATAAACGTTCTTTGTCAATTTTTCCCGTCACATGAGAGCGATGAGAAAACCAAGCGACTTTGTTTTCTCAACAAAGAACATGTTTCTGAGGTGTTTTTTTTGGGGGGCGGGGGGTCATGTCAGTTTACACAACACCAAATATTAAATTCGTTCAAACATGATTCTTTTGTAAAGTTGTTAATGTTTTAAATTTAAATAAACTATTAATCAGAGATTAGAGAATCATACGCTTTTAAAAATTCATTTTCACGTGTATCTTCCAATTCTCTCCAAATTGAATTCTATATTAAATATTCGTGAAATTTTTCATAGGTCATATGGCTACGTAAAAAAAAAAGAAAGAAATCAATTAGGTCGGTGCAGAAGTTTTATCCGATAAAATTTCATCTTAAAAAAACCCCCAAAAAACTATGTATCTTTCGAAATCTTTACTAATAAAAATAACGAGCTTTGCTCTCTATAACTGAATTCCATCGGACAACGAGCTTATAAATGATTCATTCGAAAATTTTTTAGTTTATGATGTTAAATATAAATCTAACTCTTGTTCAGTCTCCTTTCATGATGTTAAGCCAATCTAAATGATTTTGTAATCATTGAAATAACTGGTAACCTTATGATTCTCTGTGGGTATTTAATAATTATTATAGTAAATAATTATGTCAGTCCCTTTAAGAAACTCGTTTCTTATCGTTGAGCACTTTCAGTTGAATTAAAGTTAGTCAATTTAGCTCTTATGCACAGATCATCATATAATGATTAGATCACTCTGACAGACGTTAAAAAGCATTTAAAAAAATAAATGTTTAAAATTCAACGGCATTTTCGCGATTAACGGTAGCCGAATTAATTAGGTCCTTGCTAATGAAGCCAATGATGGCTTCTGTCATCGGGTTCGGATCTATCGATTGGTGTCTGCACTGATGATTCCCGAAAGGATGAAACACCAGTGTCTGTAGGTATTTAATAATTATTAATCATAGTAAATAATTATATATATATATATATATATATATATATATATATATATATATATATATATATATATATATATATATATATATATATAGCTACGTCATTTACTCACATAAAATTAATATATGAAAGTATAGATTTATGCCTGACAAATCCTAGAGTAGATGAAACGCCGAATATTCAGTGTAGCTTAATCGCCATATATATTTTATAAATTACTATATATATATATATATATATATATATATATATATATATATATATATATATATATATATATAGATATAGATATATATACTTCAGAATAGTTTTTATTTAACAATCAGTTGATATGGAAACGTGAGATTATAAGGTTTAAAAATATTACTGGCTGTAATATTCTATAAGTTATCCCATCTAAACAAGAATTGCTCGATATGCAAGATAGAGCAAATAAATTAAATTGTAATTAAATGAATTTCAAAAAAACTCTCATTGAAATGAATTTCATATCAAAGAATTTTTATTATTCTAAGCAAGACAAAAGAATGCTTTAGAAAGTTAATCTCCTAGGAGATTAACTTTCTAAAGCATTCTTTTACCTTGTTTAGAATAATAAAAATTCTTTGATATGAAATTCATTTCAATGAGAGTTTTTTGAAATTCATTGAATTAAAATTTAATATATATATATATATATATATATATATATATATATATATATATATATATATATATATATATATATATATATATATAATCCAATCATTTGAGGCCCCTAACGCCGCTCTGCGACTTTTAGTTTTGGAGAAGATAGTTTGAACATATACAGACAGACAGACAGACAGACAGACAGACAGACATTATAATTGCCCCCTCCCAATGTTAATAGAAAAAAAAAGAATTATGTCTTTGCCAATGTCCGTTTGTATTCCAATTGGTCCATTAATTTTTTTCCACGAAATTTTACATCCATTCATATTGTGCCACTGTATCTCAGTGCCACACGTCCACATCCAACATCTCAGGTATGCTTTTCTTCTTGATACACAGACCCTAATGACTGGCCCATCTTCACATCTTCATATCTTCATATGACCATTTGTAAGACTTCTATATACATATAATAACAATTCTATAAATGTACATATATCCAACTATATACATGAAATAGTAACTATATAAATACATATATCTAACTATATACATATAATAGTAACTATATATATATATATATATATATATATATATATATATATATATATATATCCAACTATATACATGAAATACTAACTATATAAATACATATATCCAACTATATAAATATAATACTAACTATATAAATACGTATATCTAACTATATACATGAAATAGTAATTATATAAATACATATATCCAACTATATAAATATAATACTAACTATATAAATACGTATATCTAACTATATACAAGAAATAGTAATTTTATAAATACATATATCAAACTATATAAATATAACAGTAATTATATAAATGTATATACCCAACTATATAAATATAACAGTAATTATAAATATATATATATATATATATATATATATATATATATATATATATATATATATATATATATATACATGAAATAGTAATTATATAAATACATATATCCAACTATATACATATAACAGTAATTATATAAATACGTATATCCAACTATATAAATATAACAGTAATTATATAAATACATATATCCAACTATATACATATAATAGTAATTATATAAATACATATATCCAACTATATAAATATAACAGTAATTATATAAATGCATATACCCAACTATATAAATATAACAGTAATTATATAAATACATATATCCAACTATATAAATATAACAGTAATTATATAAATGCATATACTCAACTATATAAATATAACAGTAATTATATAAATGCATATATCCAACTATATAAATACAACGGTAATTATATAAATACATATATCCAACAATATACATATAACAGTAATTATATAAATACATATATCCAACTATATAAATATAACAGTAATTATATAAATACATATATCCAACTATATACATATAATAGTAATTATATAAATACATATATCCAACTATATAAATATAACAGTAATTATATAAATGTATATACCCAACTATATAAATATAACAGTAATTATATAAATGCATATATCCAACTATATAAATACAACAGTAATTATATAAATACATATATCCAACTATATACATATAACAGTAATTATATAAATACATATATCCAACTATATAAATATAACAGTAATTATATAAATACATATATCCAACTATATACATATAACAGTAATTATATAAATACATATATCCAACTATATAAATATAACAGTAATTATATAAATTCATATACCCAACTATATAAATACAACAGTAATTATATAAAAAAATATATATCCAACTTTATAATGAAATAGTAATTATATAAATACATATATCCAACTATATACATATAATAGTAATTATGTAAATACATATATCCAAATATATAAATATAACAGTAATTATATACATACATATATATCCAACTATATACATGAAATAGTTATTATATAAATACATATATCCAACTATATACATATAATAACAATTATATAAATATATATATATATGCAACTACATAAATATAACAGTAATTATATAAATACATATATGCAACTATATGCACGAAATAGTAATTATATAAATACATATATCCAACTATATACATATAAAAGTAATTATATAAAGACATATATACAACTATATACATATAATAGTTATTATATAAATACATATATACAACTATATACACGAAATAGTAATTATGTACATATACATATATATAACTATATGCATCAAATAGTAATTATATACATACATATGCACATACCCATGTGTGTATGTATTCTTGTCCTTCACCTATCGTGTTTATTGCCGCAGATCTATTAACACCTGCTTCGTACTGACCGATCATTAACGATATTATTTAGAAGAGCTATGAAAGAACGATAAATGTATGCGCGCCCCCTAAAACAAAAACAAAACCAAAAAAAAAAAAAACAAAAAAAAACAAACAAAAAAAAAACAAACAAAAACCCCCAGAAAAAAAAAATACAAGCGCCTACGTTTGTTTTCTCATTTCGTGCCGAAATACATCTAGGAAAGAGCGATAAATAAAGGGGAAAAATATATTTGACATGCAACAGTTATATAAAAAATATTTTTCGTACCATACATTTTTCTTCGTGAAAAGAAAAGGAAAAAAGCAAAACTAATAATTAATTATAATTTTTATCAATACGTACTTTTAATTTTACTATAAAACCATTTTTTTTTACACTTAAGACCACTGCGTATCAAGGCAAGGAACCACTAAAGGATAAGGGTTAATGAGACAAGAACGAGTGTCAGCCGAAAGATGAGGAACAATATGGAGGTACTAACATTGATTAATAGTATAAACTGCGATTGCTCATTTTGGGGTGGTCCATGGCGGAGATTTGTTTATATTAGATTTGAAAACGTTCAAGTTGTAATTAGAAGGGAAGCAGTTCTGTAGCTATGCGCTTTACAGGTGGGAAGCACCCTTAATGAAACACATTTCTAAAACCTTTCGGCCGATTTTCACACCAAATCTTTAATGGAACACGTGCACCTAGTATATTGTCCGAAAAATGGTTGGATATTCTATCGCTCTAGAAAGTGCTTGTGCCCAGATGCGAACCTCTACGTGTTATAGAAGAGTCAGAAACTCTCTGAGACAGAGTCCTGCTGTAGCATCTGTCGCGGTATCAGACAGAGCATTTTTCCCGCTCTTTTGCCTCCAAAATCTAATGTCATTTATTGCGTACGACCCTGATAATTCTCAGAAAATGGATATATTTGTGTAAAATATTTGAGTGGTCTTTGGTACCGTAATCGAGTAATAAAAATAAGTAATTCGCATTACAAAACGATATATATATATATATATATATATATATATATATATATATATATATATATATGACCTATGATTATGAGTTGTATAACGACGAAACACACTACACTACGTGCATATATATATATATATATATATATATATATATATATATATATATATATATATATAAAGTCATGTCATATGCTACTGGTACCATGTTACCCAGTACAACCTGCCTCATCGTCGGGTCACCGGCGACTAAACTGGTTCCCCCACCATACTTGTTTGGTGAGGAAGGTGGCTAATCTCCCTGAAGGATTAAAAACAAGACCTCCTAAAGGCCGAATGAAACCTTTTTCGGGGTCAACCACCAACTAACACCTTGTGTGTTTGTGTGTATGTATGTGTGTTTGGGGTGGAGAGGGCTCCCGTAAGCCGTGGTGAAGGCAACCTTTCTTAGTCTTATAAAATGTTTTGCAGTTCATGAAAAAAGAATAAAGACATTACATGGAGAGTTTGAACCTACAGACCACGTCATGCAAAAAAAAAAAAAAAAAGAAAGCATTTAAAAGCAACAGTAGAATTTTCACGGCCCGTTGTTCTATCATTGTTTCTAAGCGACGACATGGAAAAATGGCTTTACCGATGACAGATAAATTAAAATAACTATTTCGATTATCGATGATAGGTAATTATCGGGCATATTCTGAGACAAAACTTAACTAAGATTACTTCCAGACTTATACACTAAAGTTCTGTAAATTTTAAAGAAAATCTGGTCAGCCGTTTTGGAGTCTATAAGGAACGAACTTACACACAGACAAAGTTGCATTTATATAATTGTAAAAGATATATATATATGTGTGTGTGTCTGTGTGTGTGTGTGTGTGTGTGTGTGTGTGTGTGAAGTCGATACCCATCTAGGAGCATAACATCAGTGAAGGAAAATTATTTCCAGTTAACAGCTACCTAGTGCTTTCTGCTCAAAAGTATAGCAAATTAAATAAATAAATAACGTCTACTAAAAAGGGCATACAGTTATTACTAATCGGGGATTAGCGCAGTCGTAGAGCTTCAGGCTTCATCCATTCTCTGTGGTTCTAGTTTCGAATCTTCCTAAGTTCAGTCACGATGATGAGTCGTATAATATCGAAACACATATCTAATTTTCTCTCTCTCTTTATATATATATATATATATATATATATATATATATATATATATATATATATATCAGTGGCGACTCTAGCCTATTATTGCTTGTCGTGCCGCCCCCCCCTGCCCTTTGTCAACTTTAGTTTCCAATCCGTGGTCCGTGGACCCAAATAAGTAATCATAGTTGCTATTTCGTGATTCTCCATTGGATAGCACAGATTGACTAACGTACCTTGCATGGTGTTTGTTTTTGTTTTTTTGTGAACAATCAAGATACTATATAATTTGTGGTCTTGTTGATACAGTAGATAAGATATTTTTTCCCTTTCAAAAGTATAGAAGAAAAGAGATATTCATTACTATGAGTAGAAAAATATGTTTATTAGAATAAAGAAATTGATGACAATGACAACTAACCAGGTTATCAATTAAGTCCACAAATCGCCAGGTCATTTGTCTCATGGAATTATAAAATAATTAAATGTTTGATTTTTTATTAGCACTTCACAATCCCTTTTTTTTTTCATTAAGGAATGGTTTATTCGTGAATTTTGAATCATAGAAATCTACAAAAAATACGGGTTCTATGTCATTTTATATTAATAGTAAGAAAAACTCTCAAACCTCGGAACCTTCGTAGAAGTCCGTAGTAGTACGTAAATAATTTTTTTCATAAAGATTCTGTATGTAACTTTTTTTTTTGCTGCATCATTTTACAGCTAGTGTTCGTCTATAAATGCCTTTGAATAGGAGTGTCTGCAGGTCAAGCGCGTTTTTGGGAAGGTCATCTCATTTGAGCATAAACTCCAGGCATCTTGGTTTGGCCGGAAATTTTTCTATTACCTTATTGTGCAATTCATTTCTTTGCTCTAAGTCTTTAAGCATTTCCTTCTCAATTGAAATTCGGGCTAAAGACGAAAGTCGATCCTCAGCCATAGTGCATCTTAAAAATGATCGTATTCTGTCCAAGGTTGAGAAACTTCTTTCATTTGAAACTGAAGTAGCGGGAATGGTAAGGAAAAGTTGTATCAGTCTTACAGTTTCAGACATTGCAGACAAAAAACCGAGTTCATGAAGCATCTCCAAAATAGCTTTACTTGAGGTACAATTTTTGAAATCATTGTCAGAATACAAATACCTGAGCTCACTTGTCAAGGATTTTAGGTCAAAAATACCAGGGTATTTTTTCTGCAACGCATCTATATGTTGCTTAGGGAATGTACAGGAAAAAACTTCAAACTTCTTCACATCGAGCAATTCAAAATATGAAAAGTCTCCTATGTTGGCGAATCGATCCTTTAGTGACGAAATGATGTTTTGAATTATTTCAAAATATACACTTTTATAGTTGATTCGATTTCCCCTAGTTCTTTTTGTTGGTGGAGCGTGTGATTCGTTAGATATCTCCATGTCTGTCATCGTTTGTTGGATCATATTTTCATAATGTTCATTGTCACAATTGTTTGATATTGATTGAATGAAATCATGTATTTTATCTTGAGCATATTTCACGTCGAGTTTTCTGCACTGTAAAATGTCAAATAGTTTCTCTGCTTGAGAAAAAATGACATAAAACAGTTAATAAAAAACATGAAAGTGAAATCATTCAATTTTGACAATAAATTGTCGGTTTCACTTAGTGTTGCTTCATCCCATATTTCGCCATGATCAAGAATATCTTCGAGTGCGTTTATTATTTTTTGACGATCGTCTTTTATAGCGGATACAGTTCTTGATTTATAAAACCATCTGGTAGCACACAAAGATGGGATGCTGATTTCAAATTTTCGGAACACACTCTTCCGTTTCGTACTAGATGATGTGAATTTACTAAAGCTGTGTAAATGTGAAAAAAATATTTTAACGCCATCAACATTTTCCGTACTTTTACTCAAAACTAAATTAAGTTTATGGGCATAACAATGGATGAAATCGGCGTATTTAAATCCCCTCTCTCTCAATTTAATTTGCACTCCGTTCCGTTCACCTGCCATCACGGCTGCTCCATCATAAGTTTGGCAAACCAATTTTGACTTTGCATCATCGAAGGAATTTAAAGACTTCTCGATTACATCAGCTAATCTTGTGGCACTTTTGTCATCGCTCACGTCATGAAATCCAAGGAATCGTTCAATAATTTTGCATCCATTCACATACCTAACAATGATCAAAAGCTGTGCATGCATTGCACAGTCAGTTGTTTCATCAGCCTGCACTGAAATAAATGGGACACTTTGAATTTCAGCGTAAATAACATCAGATATCACGTTATCAATTGCAGATATAATTTCATTCTGTATTTTTCTGGAAACACCTGAAAATTGCCTAGAGCCTTCTTTTGCGGAAAGTTTTGATGCAAACACACTGTCAATTTTAGAGAAACACTGCAATAATTCTCGATAATTACCTTTGTTAAGACTATCTTCCCATTCATCGTGTCCACGCAATGGTAGTTCTTGTTTGCAAAGATATAATATTGCGTTTATCAGGTGTTTCAGATATTGTCTATTTTCTTCGACCAATTTATTGTGCCTTTCTCTTTCAAGTTTGGCCGATTCACTAATAGCAGTAACTATGTCATACATGCCAAATGTTTTTAAGCGCTTATAATTGTTCAAATGAGTCATTGATTTCGAATGAATTTTGCAGTCAGCCAAAATATGCCTGTAATCAGTATAGCCAGTATCAGTCCATGATTGTCCTGATTTAGGCGTGAAAAGCAAGCAAGGCCAACAATAGTTTTTCCTCAGATTTACTCGCACATAACCAGTCAATGTCATTAAACCATTTGGATTGGAAGGAACGAGTTCTAACCTTATTCACCAATAAAGGAGTTGGGCGCCCAACTTTGATAATTTCTCACTTCTCGGCTACATTTCTCTGGCCAAACGATCTATTTTTCAGGTCTAACACAATATCCATTTCCATTATATCTAATTTTAAATTCAGATCATTAACAGTAAATGCAGTAAAACTTTTTTTTTTTTTAATGTTTTAGAGAATAATCTGCTTACCCGTGAAACACAGGAAAATTAGCCCAAGTGACGTTATACGCAAAATACAGGGAACTTCCAAAAAGTAAATTCCATCTGATGAATCTTGAAACATATGATATCTTGACCAGTTGAAGTTATCCGATTAAATTTTCCCATAGAATAAAAGGTAATATTGATGAATAAAGTTGGGTTTAAATAGCTGTGAAATGATGGATGCAGCAAGAAAAGTTACATACAGGGTTTTTATGAAAAAAAAAATTACAAAGTATTTACGTATCACTACGGAATTCTACGAAGGTTTATTGGATTGACGGGTTTCTTAGTATTAATATAAAATGACTTAAAACCCGTATTTTTAGCAGATTTCTATGATTCAAAATTCACGAAAAAAAAAATTCCTCAAAAAAACAAATTCACTCTTATTCAAAATCTGTTCTTTATTAATCACTGATATTTATTTACAATCTGATATACACGCGTGGTTATAAATGACTTAAAACCCGTATAAATGACTTAAAACGCGTATTTTTCGTAGATTTCTATGATTCAAAATTCACGAAAAAAAAAATTCCTCAAAAAAACAAATTCACTCTTATTCAAAACCTGTTCTTTATTAATCACTGATATTTATTTACAATCTGATATACACGCGTGGTTATGTTTACACAGAACTATTCGTGCTACTACATATTGCAACAGTAGTAGTAATCGTTCTTCATGTGCTTATGCGTATGTATGTGTCTAGAGATCTCTCTCTCCCCCCTCTCTCTCTCGGTCCCTCATCCTCTTCCTAAAACAGACATCAGCAGGCTCGATCGTGCTAAATATTTTAGGCTCTATAAGTGGGCTTCACTTTGCGGGTGATTACAGAAAAATCTGTATTTCTCTAACATTATGATTATTACGAGTAAAGGTTTGGCTTGGCACGAATTACGGACGTTCAACGTCATAGCCGCTGTTATGGAGTTTTCAATGAATCTGGCGGTGGCCGGACAAAGACAACCCGTTCAAAACAGCATCCTTGTATTATTCCCAGATATATTTATGAATTTTTTGCTACTTAGTTATCGAAACTTGAATAGATATGTAATTTAATTGAGATCAGACTAAGTATGTTTGCTTGAAATTAATGGATGATTTTTAATCCATTTTGAATAACATTAACCGAATTATTGGTCGTGCCGGGCACGAGTGGCACTAGTCCCATCTCCGCCCCTGATATATATATATATATATATATATATATATATATATATATATATATATATATATATATATAGTCAATTCTTAAAATATGTATGGCAATTAAGTTACACATAATTTTCCGCGTTAATGAGTCTGCCCAGACATACTAGGATGAAACCCGGAAAATTTAGTGTAGTTTAATCGACGTATATGTTTTCATAACTTACAAATTAGTTCTACTCGCATATTGAGCACGAGAGAAAATACTGAAATCGATACATAAAATATATCTTCTTTTAAAATTTTATGTAGGTACATGAAATAATATATATATATATATATATATATATATATATATATATATATATATACATATATCCTGCACTGAAAATTCCCGAAAGGATGATACACTAGTGTATGTAGGTATTTATTGTTATAGCAAAAAAATAATTATTACAGCTCCTTTAAGAAATCCGTTTCTTATCGTTGAGCACTTTCAGTTGAATTAAAATCGGTCAATTTAGCTCTTATACATAGATCATCGTATAACGATTAGATCACTGTCTGACTGACGTAAATGAACATTTAAAATTAAAATGTTTAAATTCAACGTTATTTCATGCGATTAATGGTAGCCGAATTGATTAGGCCTCTCGCTAATCGAGCCAGAGATGTCTCGTGTTACGGGGTTCAAATCGTTCGACTGGTATTAATCGTGGCACCATGCACTGAATATTCTCGAAAAGATGAGACACTAGTGTCTGTAGGTATTTAATTATTATAGTAAAAAAATAATTATATATATATATATATATATATATATATGTGTGTGTGTGTGTGTGTGTGTGTGTGTGTGTGTGTGTGTGTGTGTGTGTGTGTGAATTACGGTAGGTCCATTTTTCACTTTTTTCAGAATATTAAAAAAATAGCACTTACCAAAAGTGCGTCTGGACTTATTAAGTACTCATGCAAAAGATCAGATCAAATGCTTGAGCGGTTTTTGAGCGTTTTGTATCATAGTCGTAGACAAAAATATATTGAAAATTCTTCGTTTTTGCAAGGTTTGTCTTGAATATTCGTGTGAATACCCCCCTCCCCAATTTCAGTATTTCAAATCAGGGGATGTCTTTTTATTTTATAAAAATAATATTAATATAACAAATCATAAATAATCTTCAAATTGAAAATCTGCACCCCCTTTCCATTTTATTTTTTTACTCTGAGCGTCATCACTTATCAAGGCTCTGTGGCAACTCTAGGATAAGGGTTAAGTAATGAGTAGATGTTTTGAACTCTGTCAAGACAGGAAAGTGTATTTTTTGGAGCTCCATCCCAGATGTAGCAGGAGTACCCCCTCTTAGAGCGAAATTGTTTTTTGTACATATAGAGGATCGCAGCGGGAGTAAGATACCTCCTGGAGTGGTTAGGGATCTGATGTAGGTGTTTTATTTCAGATTCAGGGTAAAAATGAGCCCCAGAAGTTTGTCAAAACAAGGTGCTTCATCAAGGTAAGAGATGTTCATTTCAATTGAGGTAAACTGGGGACATAAGCGTTAGTGGTGAACAGATAGCAGTTTGGTTTTGGATGTATTAAAGCTGATTAACTATTCCTTACCCCATTACAGCACATGTTTAAGGTCAGAGGAGAGAGAGAATAAGAAAACTTCTGATCATTATTGGCTTTTGTAGTGTTGCCATAGATGATAGTATTGTCCGCATAGATGTCCACAAATGATCGGAAAATATGGCTTGTGAGGTCCTTGATAAAGATAAGGAAGAGAGTTGAGCCCAATGTGGATCCTTGGGACATGCCAGCATTAATACTGTGACCTAGGTATTTCTGCCCATTAACAACCACTTTAATAGACCTATCAGGGCGAAAGGATTTATTGCTTGAGAGGATATTTCCAACTATTCCATAGCTGGAGATTTTATGAAGTAAACCTTTGTGTTAGACCCTATCAAATGCCTTAGAAATACTAAGAGCTACCACTCTAGAAATGAAACCTTCGTCAATGAATTCACTGATTCTGTGTTATATCACAATTAGCACATCAGCTGTTGATCTCTCAGAGCGGAAACCATACTGCATGTCACTGAAAAAGTTATTTTCGTTGAGATGATTGACAAGTTTTTCATTTATCATAGATTGCATTAGCAAACTGTCTTTCCATGTTATTAATTAAGCAGTAAAATTTCAATATATTCAAATTGATTTTTTTCTGTTATAAGTGAAAATATAACAAACAAACAAACAAATAAAGAAAAGACGAAACATTATTTTGATAGAGCTTAATATAGAGAGTCAAATTGCTCCATATAATATCCCTTAGACGAAAATGACGGTCTACATTTCTGACTCAAAACTTTTGCTGTGATGTGTCGATGACTGGATTGAAAACCATATGCAGTTTGTGATGCTTCCGTTGTTAACTTAACTGCCCGTTCCACGCTCTGAGAATGTGATGGCAAATCTGGCAAGTTAAGCTTGTTCCCATTAAATAATGATTCTCGAAGTTCAGAATCAGAAAAATCGTCCGCCATTGGTGGTTTAAAAATACCATATAATGCTATATCTATTAATTGTGTCCAATGAGTTGCATTAAAATTAATATTTGGTATTCTTTTTAATCGTTTCTTGGTTGACTCCCCACTCTACTCCTGAAAGAATATAAAAATTAATTGAATATTAAAAAAATTCAATGTGTACTACTTTAATAATTATGGTGAAATTAGATAAAATCTTAAAAATGTAAAATTAAAAATATATTGGAATAAATAATTGAGTCATTGGTAAATGAATAAATGTTTACTTACCTAATGGCACAAAATTCTTTTTAAAGCTTCTTCTCTTACTTCAACTTCCTCAGATTTTTACCATTGAATATAGAAGATTTTCAGGAAGTAAACAAAATACATTACCTTGTATGTTTTTTAATGCAATCTGCTGGATTTCATGAGGCTGCTCCTTAATCCTCTGGATCATATTAAAAATATACAATTGCTGATTGTGGAATTTATTATTTTTTTTAATTCCAAACAAACAAATGGCATACACATTTACAATAAAATTTATTAACCTCTGGAGTTTTTTGTCAGCCTTTGTGGTATGCACCACGAGTCCATAAACACATAAGTCTGATGGCTAAAGTTAGCCATCTTGCCTGGTTTAAAGAACTAATTTTCCATGAAGCATATCTAGAGTCAACCCTACCTCTGGAAATACCTAATGTGTATTCATACAGTAATCTTTGGTTACAGCTGAGGATATTTATTTTATCAGTTTTCAAAATTGGAAAATTATATTTTAGGGTAAATCCTGACAATCATTTGAGCATAATTTCCCCAGGGGTCAGCTGAATGTTGCAGAGCCTTTTGCACAACCATCCATGTTTTTAAAAAGGTGGTTCATTATGGCGCAAAGAGAAACCAATTTTATAAAGATTTCTTTTTAATTATTTTCTAAAATTGCAACCATTCCACCTTCACAACCTGTGTTGGCATTAGTGTTGTCAACAAGGATAGCCTTGATAGTCTTTTCACTGTTGAATTCAGGCGAAGCATCCATCACTTTCTCTGCATGAACATCACCTGTTGCACCACTGTTAGGAAGAACTCTGTGTGTCAGATATTTACATTCATATGTTGTCTCTATTGTAAAATTTAAATTGTGTTCTGGTCCCTTAGTTTTTTTCATAGTTTTCTGTTCATTTTCCTCCACAATTTCTTTATAAAACAATGTATCTTTATCCATTCTCCCATCAACTCCAATTCATATCAGATTGTCCACATTTTTTCATTATGTTTTTTTTTGGGGGCAGTTGCTTTTACTTTAGTTTTTGTCCTGTCCACTTTACTTTTATCAATAAGAATATTGCTTATATTAATATTGGGTATAAGAAGGCCCATAACCTGCAAATCCAAGAGCAAGGTATTGGCAAGGCTGGCTCCAAGATTAGAAGATATGCCCCCCACCTCACTAACGCAAGAGCATATCTGGGATAATTATTATGATTTGTTTCAAATCATAATAATTATATACGTTGTATTTTTTTATATTTAAGTCTATTTTAATGAAAATTTAGAGCGATATTTAACGAGAAAATTAGATAATTCAACAGTTTATTAACGTGTTACATCTGCTGACCTTTTTATTTTAATTTATTTTATTTTATTCACTTCTGGTCACCCGAGTGATTCGCAATCCTTTTGCTATTATAACCGTCTGCTCTATGCCAGAATAATTTCGCATCTTTTTTCGCCACGTAGAAAATCCATTTCACCAAGTTTCAGCTAAAACCTGCATCTTCTGGCCCATAGCGAATTTCAATTAGTCATCTTTGAATTCCGTTTTTTTTTTAAATTTATAATTATTTATATATTCGTCTCCATTTACTTAAAATCAACCCACTCGATTTAGAGTGCGACACTCTCCCCGGCAAATTTTACAACCAATATTGCAATCACATCAATATTTTTCAATCGAAACAAAATCGATTTTACACAAAGTTCGACAAATCATAGCAATGTCTTCAAATACAACAATGAAAAATAATCTGCATAAAATCACACAAAAAATACAACAATTCAATTTTCTAGGTGTTCAGAAACAACATTTTATTTTTCTAGGTGTTCAGAAACAACATTTTATTTTTCTAGGTGTTCAGAAACAACATTTTATTTTTCTAGGTGTTCAGAAACAACATTTTATTTTTCAAAGTTATCACCAGCAAAAGCAACGAATTTATAACTCCCTCGCATTAAAACAAACTTTCATTCCCGGATAATACCGGTTTATAACAATGAAAAATCACTTCATTCAATCTTTTTTTTTAAAATATAATTTTCTATGTTTGCCATAAA
Organism: Euprymna scolopes; assembly: GCF_053919585.1. NCBI lineage: Eukaryota > Metazoa > Mollusca > Cephalopoda > Sepiida > Sepiolidae > Euprymna > Euprymna scolopes. The sequence goes on along the minus strand of NC_136503.1, from coordinate 62,307,725 downwards.
CAACACGAGAAACTTCCCCAAACAAAGGTTACAACAATTAATACATAATATGTTTTCCAATACAAATTACATTAATAAAACACAAATTACAATTATAAATAGTAACAATCGATCTTCAATCAGTTCAACCTGCAAACAACACAACAAAAAATACTCTTTCAAAAAATCTCCCATGAAAAAAAAAAGTCCCTGGAAAAATAACATCATTTGTTCAAAAGAAAAGTTAACACGGCTATTTCACCTTAAACAATATTTTTTGTCTCATTTTTTTCTTTCTTTCTGCGTGGGCGAAAGACCAACAACGCGCGTGGGCGTTTCATAATGAACAAATAAAAACACCATGCATTCTACCTTGCTTCTCTCTTTCTTTTCTTTTTTTCTTTCTCATATCTGCCGTTCCTTTTCGGAAAATCAAACCCATTTTCCTTTATAATTACAGTTACAATTCAACCACATTATAACACAAAATTGTTTTTTTCATTATACGTCTCGCTGAATAAAACAAACATTTTATTGTATTTTATAAGGTTTAACACTATTTCAAACACCATTTTTTCTGTGAATTTAAACACACTTACTTTGTTTTCACTCGCAACGGACGATCTCGTATATATATATATATATATATATATATATATATATATATATATATATATATATATATATATATATATGTGTGTGTGTGTGTGTGTGTGTGTGTGTGTGCGTTTCTTTTTTTATTCCCACCACTACCATATTGACGTTTTTTCACTTTCCATTATTTCCTTATTTCTTTGTTTTACATCCGTTTTTCGTCTTATTATTTCTTCTGTGACGACCTTTATTCTCCTTTTTTTTTCTTTGATTGTTTGAATGCGTGTTTTCCATTTTTAACGATCGATTTCTTTTCTCATCATCATGGTTAACCAAAGCACCCTGTATTATTGTCTTTTGTGTCCATATTTTTCATCGTGACTTGATTACACGCCTCGATCGACAACCAATTTGTGACATGTTGTGCCTTCGATTTTTATATATGTAAAACTAATTCTTTATATGTTCTCTAGTCCTTTTCTCTATATATAACTTCTACATAATCGTGTCTATATGACCGTTGCTACGCGCGTCTTTCTCCAACGGGTGTTTGTTTCTAATGGACTTTTTGTGATCGTTTCGTTAGAACTCGCCGCGTATATCAATTCCCATTCCAATTATATACACAAACAGTATATAAAGTTTATATAACTTTATACAGTCGGGTGTATATACACGATGTCGAGTTCCCTTTAAGGACCTTTAAGTTGTGTATAGTACGTGTATGTTTTTTCTTTATAGTTCTGAAACAGACAATGTAACATTCCAGAGGAAAGAGGATTTCGTCTTTTATTGTTATATCTCATTATTATTACTATTATTAATGCATGTCTCTTAGTACGTATCTATATGTATGTGGTCGTGATACCTTTAGTATATATATATATATATATATATATATATATATATATGTATATATATATTATTAAAAAACTATATGTAATTATTGTACGTAACTTGATGTCTACCACAGTAAAAAGCATTGTTTTCCGAAACGATCGTACAGGTAGTTGATTTTGTTGTTGTTCCTTCTTATGAAACGGATTTTTAATTTAATTATAATTTGATTTTTAAATTTTAAATTATCAATCACATTACTTAATATTGAATTAGCTATAGGATATTTACCTATCGAGCTTATTATATATCTAAATTACAACGAGCACTTTCTCTTTCCTGTATTTTAATTAAACTAGTAATTTCACTGTTACATTGAAATACACTCAGCTCTTTAGACTATTGTTCTAATCTCCTTTAAATTATATATATATATATATATATATATATATATATATATATATATATATATATATATATATATAGTCTTGGAAGTTTTTAACCTTTAAAACTATACAAAAAATATTTTTTATCATTCGTTAGAAAACCATCTAGTCAGTAAGTCATTTAATCACCTGCAATCACTGCATCAACTCGCTCTCGAATTTACTATAATACCAATAATTTATTTTTCAAGGGATCATCAGTTGTTTACCACGAAACACTGTTTCGGGGATATATATATATATATATATATATATATATATATATATATATATATATATATATATATATATATAGTCCACCATTTGATATACAACCCATTTCCAATATGCTGGTGTAACCCGAGATAGATTATACATGAGATGGTAGACCAGGTAGGACAGGACAGGAATTAAAAAACACCCACAACTGAAATAATCTTCATGTAAGTTGTTTTCTTATTTCTGAATTGTACGTATTACATCAATATGCGTGTTTTTCTTTGAAAACTTTCTGTATTTGTTTCCTGATGAGCTTGCAGCATACAAATATCGGTTGTTCACTTGATAAGTTGAATAGATCTTCAACATCTACGAAGTTTTAATTCTGAAAATAAATAAAAGATTGATGAATTGAAGATGTGTTTTGCGGTAGGAGATAATAGAGGGGAAGGCGGGTAATGACAATATTTCAGTTTTGAAGTTTAAAGTATATTAGGTTGTATTGTGTGTGGGGGTAGCAGATTCAGGTAGACTTTGGTGGAGATATGTGGATATATGGATGGGGAGGGGAAGAGAGGATGGTAAAGAGAAAAGAAAAAAGAGAGGGAGTAATGAGAAGAGGGGGGAAGAGTTTCAATTTTTGGGTTTTTAAATTTTTACTACTTTTTTTCCTGTTCGATAAGGTATATTAATTAGATGAGAGGGAGAGAGAGAGAGAGAGAGAGAGAGAGAGAGAGAGAGAGAGAGAGAGAGAGAGAGAGAGAAGGAGAGAGATAGATGGGAGGAAAGTCAGGAGGACGGAGAGGAAGTGGGTTAGTGTGCCTAAAACTTGCGATAGAGGCGACGGATTTTTAGAAGATCAGTATTTTGGACATGGATCTAACGTACTTACTTGATTTGAGCCCAAAACAATAAATGGTAAGGCGTCATAATAGGGTCAAAAGTTAAAAAAAATTTGACCTCTGCGGTCTCTACCAAATTACTCAGACAATTTCTGGTCTAAACATTTGAAATTTTACATAAAGGGTATTAAGAGATAGGGCAAGCTCTTTAATCGGTTTGGGTCGAAAATTTGAGCTACCACTATATATAAATGTATGTATGTATGTTTGCATGCCTGCCTAAACCTTTTGACAGGAATAACGGATTTTCACAAGAACAGTATCGGTTTGAAGCGCGACCTTTCAGACGACAAATACCGAAAAATTGGCTAAAAAATAATATCTGTACCCTTAACTGGGCACTTTTCTACAGGAGGGGGTCGCTTTTTTCTCCGATATTTTCGAAAGTCATCCCCTCTTTTCGATTATCTAGCCTCAATTTAAACCTACGTCACTTTCTGTTTGGCGGTGGTCGTAACAACGAAGACGTCACGTTTTTTTCCCCGTTCTTTTCCTCCTTCGCGGTACAGGTTCGAGCCTGCCTTCCTACTACCACTTTTTGTTTTTTCTTTTTGCTCAACACACACCACCAAACACCCGGGCAACGCCGGTCACTCATGCTAGTATATATATATATATATATATATATATATATATATATATATATATATATATATATATATATATTCTTTGAAACTCCGCGGATTTAGGAGCACCTAGTTACCAGCTTAGTAGTATTCTGCCGAATAATTAAAACTTTTCGTAAATTTCTACTTTACATCTCTATTCTTGTTATGCAGCGGCTTGTTTCCCACAAATTTTGGCAAATAGCAAACAGGATCCTGAACACAAGCGTGCGTTCTATCCCAACCATCATCAATGGACCTGAGGTCATCTCGTCAGCATCAGACAAGGCCAAACTTTGCAGCTAATTCTACCCTTTGCGACGAAAGCCATCAACTCCCCGTATTTCCTCCCATAACAGGCAACACACTATGCAACATACAAACATCTGTGTGTGAGGTCGCCAAGCTAATCAAGAACCTTGATTCCAGTAAAGCATTACAGACCAATAAGTCTCCTGTGTGTCATGAGTAAACTGCTGGGATCCATATTACATAGAGAAGTAGTCAACCATCTCAGCAGAAATAACCTTCTTAGTAACATGCAATATGGTTTCCGTTCTGCTAGATATACAGCAGATGTGCGAACGGTTATATCTCATAGGATTAGCGAATCTCTCAACAATTTTCAATTATTTAATCTTTTCTCTCTGATAGGGCCATAAGAGTAGTGGTTGATGCAGAAATCAGAGGCCCACAGTATTAATGCTGGAATCCGCCAGGGGTCCATCCTGGGACCAACTTTCTTTCTGATCTACATCAATGATCTCCCAAAACATACTTAAATCATTCGTTGACATCTATGCTGATGACACGACCATCTATGGCAACACATCAAAGTTCTCTCTGATTCTCTCTCCTCTGATCTTGAGTGTGTGGTACAGTGGTTTAATTCATCTAAAACCAAGATCCTATCTTTATATCATAAACGCTCTGATCCCCATCGGGCATCAATTGAAATGGATGGCTCTCGTGTTGGGGAGGCTCCTTGTTTTGACAAGCTTCTGGGTTTGACCTTTACTCCTGAATGAAATGGAACATGTACATCAAGTCTGTTGCCCAGGTCGCTGGGAAAATGGTAGGACCCTTCTGTCGCTTCAGAAGATATCTCACGACTGATACACTTCTCTATCTGTATAAAAGGAAAATACGTCCAAGGATGGAGTACTGCTGCCACATCTGGGCTGGAGCTGTTAAAAAAGCCTATCCTGTCTTTACAGAGTACAAAATAGACTTCGGGGCTTAGTGGGGGTTGCACTTTTTTCTTCCCTGCAACCTCTCCCACAGAAGAGATGTTGCGAGCCTGTCTTTGTTTTATCGTTATTTCCATGGCAAGTGCTCGTCCGAGCTCCAATCTCTGGTCCCTCCTCGCCAATCTTTTACGAAAAACACCCGTCTAGCTGAAACAACTGTCAGTAATTTTCCCCACACTTTATCTGTGCCTAAATCAAAACGTAGATTCTATGAACAAAGCTTCTTTCTTAGAACTGCACACATGTGGAATACTGTTCCGTTTGCCTATTTCCCACCTTACTACAACTTGGATGTCTTCAAGTCCAACATAAACAAATTCCTTATGAATCGCTCCCTTAAGTAAGATACCTTATCAAATCTCCAATACTAACGATTACTACGATAATATCCCATTGATTACTGTTCACGCAATAACCATTATCCCCGAGTGGCTTCCAGGCATTGATAAGTGGTGACCTTCATGTAAGATATATATATATATATATATATATATATATATATATATATATATATATATATATATATACTCATGTGTGTGTCTATCCTTTGCCGTTATTCACTTACAAACAAAACCTCAAGCATTGAAATAATGATTCATTAAGTAATCTATCGTCTTTAAAGTAAAAGAAGCGGCAATAGACACCAGCAGCTTACAATACAATTCTGAATTGTTGACCGGTATCAAACGTCGAAAGAAACGGAAGCTTTTTCACTTTCTCGTTCGTTCTTCTTTTTCCATCTTCTCCCTGAAAAGGTTATTTTAAGCGTAGCGCATGCTTTTGAAACAAAAATATACATCTACAGAATATTATAAGACATTAAAACTTGTAAATCTGTTGCATTACAACCTTGCATAAACTCCGCCATCATTACAAAAACACATAAAATCTAGCAATTCTTATCGATTATATATATATATATATATATATATATATATGTATATATATATATATATATATATATATATATATATATATATATATATATATATATACTGTGTATGCAAAATCAAGACTTCAAAACAAGGTGTTGATGGCGACAAAAGTGTATTCCATTTTATGTTACAATTGTTTCAATGTCCAGTTCGACAATTTCAAGCATTATATCGTTTGAAAATTCTAAAAAAAAAAACAGCATTTCTTCAAACTTTATCAACACACTTTTGGCAATGGAGTATTTTTTGAAGAGAAAGAAAAAAAGGGGGAAAATCCCTAACGGGAAAAGCATGCGAGAAACATTTACCTTGGCTGTGGTTACGGAATGCCCATTTAAATATTAATATATCGCCGAATTTTTGTATCCTTATTTAAGAACATGGTCATGGGAAGTTTATACAGAGAACCCTAAGCCATTTAAAAAAAAATCGTTGGGTTCCTAAACTAGATTCTGCTATTCCTTTATTTCCCAATAATTGATTTTTTATAAAAACAATTACAAATTTTTTTTGTTTCTATATTTATATTATGGCCGTAACAACTTTACAAAAACATTACGGTCAGTTTTAATTTCGTATTAGTGGCAAGTAATGTTTAAATATTATCGTTATATTGGTACTTTGATTTAAGACAATTTTAGGTTTAAAGTTTACTTGAATATGAGAATAAATAAAATGAGCGTATTAAATATATATAAATCCTTGTACAACATTTCGGGTGAAGTGTTCTAATCTATTTATTATTATTCAATGTTTTAAAATTCATTGTTATTCTACTTGAAAACATGTTTTTATATCGTTACCTCGGATAATTATGAAGGGAGATAATCCAATTATGTTGTTAAGTACTGCTAGTTAATTTTGTTTGAAACTGGGTCAGTTTTTGTTTCCTATAACGGTTAGAAAGAGGTAATTCAGGCCGTTTGATGTTTTCGGTTCATTAATTACTAGAAGGCATCTATGATTTAATAATTAATTTAATCAGATAGGTCCAGAAGTGCTACAATGGCTTATTTAATAAATTAAGTATATAAATTATGTTTTTGATCTAAAAGAATTGGTTTATTACCCATGAGTTTAACCCGCATCTGTTATTAATCACTTATGCTGCTGATGTCATATAATTCATGCGTTGTATTCTTGGGTGTCTAAATAAATAAAATACTATATATCCTCTAATTATTATTCTGACAGCAAAACCACCCATGATTCCAAGTGTGTTTCACTCCGATGGGAAGATGTCTACTCCTGCATTTATGGGTAAAAGGCATTTAGAACAGGGAGTGAAGTAGGGGAATAAGTAAGTCAGCATGGAGTCTACCAACTTAGGGTGCCAGATGACAAAATCCATTGAATTAATATTTAAATAAATTTACAGCCCCCAAATTGCTAATTAAATTTTTAATAATAACTAGTTTAATTGCTAAGTTGTTTTATTGGTTTGAAGAGGGTGTTACTTATTTCACTGTCAATACTGCTACGACTGAATATAAGAATGCTCGCCGTTATGGAGAAAAATCCCATTCTTAGATGAGCTATATACTTTATATTTTTTACCCGGTTAAGAAGAAAGGAAACTATATTCAGTCAGGTCAGGTGAATCGAGAATATTTTCTGTTTCAAGGATACAAATGCAGCGCACATTCCGTGGAAGTGCGTATTACGCATGCATAGGAATGCAGTCAAGGAGATTATGGCGTAGCATACTGTTTTTTTTTTGCACTGTATCTGATGATTGTAAGCCAGGTTTCCTAAATTCGCTGTCAGGCGATGCACAAATAAAATAACATCAAGTGGTTTTTATAGAGTCTAAGTATCGGTACCAAAACAAGGCAAACCATTGGAAACAAGGAGTGGTTTATTCGCTCTGGTGTTGTTCCAAGCAATTGCCCAGTTAAATTAAGAAAAGACATTGGTCGATAATTACTGCTTAATCATATCTTATCTGGGCATATCGAAAACTCCGATACACGTGCACGCTTTTAAGCGAACAGTCGATTTCTATCCTCTAACTCTATATCTCTCTTTGTACTATATGAAGTCACATCTAGCACACAGGAGGTCAAGCTGACATCCAAGTACATTAGCTGACTCTGATCGAACCTTATTTGTTACCATCCCCCAAAACAAAACTAAAAGATAGGCAACCGTCGACCAGCGATCGAGCTTGTTCAATTATCCATACCTGTGACGTATTGTTTGGCATGGAATGATAGATTTAAAAACCCTTAACGAAGGCGTTCTCTCAGCTGGTAGTGTCAGCGAGTGCAACGCTACACATTACGATATCATTGTATTCAGATTCCCAAATAAACATTCTTTTATCTTAGTGGGGGGCATTACATGAATAAAAATATTAATATGTATGTCCGTTTCCTTGTCTATTAATCAATCAACTATATATGAATGAATACATATTAGTTATAAATCAATCTATACTTCTCCCTTCCGGGATTTCTGTATGCCCATCCCTTATTCCCTGCCGTCCTATCTCCCTCTATGTCACGCTATCTTTCTCACCCCTCCTTTATATATATATATATATATATATATATATATATATATATATATATATATATATATATATATATATATATATATATATATATATATAGTAATTTATAAAATATATATGGCGATGCAGCTACACTGAATATTCCGCGTTTCATCCAATTTAGGACTCTTCAGGCTTATGCGCATAAGCCTGAAGAGTCCCAGAGTGGATGTAACGCGGAATATCGCCATATATATTTTATAAATTACTAACTAGCTCTACCTACGTATTGAGCACTTTTGAAGTAAATACTTAAAGTTTACGTATAAATCTATACTTTCGTATATTCATTTTATGTGAGTAAATTAAGTATATATTATATATATATATATATATATATATATATATATATATATATATATATATATATAATTCCATGGTAATATTTTCAAGAGGTGAAACAACTAATGAAGTTTTAACGAGGTTAATACAAGAGTGCTCAATACCGAAGTTGGGCAAGATATACTTTTTATTTGTTTGACATAAGCATTAATATGTCGCTACACATTAATGAGCATGTTCTTGTCAATCAGCCAGTTACAAGTAATTAGAAACTTCCTCGTGCCATATTGCTCATACAAAAGTCCGGTTATAATGCTTATGTAAAAGAAATATATATATATATATACACACACACACACACACACACACACACACACACACATATATATATATATATATATATATATATATGTGTATATATATATATACTAGTAAGATCAAAAAGTGTTCTACACTTCCAATCCTGTTATTGTCATCGAAATCGGCAACGCTCCCCTGTCTTATAAAAAGACAACTGTTGATTTTATGAAATTATTTTACATAATCATTTAAATTAAAAGCTAAACGTACAAAAGGTTAGTACCGTGAAAAAAAAATTCGAATCTACGGTTGATTTTTGTACGCTGGCTTTGTCTGCATGTGCGGTGCTAAAACTTTTCAAATGCACTTGTAATGTTTGGTTTTATAAATATGTTAAATCAGAATTCCTTCTTTAATCGGACTGTATCGATTATCAATAATTATCGGACGCATTTCGATATAAAATATGTGTAAGAGTTTCGTGTGAAATTTCATAAAAGTCACTCCAGCCATTTCCGAGTTCACAGTGACCGAACTCACGCACAGAAACAGAGTTCCTTATATATACATACATATATATATATATATATATATATATATATATATATATATATATATATATATATATATACAGGGTGACCCAGAAAAACGGGCCCCGATTCTAATTAGGCCCCGTTTCTTAGTGTTTTGTCCGAATGAAATGAAACTTTGGTCATAACTAGTTTATTATATTCAAAATATTATATCAAAACACTAGGGTCTTTGGCCTTTTTTTCTTCGTTCTACAGCATATGTTCTAGATGGCCTCAATTTAGCTTTTTTTTTTGTCACCCTATATATATATATATATATATATATATATATATATATATATATATATGTATGTATGGATGTATGGATTCATTTATACAGACACTAGTGATTCATACTCATGCAATCATCAATGGTAGATAATTCCTACGGGTCATGTTTCATTTACCGAGCCTCTACACCAGGGAAACCAAACAACTGCCAAAGAAATGAAGGGAATTAAGAACTATTAAACGTCAGATTCAGGCGAATACTATGACAATCCAGAGTGTTCGAACAGAAGTCGTGAACATTGCAAAGACGCTGATTAATTCTACGGACAGTGAAATTATTAAATATCATTAAAGTGGCTTGATAATTAAAATTAAATAATAATTATTCACTTTTACCTATTATTCATATATATATGTTCATATATATATATATATATATATATATATATATATATATATATATATATATCATAAATATATATATTCCTAAATTATGATATATATATATATATATATATATATATCATAATTTAGGAATTTAAAATTTGTGATTTGAAAAAATTAAATTTAAAATATAGAAATTTCATTGTATGCAAGTATAGTAAAATATATTTCCGTAACCCATGAGTTTTCGATTTTTATGCATCTCCTCGGGGAAAATATTAGCAAATTTTATAAAAGGTTTGCATCTGATTTGCAAATAAACATAGAACATTAAATTAAATGTTTTTAAAGGTTTTAAATCATTTTAGCTACATAGAAAAAGGGAAATTTGATATTGATGCAGCAAAAAAAAAAGAAAAAAAAGAAAAGAATATTGAACTTAAAATCGAAAGTGTATGCTAAATCTTATAATGGAAGTTCTTGGTATTCAGCAGGTAAAAAGATCCAACGCGTATTGTAATAAATCCAAGGAAGCTGGTAACAATCCAATATATACATATTTCCACAGTTTTTCTTTAGTTTGATTGGATATCCGGCAAATCTTTGATTATATCAATCCGACAAATTTTTTTTTTCATATATTAGTTTGAAAATTATATATATATATATATATATATATATATCACCATGACTTAAGAATTAACAATAAACTTAAAGCGCCTATTTTCTCTGAAGACCAACCTCACCCAGATATCTTAACAAATGAACTCCCTGTCAACTTTCATAGAGAACAAAAGGAAACTGAAATATTGTCTGCCCAATTTTACGGATTAACAACCACTGCCCACCCCAAATACAACCCGTACCTTGAGGAGTTTGAGAATTCCATGTTAAATTTAGTAAAAAAAAATAAATTTAAGAAACAAAACCACCATTATATTCCGGTTACTCGAAAAATAAATAATTTTGCCGAGAAAGTTAAAAAGAATAAACATATATTCGTCCCTGCTGATAAAAAAATTACTATAAACTTGACTATCCTACATATAAAAGATTTTTGTATAAAAAACTTAATAAATCTTATAAAATAGTCCCTTTAGATTCTATTAATTCTGAGGCTAAACATTTACTGACTTCTATGAATATTCATAACTTCACTGAAATAATTTCTCTGGGTACCCCTAGATTTACCCTCAAGGATCATAAACCTAATTTTCATGATAACCCCTCCATCAGATTAATCTGTCCATCTAACTCTGACTTAGGTGCTGTAAGCAAAAATATCTTAGATAGAATCATCTCTTCTATCAAGGAAAAAGTTAATTTCCCTCTTTGGCTAAATTCAGATTCCGTAATTAATTGGTTTGTCTCCCTTAAAATAAACACCTCCTTAACTTCATAACCTTTGACATCCCAAATTATTATCAATCAATTTCTCCGATCCTTTTAAATAAGGCTCTAATCTTTGCTAAAAGGAATTCTGACTTAACTAATTTAGAAATTAAATTAATTATCCTAGCGAGAAAGTCCCTTATACAATTTAACAATAAGTTTTGGACTAGAATTGACACCCCTAATAATTTTGACATCTTGAAGGGCGCTTCTGACTCTGAAGAAGTTACGGATTTAGTGGGGCTCTTCTTACTGAAAGAACTTAAATACCACTTTAAACATATACAAAGGGGCATTTATAGAGACGATGCCCTTTTCACTACAGCCAGGCCAAGAGAGTTCAACAAAACAATTAAGAAATTACATAACTTCAATAACTTTGGCCTTTCTATAATTATCGAACCGAACAAAATAACTTCAAATTTTCTAGAAATTACACTTAATCTTAACACTGAGACTTATAGCCCCTATCATAAACCCAACCTTATGCTTTTATACGTCCATAAATCTTCTAACCACCCCAACTCAATTATAAAATCTATAGTACCATCCGTCTCTAGAAGAATTTCTACTCTTTCTGGCGATAAAAAAAAACTTTCAATCAAAATGCCACTTTCTTCAATAATGCCTTAAGGAACACAGAACACAATGAAAAGATTAAATACAACCATTATGCTCCTCCTGCTGGCCGCCTTAAATCCGTAATCACACACAATATGACTCGCAAGAAACCAGTTAAAAAACAAGATCTGTCGCTGTCAATAACAATGAACCAGTCTACATATATAATCCAAACCAAAATACTAATCGTAATACCTCTAACCCACCCAGTCGCATCAGGAGAAAGAAAAATATTTGGTTTAATCCTCCATTTAGCGTAAATGTCAAAACTAATAACCTAAGGAATTCTTTAACATTGTACAAAACTCTTGCAAATACCCACACAGATATAGTTCTATATTCAATAAAAACTCAATAAGGATTTCTTATTCAACTATGCCTAATTCAGAACGAAGAATCTTAACATCTAATAACAAAAAAATTTAATCAACCCAAAATAATCCTTTCCCAATTAAACCCAAAACTAACTGTAATTGTAAGAACAAACATCTTTGCCAACTCAATAATGATTGCATCCATAAAGATGTAAAATATTCATGTACAATTACAGAGCTCCCACGCAATCCTCCCATAACAGACACTAATTATTTGTCTTCTAGTTATCCCTCTTCTCATCCTCCATCTGATATAGTTGCTAACCGAATATACCACTCAAGCAGCCCCCATCTACAATCATACAACTAGCAATAATAATAATAATAATAATAATAATAATGAAAATAATAATATTCCTCCTAACAACCATTCTAACGCTATCTCCTCCAAAACAGTCCTCGTACAATCATTGTCCCGCCCTTTGTTCAACATAATGAACAAAATTCAAACTATTCCCTAATACAAATCGGTAAATTAATATCAATTTCAGACATCGAGCTTACATACATATATCGGCGCTACTTCAACATTAATTAAGAAAAGAATATCAAACCACATTTCTTCTTTTAACAACCAAAATGCTAATAATAACCAAGGAACTTCTCTAACCACTTTAGTTAAAAAACTTAATTCTAAAAATACCCCTTTCTCAATCAAATGGACTATTCTAAAAAAAGGCTAAGTCTTATACTACAGGCTCTAAGTCATGTCGTCTCTGCACAAACAAAGCTATAACTATAATTACTTGCCCTCAAAGTTACAATATAATAAACTCTAAAAATGAACTGATCTCTTTCTGCAGACATGTCCAAATTTAATTAGGGTAAATTTGAAATTACATAGCTATTAATTTAATCTTTCAGATATATATATATATATATATATATATATATATATATATATATATATATATTCTATAACATTATCGTTATTCTACATATTTTCTTAATATTTTATAACTTTATAATTTTTTATTGTAATTCTTTTTTTCTTCCTTGTTTGGCCGGTTTTTCATCTGCAATTTCGGTTTTAGCGTTTAAATATTCCTATCTATCAAATATATCAATCTACCTACACATTTATATTCTGCATGTATGTTTACTTATATTTTACTATATGCATTTACTTACATACTTATTGTTTTATGCGGAATTTGCAGATACCGGCCCTCCTCTCTCCTTAATTTGAAAAAAAAAACTTTTTATTTATTTATTCATCTATTTACTTATATGTATGTATGTATGTATGTATGTATGTATGTATGTGTGTGTGTGGTTGTTGTATATATATGTATACGTGTAATTGTATGTATTCATATATATGTATGTATATACATGTGTATGTATTTATTTCATCTTTCTTCTCATTTCATGTGGTGTCCTTTAATAACTCCTGCTGATAATTTAATTCTAAAGCAATAACTTGTACATTTCAGTTGACCCCTTTTTTGCTTTCAATTTTGGCGCCTTTCAACGCCATCTTATCTGGGTCATTTTTACATTGGATTTTCTATTTTTAAAATATTTCAATCACCATTCAATATTTTTTCTTCTCTTCTTCACTCATTTTCTTAATTTAGCCTTGCCTCGACAGTCGAGTTTTAAATTTCTTCCATTTCTTTTTTACGCACATTTTATCTTTCTCTTAATAATATTATTAGCATTCATTCCCTTTTCCTTGTACCTATTTGTGAATTATTCCACAGATTTCTGTCTTTTGGATTACTTTGGATCATCTTCCAATTACGCGATTCCTTTGGATTTTACTTGTGCGAATGGAAATTTAATTAACTTTCTTGGATTCTGCATTTTTGGATTTTACCGTCATTGGATACTTTACCATTCACTATCTATTCATGTGAAATCTAATCTTTCACGATAAACGCCCATCTAGCTGAAACCACTATCAATAATTTTCCCCGCTCTTTATCTGTGCCTAAATCAAAACGTAGATTCCATCAAAACGTAGATTCCATGAACAAAGCTTCTTTTTTAGAACTGCACGCCTGTGGAACTCTCCACCGCTTGCCTGTTTCCCACCTGACTTAAACTTGATATCTTCAAGTCCAACATAAACAAATTCCTGATCAACTGCCCCCTTAAGTGATGACTCTTTATCAAATCTCTAATACTAATGAATACTACAACACAATCTCATTGATTACTGTACACGCAATAACTCTTATCTCCGAGTGGCTTCTGGGCCTTGAAAAGTGGTGACCTCCATGTAAAATAGATATTCACCCTATTCCCTCTGCTTCACTTTTTGTTATCAAGTAAGATCTATGATTTTCATTGTAGTTTCATTAAATACTTTTGCAAGAAAAATCCGATCGCGCATTTTGCTAAATCCTACCCTCTGATGAGAAGGAAAGAGTTTATTCGAAACTCTGCGGATTAAGGTCTGTCCACTATTTAGTGTTTTTTTAAAATAAATATGTTTTTAACTCTTTTTCAAAGTGTGTTTTTAACAAGTTTTATTAACTACTTGTTCTTATATATATATATATATATATATATATATATATATATACACACACACATATATATATATATATATATATATATATATATATATATATAAATCCAAGCATGAGATATTTAAAAAGAGAAACTAATTAACTCAACGAGGTTGTTAGATAGTGCTCGATATTTATTTATTCATTTATTAAAAGGTAAACAGTTACAATTGGTCGCTACAAACAGTCATCTCTTTCAGTCAATGAGACTTCATCAAGCGACCCTGAACTATCTGACGCTAAAAATAAAAACTTTTTTCTTTTTTTTCCTTTTTTATTAGCATCAAATGGTTAAGGGTCGCCTTAGGAAGTCTCAATGCCTGAAACAGATAGCAGTTTTTAGCGACTAAATATATATATATATTATAATAATTAAAAACCTAAAGGCACTAGTGTTTCATCCTTTCGGGAATAATCAGTGCAGGTTAGGGTTAGGGTTAGGGTTAGGGTTAATGCCAGTCGAGATATTCGGACCCTGACAGGAGAAGTCATATCTGGCTACATTAGCAAGGACCCGAACCATTCGGCTACCGACGACTGAAAGTATATATATATATATATATATATATATATATATATATATATATATATATATATATATATATATATATATATATATATAAATTGAGTTAAGAAATTCCAACGAGAGAAAGATGTATATTTAAATAATGCGGTGATAACCAACAATGTGTATTTTTAACATTATTTTATCATTCCGTGTCTTGGTTTTTCATTGAAAATTATGTTTAGATCATTGTAATAATTTTTTTAAACGATTTCAATGATTTAAAAACATTATTACAATGATCTAAACATAATTTTCAATGAAAAACCAACACACGGAATAATAAAATAATGTTAAAAAATGCACATTGTTGGTGACCACCCCCTTATTTAAATATGTATATATATATATATATATATATATATATATATATATATATATATATATATATATATATATATATATATATATATATATATAGGTATTTGATTATTATAGTAAAAAATAATTATGACAGCCCCTTTAAGAAATTCGTTTCTTATCGTTGAGCACTTTCAGTTGAATTAAAAGTCGGTCAATTTAGCTCTTATGCATAGATCATCGTATAACGATTAGATCACTGTCTGACGTAAATAAACATTTAAAATTAAAATGTTTAAATTCAACGTTATTTCACGCGGTTAATGGTAGCCGAATTGATTAGGTCTTTGATAATCGAGCCAGAGATATCGTGTTGCGGGATTCAAATCGTTCGACTGGTATTAATCGCGACACCCTGCACTGACGATTCCCGAAAGGATGAAACACTAGTGTCTGTAGGTATTTAATTATTATAGTAAAAGATAATTATATATATATATATATATATATATATATATATATATATATATATATATGATATTTAAATCAATATCAAATATAATAATAAATATAATATATAAATTATCACTAATAATCGCTCAATGATCAACTTTACCTGTGTTTTTAGCAATTGGAAAATAATATGATTATACGCACCAAAACTCAAATAATACAGTTTTAGAATTAAAATCATTATTTAATAATTGTTTATAATTTTTAATACATGAATATTATCCGTATTGTTCCTTCTTTAGTTAGTCTGTACGTTACGCTTTGAAATAAACGTAAAATACAATTTTGAATATCAAACTGCTACAAAAGGGCCAATTTCATGATACTTGACCTTTAAAAGGCCAATCTGGCAACTCTCGAATATGAGTGTGATCTTCCTTTGATGTAACCTCATTTTTGAATATACTTATAATAATATATGTTCATTGTTCTAACGCTGTGAGAAAAGGACTCCTAATAATTTTTACGTGCAGCGGTTCTTCATCGAAAATCGAAATCACCAAAACGTTAGGTAAAACAGGGAACAGTCGAAAAGAAACAGGGCAAAAAACAGAAGTGCTGGACTGAAGGAGTAATTTAAAGATTGTATCTTACGATGTGATTTTATTATTTGTATTGAACTATGTAGCACAATATTAATTTCTGATTATTTATAAGTACTTATTAAGTGGTCTCATTTTGGGTCAGTTCTATATTTAATATAATGGATACTTATATAGGAATATAAATAAACTCATATGTGCTTCGTGTTATTAGCTCAAAAAGAGAAACTAATTTTTTGCGCTATCAAAAAAAAAATCAGCTTTGTTGTTTCATTATATTTCTCATTCCGTGGAATTTCCACGAGTCCATTCTAGTATTAGCTTCTGTGAACGACCGCCGCAAGAGATATTAGCGTTAGAGTGACGATTACGAAGAAAATAATTAAGGAATATTCTCGCTACTGGTCATCCAAGAACCTCAAGGGTGAACTACTCACTAATAAGGTCTATGAAAGCCAAGAAACTTTGTCTAATTATTCGTATTCCTCACTCGCAGTAATTCCACTTACACTGCTAAATCTTCAATAGAATTCTCAAATCTCGAGTCTCTAGACCGAAAATTGAAAGAGACACAGAGACAGAATTTTCACTTTTATAGATATACTAGCATTTCAGGTGTTTAAGGTGTATGTGTAGTAAAAAAAGCGGTCAATTTTTTAAACTTTGACCCCTATTATGACCCCTTAATATTTGTTGTTTTGGGCTCAAGTCAAGTTATTAAATTGGATCTATGTCCAAGGAACCCATATCTAAAATTTCAAGTGTTTATACGAAAAATTAGTGGAGGAGTTTGGTAGAGTTCTCAAAGGTTAAATCGTTGAACTTTGACCCTTTAACAGCCAAATTTCTGACCGAAAACGAATTCCAAAGATTTTCTCAAATCTCAGTACCCTGTATATCATATTTCGAGTGTGTAGACTGAAAATTGACAGAATATTGCGTAGGGAAATGTACACACACACACACACACACACACACACACACACACACACACACACACACACACACACACACACACACACACAGACATGTTTACTTTTATAGATCTATTAACATTTCCGCCCGGCCTTGCCCGGGTGTTTGGAGGTGAGTGTTGAGCAAAACAAAACAAAAAACAAAAACAAAAAAGATAAATTTTTTAAAACTTTGACCCCTATTATGATCCCTTAACATTTATTGTTTTCGGCTCAAATCAAGTTATTAAGTCCAAGGAACCTATATCTAAAATTTCAAGTGTGTAGACCCAAAATTGTCGGAGGAGTTTGGTAAGGTCAAATCGTGGAACTTTAACCCCTTAACAGCCAAATTAGTTGCGGAAAATGGATTTCAAAGATTTTCCCAAATCTCAGTACCCTATATATCAAATTTCGAGTGTGTAGACTTAAAATTGACAGAGTTATTGCGTAGGGAAATGTACACAGACACACACAGACACTTTCACTTATATATATATATATATATATATATATAATAGATAGATAATAGATAGATAGATAGATAGATAGATTTAAAAAATGCGCTGGAAGTGCCAACTAAAACGCTCCTTAACACGTATCAACCTTAGCCGGTCCTCGTGGGAAAATTGGCAGGGACCGAATGACATGAAAGGGATCAATACGCGATGGCATCGTGGATTTCCAAGAAAAGAGAGGCGAAAAATGAAGAGACAAGGTAACGATGGAGAAGAACACACTGTGAACGACCCCGTCCCACCCCTTCCTTTACCAATGAATTCTGTCCGCGGTTATTTCCACTAGTGATTGCGTTTTGCAAATCATGTCAAACAAATATATACGGCGAAGATAGGGCTCATGACAAAACCCAATACTCGGACAAGAGTAGAAGCCAACGGCGATTATTATTATTATTATTATTATTATTATTATTATTATTATTATTATTAGTAGTAGTAGTAGTATTAGTAGTAGTATTAACAGCAGTAGTAGTATCATAGTTTGTAGTAGTTATAACAGTACTAGTATATTGATATTGTCTTCTAAATTTGGCATTCCAATGGGCCTTAGTACCAAAATTAATAAATGTTTTGGATTATAAATGCTTATTTGTTTTAATATTAGCAGCAGCGATAACAGAAGAAGTAATAGTATTAAGATTTAACATCCTTATAAGTATGCTAGTATCCCATGAGCCTCTCATCAAATTTTGGAATTCTACAGAGTAGTTTTAGAGCCTATAAGCGATAATATACAGAAAGAAATATGCAAAAATATAATATTGATGTATTATTGCCACTATATTTAACAGCTTTAGTTTGGAAATGATTCTATAAACTAAAATAAAAATGACTGGTGCATAGTCTCTTCAGAGAACTTCACCATATGATTGAGAACAAAATGTTAACTAGTTGTGAGGATTAACAAGGGCTTACTAAAGGTATCTTCAGAGCTCTATGTTTTGCGGAGAGGTTTTGCTTCCCCTTCTCTCATGCAATGGGTACTACTAACAAATAGATACTCATTTGGTACTAACCAGGCTCAATGGTGATCCTTTGATCTTATGAGAACTGGCATGTCAATATGATTATATCGTGATCTCGCCAGAACTTTGCAATAATTGGAGATTGTCGAATGCTTCAATTGTCTCTTTAAATTAAAAACACTAAATATAATTTTATTCTGTTTATCGATTATGTTTCATTGTATAAATTCATTAATATTTTACTTCTTTCTTTTTTCATCATATTGTAGGAAGTGTTTGTTCCTGTGCTAAAGATGTTCAGATGGTGGCCAATGGCGGCGAAACATGGAGCGAAAAATTGAAAAGGTTTGCCGCAAACGAAAGGTCACTGGAACAATGGGATCCACAAACGTTGGAATCGGTTCCTGTTGCTGCTTCTAGTCTGGAAAGCTGGAAAATAAGTCATAAAACTGGTTTAAAAACATGGACGAAAAAACCTGAAAACGATCAACCGCTCTCATTTGATATGGCCGATAACAAAGAACCTATCTCTAGCGTCAAAAACGGCGACCGGAAGTTGGGAAAGACAGACGCCATGTTAGAAGAAAAAGAGAAATTATTACCAGTCAAAAGTTCTGATAGCAACTCTGGTATTGAATTTAAGATGACGTCATTAGTTAAAGTAAAAAATCGCATATCAAAACAAGCTGATGTCTTTCTAAATACCATTTCCCGCCGAAATAAAACTGCACCTAAGGTAATACGTCACATTATTAACAAAGATCTTGAGAATTCTCTGCAAGAATACTCGAATAAGATGCCGAGTAAAGCAACGAAAAGATTTTTGATGAAAGACATAGTAAAAAGGTTCGAAAGGACGAGAGATAAACGGCATTCTTTTAAAAGAAGAAACAAACGTATATTTATTCGTTCAAGAGGCTTTCATGGCGGTTGTAAAGAGTATACATCAACTTTGAACAATTCTTCAAGATTTCATATTTCCCCTAAAGTGAAACTCGCGAATTCGGATTCCAATCGAAATTATCAGATTCTAACAAAAGACAAAGATTCTGATCAACAAGTTTTGTTATCGAATTACAATAAACATGATAGAACAATTCGTCGTAAACGTTCGGTAGTTGATGCTGCGAACTATGACGGCTTGACCACAACTGGTGACGTCATGATGACGAGCGGAAATGGCGATTTGGATCGCCATACAACAGAGACAAACATCCCTACTGCCGGACGCGACACGGGCTCACCAATAGTTGGTTTAACGATTAGTGGAAACCATGACAGTTTTTCTACATCTATGCCTTTTATGAGCACGCAAGCGGAAAAGACACTCACCCCGATTAGTAGTTCGAGTGACCGGTTTGAAACCACACGAGAAAAACGGTTAAGAGATAGTTCGACGCCCCAGCAAGAGACGACAGCAGATTACCTAACATCGTCATCGACTACACCCTCGTCCTCTCTATCTTCGTTCTTGTACTACGCCTCCTCCTCCTCCGCCTCCTCCTCCTCCGCCTCCTCTTCTTCCTCTTCTTCTTCTTCTTCTTCTTCTTCCTCCTCCTCCTCTTCTTCTTCTTCTTCTTCTTCTTCTTCTTCTTCTTCTTCTTCTTTATCAGCTTCCTCCTTAGCTGTCTCACATTCTGCTTCAGCCAACCCACTGTCCTCTTCTTCAATGGCTTTGTCCTCTCCTTTGTCTCTAACCTTTTCTACTCCGTCTTCTTCGCCCCCGTCCTCTTATTCTCTTCCCATCTCCTCATCGTTTTCTTCGTCCTCTTCCTTACTTTCTTCTTCTTCTTCTTCTTCTTCTTCTTCTTCTTCTTCTTCTTCTTCTTCTTCTTCTTCTTCTTCTTACCCGAGAGATTCAACGTTTGCTTCGCCACAAATTACAACACCAGCAACTTCAATATCACACACGACATCTCCGTTTCCTAGTCAACCAGTTTTAGAACCATTCTTGCCATCAGAAACACCTCAGCCGTTATCGTCATCATCGCAATCGCCAGATGCAAAGACGAAAACAACAACAACATCATCAACAACAACAACAACAACAACATCAACAAGTGAAACAACAAATCAATCGAAAAGCAAAAATAAAATTGTAACGACAACAGATTCTACCCTCCAAATGCCCGCTGAACACTCAACTTACACTGAGGCACACCCCGTCAAAACGACGGCACTCACTTCCGGAGGAACCGTCCTCTCCTATTCGCTGTCGATAAAAACATCTCTATCCCCACCACTGTCCCTACCACAACTACAAGCATCATCTTCAGCATCACCATCATCGCCATCAACAACAGCAGCATCAGACCAGCAATCACCACGGACATCATTATTGGTAAACCTGCAGTCAGTGTTGGCCACAACCGGTATCGCAGACCTGACGACACCTGATACACGTATGCTAACTGAGGAAACTTCCACGAATTCAAAGAGTCAAACTCGAAAAGAAATACAGGACCAAAATCTAAATCTCACTGAAACTCCCTTGAGCAAATTTCATACCGAACCTAATCTATTGGTGCCAACACGCATAATTAATGAGAGTTCAACTAGTGCATCAGTTACTAAAACGCACAAGAATTCTTCACTCAGATCGGGTCACCAAATTACTGATTCAAACTCACAGCCAACATATCAATATTATTACACAACCGACACTAGTCCTGGTGACCTTTTTGATCATTCGTTTACAGTCAAATCGACAGAGAAAGTTGTTGAGACAGAGCAGTCTGGAACGTCTTTCGCAAAAATGGTGACTCAAAAAGATCCTATCGACCACACAGAAGCGTTAAACTTATATTCACCAACGTTGCCCACGGAAGAAAAACCTGACGTATCATCAAGCGGTTTAAGCGAGCGAACATTATCGTCTGACATATCAATTTTTCCCGATTCAGAATCAACAACAATAGCCAGAAATAAGGATCACATTATAGCAACAGATAATCTCGAAAGAAGTACTGAATTCTCAATGAAATCATCGAAAGGTGAGGGTATGAAAATCAGCCCCTTAAGCAGTAGTCTTAAGCCAGTGAATTTATTGAATAATATCGAATATAATATAACGGAAGAGACGACTTTAAAGACAATAAATGAACACAAAATGCCATCTACCAGCGTCGCTTCTCAAATTTCGACTGATAAAGGCGGTCAAACAATTCAAAGCTCAACTGTGACTTTTGAAGGTGGATCAGGCCTTTTAAGCGAGGTTCAAACTTTGAAAAGTCATAATTTTGAAACAACAGTCGTCGATGCAGTGAACAAAGAACAGAGAAAAGTTACGTCAGATCAAGCTTATCCCAGTGATAATACTAAGGAAGCTGCTTGGCCAACTAAAGAAACAAGTCCTTTGTTAACAATGAGTACTACGTCGGCTGCACCCGACATGTTTTTGACTGCCACTTCAACGAAGGAGATTAAAAATGACGACGTTACTGGCAACGACGGCTCAACAAAAATAATCAACGGGACAATGAATGGATTAAATACGGTGCATATCGCCACATCTCTGACTGAACGTACTTCAATCGACTATTCGAATTTACCGGAATTTTCGGATTCGCAGACTGAAAAACACAAGAAAGGGGTTACTGGAACGGTAGATTATTTTAGTTTTAGTAATGCACGATTCCCTGCATCGAGTGGAGATATAGCGAAGACAACCATGCACGTTGAGACTAAAATAACAGAGTCTACGACGAATGGACAAACATCAGTTGATCAAAAAGTAGCCACGATGGCTCAACTAAATTCTGCTGAACATTCGACATCAGATTTGAACGACTTGAATATATATGAAACGACGCGATCTATGACGCCACAATTTATTACTGATTCGAAGACCACACAAAAAGGTATTAGCTCAAGCCCGCTAGATGTTTTTACAACGCATAAATTATTTTCTAAAAATATCGATAGCTTAGTAGCTACTGAGTATAGTTCAACAGCGTCATCGTTTCCCAGAACGAACGATGCTGCCCAAACATCCACAACTAAGAGTTCTAAAATTACCGACGACTTGAATGACTCAAAATCTCCTATAACAGTTTCCTCAATAACGTTCGCAAGTACTAGCAAGGAGACGTTGGATGATACTACTAGCGCAAGTGCCATCGCTACGCAGTCTGTATCAAATCGTGAAGAGTTACTATCAGCACCTCCAGCAAGCAAGACAAATGAATTTTCTACCGCAGCCAAAGACGTTGCAGTCATAACAATGTTGCCGATCAGCGAGGCGAATAGTCTTGTTAGAAATGACAGTGCAGTTCATCCGGAAATTAATTATTCTGCTAGAAGTCTTCTTAGCACAAAACAAGATCCGTCAACAGAGACATATACACAAAATAATATAAAAACAACGACCACAGTAAAAAGTGATATGGATACTTCTCCGATAACAGAAGCGCATCTACTTTCTAAAACTGGGTTCAAAGTAGAACTAACTTCAGTGGGTGGCAGCACAGAAATTAATAATAGAAATGAAAGTGAGTCATATACAATTGGTCAAAAGGTAAAGGTCTACGATGAAATCGTGACAGATCATCCTATTTCAAAATCGGTTAGTTCCCCTGCAGAAGATCTATTGGAGACTACCGGAGCTTCCCATATCACTGAAACGGTAAACTCTTCGAGATTGGCGACAGGAAATCCATTGACATCATATATAGAAACCAAAATACCAGTAAAAGAAAAGTTAACGACCACAGATTTTTCAAACGTTTCCACAAAAAGGTCTTCGGAATCGCCTTCAACTGAACAGCCTGAGTTGAATGCGTCAACATTGAGAGACAATTTGGAAATTGGTGAATATTCTACTACTTCAATCGAAGGTCATAAAGAGATAAAATCGAACGGGTCCTCTTTAACTCCGATTTCTGAACAAACTGTATCGATGTTGATTGGAGATGGCGATACGAGTCCCGGTCCAACGTCGGTAAATATTCCGAACGAATCAACCACAAAAACAAGAGAAACGCAAAGCAGAACTACCCACAATTACGCGAAGGACTCAAAGACCGAACTTATAAATTTCTCTTCAGCGATATCACATATTGAGATTCCGATAGCCTCTTCAACCAACCACGGAACTACGGTACGCAATGCAATTTCCGCTTCAGTTGACGGCTTGGATTCCGGTCAGAGTGCCACTATAATTATTGAGACTGGAAACACTCAGCAAGTGGATGAACTACCAACCAATAATTTTAAAGAAACACTACAGCCTTTAACAGAACATACTAAGACAATAAACCATGACAAAACTACGCCATTGACAAAGCAGAGTGCGACAATAGAAAAGTCTTCGGCTGCTCTCACTCTTGAAGATTTCGCAGAGCAAAGTACACTTGAGAATCTGACTCCATTTTCAAAATCATTTGCTTCTGAATCCACTCAGCTCAGTAAGAAGACATCGGACGGAGTGTTTACGTACAATAATGTTGAGACAACCAGTGTCGAAGGTAGTGGTATTTCTGAGTTGCTCACAACCGAATCGCTGGTCAAAAGACAATCAGACTTACCGTCGATTTCTTCTCCAACCATGAGAGACTCTTCTTCGGTGTTAACCTTAAATACACCTGCAATTGAAGGTCCAAATAAAGAGCGAATTATAGTTACGACACAACAAACAGAGAATCTTGACGCAGAAACAAAATCTATCGATCAGTTAAATATAGCTGTCACTAGTGTCAAACAGCATCCGACAACGACCGCAGAAAAGAGAAGTATCACAGCAGTCGGCGTAAATAAAGCAGACGATTCAAGCGCCAGATATTTGGTTACAACCATGATCGAAAACGATATCACTGATCATGTGACATCTGCAGTGACTCCTAGGAGGCCACGAACAATTAGAACCGAAAAGATTTTTGATGTCAATCAAGGAAAATACCCCGCCAGTACGACTGGCTACGATGACAGCACGAAACTCAACAAAGCTGTAACGACAGCGAGCCACCAGTCTCATACAATAATAGACGAATCAACTTCTTCGGATGTACATGACAAGACGACATCCGCGGCTGAACCGACTACGTTGGGCGCCGCGTACGTTGAATTCAGAGGCGTCATACGAATTGTAAGCGGAATGGAATGGTCTCCGAGTATGGCTGCGAAAACTACAGATGAATTCAAACAAGCCGAGTCCTATATACGTAATATGGTTTGTAGCACATTGATTTCAAAGTATTAAGGATAAAAAGTTTTAATAGATAATCTATAATACAAATCTCACTTGTCTGTTAAAATGTATGTATGCAGATATTTAAATTGTACTATGTTTGGTATAAATCGTTTGTTTTTCTCAACTGTTTACTATTGTAAAAGTTTATCATCTAGTAATTCACTGGAACAGAAATAAAAAAAAAACTTTCGTTACAACCTGATATTTAGATTTTAAGTTTGCAAGACACATCGACTATCGAAGAAGAAAAAAAGTAATATAGCCGTCAACATAATTAAAACCCCAGCTAATTCATAGCCATAAACTTATTTCTTAGCTGGTCAATTACCCCATTTAAGTAGCAGTGATGGTCGTCATCTGCAGTTACCCTGGATCAACCTGGGTGAACGTCGAAAATGACTTTTTTTGCAAGTAGATGAGAGCTGCATCATTTAACCCTGAGCGTTTTATATTATTTTTCTTTTCTTTTTATTACCGGAAGTGGATAGCCGTTTGCTCAGCCCAAACTTCCGTTCGCCGTTAGGGAAGGTGGGACCGGACGTTGGGAAATAATTATTTTTTCCTAAATTGTGTATTTATTTAGTCATAAGCGATTGTTGCTTGCATTTATGGCGACCATAAATCAATTAAGACGGACGCCTGTTTGCATTGTACGGTTGGTTGTATATTTTTTGCTGTGCACATACGTGCATTCGCCTACAGATATATGCACAGGCGCACACATTCTCATACACACTCATTCGCAAACACGCTTCCCCTCTCTCTCTTTCTCTTTCTTCCATTTCCCTCTCTCTCTATTTCTCACGCAAATAATAATATAGAATTCTTATATACATCGGTTCGAACAGAAATCAGTTTCCAGATGCAAAAAATAGAGCTTAGAAAAATTGTTGTAATTAATTTACTTTTAGTATATATATATATATATATATATATATATATATATATATATATATATATATATATATATATATATATATATAGTAATTTATAAAATATATATGGCGATTAAGCTACACTGAATATTCGGCGTTTCATCCACTCTAGGATTCGTCAGGCTTATGCGCGAATTCTGTGGTTGTTTATCGTTTTTAAATGGTCCTCTTCTGTTGAGGATTTTAGTTAGCCAATCAGCTTTCTAGTATCCACCGCGCCCCTTCCTATGAGCCAATGGGCATGCATTTTATCGAACAAAGGATCTGTTTTAAAACTAGTTTAGTAGCTTAAGGCAGACATTTTTTATATATAAATATACATACGTGTACATACATATATGCACATATATATATATACATATATGTGTGATCGTTTATGTATATTCATGTTTATTTAATTTATTTCAAAACCCGATACTATGACCACAAAAGTACATTCAGCAATAAAAAAAACACCGTATAAAAACAACACTAGCGAATAAATACTGGGAACTCAAAGAAAGCGGACATTTGCCGGTAGTCGAATGGAAAATAATAAGACAAGCTACCACGTGTAGGAATTTAGACGACCCATGTAAATTATGCCTTCATGAAAAACTTGCTATCCTGTACTTTAAAGCACCCCAAAATCTATTAAACTGTAGAAGAGAAATAGCAAATAACTGTGTTCACAAAATAAAATTTACTCTAGGATAGCGATACAAAATAGTTTTAAAACTAACAAAAACAATAGAAAATAAACAAATAAATAAATTAAATAAACATGAATATACATAAACGATCACACATATATGTATGTATGTATATATATGCATATATATGTGCATATATGTATGTACACATATGTATATTTATATATAAAAAATGTCTGTCTTAAACCACTAAACTAGTTTTAAAACAGATCTTTTGTTCGATAGAATGCATGCCCATTGGCTGATAGGAAGGGGCGCGGTGGATACTAGAAAGCTGATTGGCTAACTAAAATCCTCAACAGAATAAGAGGACCATATAAAAACGATAAACAACCACAGAATTCGCGCATAAGCCCGACGAATCCTAGAGTGGATGAAACGCCGAATATTCAGTGTAGCTTAATCGCCATATATATTTTATAAATTACTAACTAGCTCTACCTACGTATTGAGCACTTTTGAAGTAAATGCTTACAGTTTACGCATAAATCTATACTTTCGTATATTAATTTTATGTGAGTAAATGAAGTAGTTATATATATATATATATATATATGTGTGTGTGTGTGTGTGTGTGTGTAAAATTATATATGTAAACAAAGAGAATTTATTTCTTGTTCTTTCAGCTAATAAACACACTGAATAGAAGCAGTATCGCTAAACGATTAGTGGATGTTCACATAATCGGATTTCGGTAAGTTCATTGTTTTCAAGTTATGAATTGAATGTCTTTTATACGTTTGTTGCGTGTCATATTTAATACGTACAGCAAATCAACCATATTGTAAAAAACTGTGAAGTGGACTGTGTGATAAATACGAAGGCATCTTTAGTCGAAAAAGTTCGCGTTAATTTTATTTTATCGGCATCGTTTTGTATGAATACAATACACAAAAGATGGAATAGCATTTAATAGTATATATATATATATATATATATATATATATATATATATATATATATATATATACACACACACACACTATTAAATGCTATTTCACATACACACTATTAAATGCTATATATATATATATATATATATATATATATATATATATATATATATATATATATATATATATATATAAGGAATGAAAAAATACCAGCGGTGGTTGACGTTATGTAATGAGAAAAATACGCACACATATGTTTGTCCTTCCCGACATGAGTAGGACTCAAGAACTGTCTTTTTCGCACGATCTATGACTTTTTCTTTTCTTACATTTTTATTTTTTATTTCAATTATCCTGAAGATGTCCTCTGAAATAAGGACGAAACGTTGATTTTTAATAATTTCATTCGGTTTTTTCTATTTTTCTCATAGCATATATATATATATATATATATATATATATATATATATATATATATATATATATACTAGAAAAAGTACCCGTCGTTGACTGGGTTCAAAAACAGCCTACACGAAATGGACTCTGATTTATGAAAGTATGATAGATTATGAAAAGGAAGGGTTGTAAAGAGATAGCTTCGAATTTTGGGATATCAAAACCAAAGCAAAATATAATGAAAGTAAAAATAAAATAGATAAACCCCAAAATTAATTATACCATACCTGTTCACACTGAAACATTCATCACAATATTCTGTGGATCTACATTAAAAAACCTTGTTAAACTTTGTGACATATTTCCATTCTATGGAGGTCAGGCGCGAACGAACACTCCAAAATTTTATTATACCATATTTCTTCAAACTGAAACATAATTATCAAAGTATACTTACGCAGATAAATATGAAAAGTCTTTATTAAAGTTTGTGCCTATTTCCATTCTCTGGAGGCCAGGCGCGAACGCAGACCTCACAATTTTATTATACCATCCATATTTAAGTTAAAACATACTTATCAATATTATTATGTACATCTATATTAAAAATATTTGTAAACGTATTTTTTAAATTTTTTAATTTGTTATTTCCATACTTTGTGGACCAGGCACGTACGCAGACCCCACAATTTTAATGAATCATCATTAAACCAGATCAAACATATCCATTCATGTGTGTCGATACATCTTCTATCATTATATGTGATCGGTTTTCTATAATAGTCAACCATATAGGAGCCTATTCGTGACCAGACACACACAGACATTGAGCTTTATATATATATATATATATATATATATATATATATATATATATATATATATATATATATATCCAATATTCACTGCTGTTCATTCTTTGTGTGTTGTACTCATCCAAAACATATGATCAAACAAATAGTGATTATTGATCACGCTTTGTATCTTCCCACTGTATTTGGAACGAAGATCGAGTAGAATAAATATCCTCTGTCTTCATCAGAACAGTAAGAAAAAGTTAAGGGGAAATTTAAGAAGACGTCTCTGTAGGCCATGGCATTTCGAAGCTAAATGATTCTTGTCAGAAAAGGAAAAAGGCAAAATGATTCACATCAGAATAGGAAAAAGGTTAGAATTATACAAAATATAAACACAGCGTGGAATGATAAAATTGTCTCCCTAGAAAAAACGACATGATTCCATTTCCGTTTGATGTTTTTATGCAGATCATCTATTAGTTGGCCAGCTATGTACAAATCTTAAGAGCGATAGGAGCCCTCTATCATGTCTGAACGTGACATAATGTTCAACGAGCGAGATTGGAGATGCGTCGCTGTATAACTCATGCTCTCTATTGATCTAAGATATGATAACAGGACCTTGCCAGCACCCTCAAAATTCATCGTTGGGTTGCCACGAATAACATGGACGTGCCCAGGTTGATGAAAACAAAGTTTCCGGCCATGATTATGGTTTTTGGTGTAATTTCAAGTGCGGTCACACCATGCCACCTTACATCTTCGAAGTCGGCTTGAAAGTCAACACCAAAGTGTACTTTGATGTTCTGAAGAGTGTGGAGTCCCTTGGTGCAATAAGGTTGAAGCTCACCGACCGTGGGTGTGGCAGCAGGACTCGGCGCCGGCACACAGATCCAATTAGACCTAGGCTTGGCTTCAGTAGGAGTGCTACGATTTTGTTCCTTTTCGTTCACTGCCTCCAACCTGAATCAGCCAAACTACTTCGCTTTATCATACGTCGAGAACATCACCAACATGTACACCCACAACACCAAAGCCAGCCTGATCACCGCCATCTGCCGAGTATTCGCCGAGCTCCCGTCGGCACTTGTAGAAAAGATATGCTCCTAGTTCCAGACCTGTATCAAGGCGGTGATTTAGGCTGAAGGCGGTTACATTGAATAGGTGTAAACTCTACTACATAATCAAGTTGCCTGAATTGCTTATTTTCCAATTAAATTTTAAAAATAAAGATGTTATGTTGTTTCCTTTACAGAAAACATTTGCCTTATGACATTTAAAAATGAAATATTTAATTTCGGCGTTATGCGCACGTTATGTACACTTAGAAGTTACACTGACGTGTAATCGCTCTCTTTATTTGTTTTATTTACTTTTACTTTCAATATATTTCGTTTCCACTAAATACCGAGTTGTGCGTTTCTTCTGGACCCTCATCGGCTCACAAGAAAGACTCGAGGATTAATGTCCTTAAATAAAAGCTCCTTATTTACACTTTCAAAACAAATAATTCGGATTTAAACTAATTGAAGACAGAGAATATTTATTCTATTAGATATTCGTTCCAAATTACTTACTAGTAGGAAGACACAAAGCGTGATCAATTATCACTGTTTGATCATATCTTGTTATCCCATATAAAGTTAAACGCCCACGCTCTGCGTTTCCTCAAAAAGACTGCGGTCATCTCTTTCACTCTCTCTCTCTCTTCTCTCTCTCTCTCTCTCTCTCTCTTTGAACCATGTGATGTCAAGACATCATCACTTCCGGTAGGTTGATCCAGCTGACCTTTTATTTCCTGTTACTCTCAACTAACCATTTTATATACTAGTGGGTCTATTGATCTAATATCTAACATCATATTAAGCGAGTAGATTTGCTAGTATATTAACGGTTACTTGGTGAATAACGGCATTGGCTATTGAATCAGTTAAATCGAGTTGAAATCGAATCAGATCGATTGTATACCCCCTAAAGTTAATAGTAACAAAATTGGTGCCGTATTTTCGGTAGATATCGGGAATTTTTATCCCTCCAAACACCAGTTCATATTAACGGTCCAAATATGTGATTATTTTTTAAATTCCAGTTTTCAATCTTCAATCCTACCATATTCATCTCCGTCATGATAACATCCGCTGATCTCATAAACCCCAACCTTCGAGCGGCTTTTGGCACTGAAGTGGTCACTCATTAGTAAAAGATATATATATAGATAAAAGTAGTAACTTCTGTTCAATTAATTGTTTATAATGATTGGTTTATAATAAATATGTTTGGCATTAAATAGCCCGGAAAGAGTTCACGTACCCCAAAAAGGATGGAGTTAAACAAAATCTCTCTATCTTGTCATTAACATTTCATTGGGTTTGCAAAGTTACATAAAACGTTAACCCATCCAAGAGCGTTACCCATTTCAAAGTAAGGATAACAAACAAGCCAATTATTAAACCTATCCTTCAACCTCTGGTCACATGAGACAGCTGAAGCCAAGCATTACACCTAACCATTCACCTATATACAGCACAATCACGTTGACACACCGACGAGACGCTTTATGTACCGCGAGGTAAAATACCAGGTTGAGAAACTAGCACGGTCTATCCTTCTCTCGAAGGTAGATGGGACTCTCTTAAGCCGTAGTAGGAATCTCATCTAGTGATGTCGTCACGATAAAAAATACCCTTCGACAAGATTTGAATTACACTACAAACTAGCGTAGTGAGTTCAATCTTGGTTACGGCCGCGCTGGCTGGCTGGATCCACCTAGGACCTTATGACACAAGTGAAAACAATAATTAAACTTGACCTTCCACCCATTATCCTATCAAATCAGCTAACACAATTATTTAACCCAAACTTCCATCTATTGTCCTCTGATACAAGTTAAACCAATATTAAAACTTGACTTTCTATCAATGATTCTGTAAGACAGATGAAACTAAACTGCCCACCTATGGCTGAAAAATTGGTTGAATGATCCCATTTTCTCCGCTTCGAATTCATATTTCGTCGTACTATTAATCCATTAAAAATTTATTTGGTTTTCTTGGTTTAAGTTATTTGGACGGAAATCGTTGCAGACAAGGCACAAAGTCATTTAATGTAAAGAGTTAAAAAAATACTCTTTCAAGATAAAAAAACTTGTCAACGATAAGTCTTAAATGGAATAGATTCTGATCCAGAAAACAGCAATTCTTCCCTCTTTGTAAGAAACATCGGTCATGGAACAAAATAAGTGGAAGCGAGAGTTACGAGACTGTCGTAAGTAAAATTAAAGAAAATAAAATTAGTTCCAGCTTAACGTAATAATTATCGAGAAACTAGTCAGGATCGAATTCAATAACACCAAACGATCATTTCCTATCCACTAACGCATGCAACAAACATTAGTGATTATGTAAACTCGACTTGTTTTTACCATAAATTGAAAATACCCGTCACTCTCAACTCTCGAACTCATTAGTAATGGTTTGATAGCTCAGTACATCATCTCTAACTTTACGTGAAGAACACAAAATGATCTTGGAACTTGCCCAAGGTTTTTGAAAAGACAGGAAAATTGTTTACTCAGAGAGGATTTAATTTGACTTGCAACGTCTGATAGTCTAGGTGTCTTGCATCACGCGAGACGTTGGACTTGTAGGAATTGTTTTTTCTTATTCATGTGTATGTTGTATGTTTATTTTCAGAGAAGGAAGCGTGAATGTCGATTTTGTTCTCATATTGACGACGAT